>NC_090172.1:31127713-31485104 GCF_024679245.1 Pseudorasbora parva
ATTGAGGTCTTTCCTGGTTCGGTTGAAACACGCCTCATAATCACAGCCCAATGGAGCAGTTTCAGACTCATATTCTGACCAGAATTGAGTATGACCACGTCAGGCTAATACTGATGTATACTACTTGGAGTTTCCATTTCTATTTCCATAGAAATAGCATGTGCTGCCGTATACACATGTTAGGGGCGTACATATTAATGATCCCCAGCGATTGCGTTACAGATGCCGTTATGTTGAGAATCGCCTGTTTTTCCGTGGTGTTTTTCACAAACAAGATTTATATATGAAGGAGGAAATAATGGTGTATAATGGTGTTTGAGACTTGCTGTATGTGATGTCCATGTACTGAACTCTGATTATTCAACTATGCCATGGTTAATTCAGTTTTTAATTCTAGGGCACCTTTAACTTAGACAATATTAAAGTATTTGTATTACTGTGCCTTTTACCACGTTAGTTAAAATGGCCCCCTCGCCACCTCATACATTTTATAAGATTTTTAAACAAAATAAACCACTTTTATGGTTTATTTTCACACAAAATCTGTTGCTACATAAATGTTCAGAATGTGCCTTCATCCCCACTGCACCCTTGCAAAGTTACTTATAGTCAGTAGAATGTCAGTAGGTGAGCATCAAAATAAAGCTAGCAGACTGTCTAATGATAATCTGGACCCACTTTATATTAGGAGGCCTTAACTACTATGTACTAACATTTTAATTAATCATTTGATACAGTGCACTTATTGTGTATATAGATGTTTTTACATTGTACTTTCATTTTAAAAAATACCTGCATGTAATCACGTCTGTAATTAATTTCAGTAGTTACATTTGTAATTACACAGTTGGCACTTTCCTTACAACTAAACCTACCCTTAATCATATCACCACACCTGTCCCTAACTCTACCCGTATCCCACCTCAATATCAGCAAATGTATTTTGCAGTACAATTTAAATACAGTAAGTACATTGTACTTATTTTTAGAGGTAAGTACATAGTACTCAAGGCCACCTAATATAAAGTGGGGCCAATAATCTAATGTAGTTGCAAAGTTGCTTATAGCTATTATTAGAATGTCTAAAGTGAACTATTGTGTCACGATCACTGTGAAAATGTAAGCTGAAATTTCTTTGTTCCCACAGACACTCACACCAACCTGTCTTTAAATGTCCCGTACCTGCCTCCAGAGGTTTATATCGTTCCTTTCACCATCTCAGACAGCAGCTCTCCTCCCAGAAGCACATTCATCAATCTGCCAGGTAACATACATGGACTAAAATAAAACTGAATGATTGAAGAGAGCATGTTTGCATAAAGAAGGAAATCATGTACGTCATTTGATTACATTCATGCGTTGCATTTATCAGCAGTCTGAACACCGCGTTAATGGACTCGCTGGAGACTGTAATATTCGTTGGAGGTCAAAAATGGCATATTTAATTTTAGATCTCTCACAATGTTTCACCGACGCATAAAAACGCATTTCAGCTGCATGTCAATGATAAACGAGCTGTGTCACGTCATTCGTGTTATTAAAATGTACAAATAAGCTTAATTACCGTTCAGTCAGAGGATTTTTGGGAAACAATTTGGCTCTAATGTAGTCAGTATCTGTAATCATTGAGTCTTGTTTGCTCATAATGCTCCATGATGTGAGGATGTGAGAATAGGTGAGCCTTTTTTTCTTTTCTTGTTTAATCAATGTGCATGCAGTTGAGGGTATAATTTGTATTTCTTAATTAATTAAATAAATAAAAAATTAAATGTAAAAAGAGATTAATTCATTTTAATTGTATTTAATTCAAGTTGTTGACTGTTTAAAAAAAATACATGTGGTCTCTAGTGGTTCTCAATGGGCCACAGGATGACTTTTAACCACAGAATGTATTATATAAAAATAAATAAACATTTTATTTAAAAAATAACATGCTAAAAAGACAAACCAAATACAGAAATTGCGTTGAGAAATGAAACAATAGCTATTTATTATCATGTTTATGTTCTCCTCAATAACTGTTTTTTTATTGAAAAAACATAGAATCTTGAATCTTAGAGAATCTCAAAATAAATTTAATTTAAATTAATCTAATATATCCCAGGTTCCCAAGTATCCCAATTTTTAAAAACATACAGCGTTGTTATTTAAAAAAGGCAAAACATAATAATTAAAATATTATTTAAAAATAAATAAAATTATAAAAATTATATTAATTATATTATATTTATTTTATTGTATTGTATTTTTATTATACTATCATATTTCTTGTAATAGTTATTGCCCCTCAATAACTATTATTCTTTATTGAATTATAAATCTTGAAAAATAAATTGGTAAATTAATCTATTTTATCTACACTAGCAGTTCATTTGAATTTAAAAAAAATACAAGCAGCGCTATCATAATTACAGCAGAAGTAAGTAAATTTTATTTATAAAGCACATTTAAATTCAGCTTACACTGACCAAAGTGCTGTACAAAACAATAATAAAAATACATTAAAATGAAAATAAAAAGAACAAAATAATAATTAAAAAATAGAATTAGAAAACAGTTACTAATCCAAAAATCAATAAGCAGGAAATGCTAAAACGTAAAGATGTGTCTTTAGTCTAGATTTAAAAGCGGAAACAGAAGGAGCACACTTAATGTCAGGTGACAACTGATTCCATAATCTTGGAGCAGCAACTGCAAAGGCTCTGTCTCCTTTCATTTTTAGCCGTGACCGTGGGACATATAAGAGACTTCTATTGGCAGATCTGAGGGACTAAGGCGTTAAATGAACAAGATCAGAGATGTAAGACGGGGCTTGTCCATTAAGAGCTTTAAAAACAATCAGCAAAATTTTGAATTGAATTCTAAAATAAACAGGAAGCCAGTGAAGAGAAGCCAAGATTGGAGTGATATGATCACGTTTTTTTGTACTAGTTAACAGTCTGGCTACTGCATTCTGAACCCTTTGTAAACGTGCCAATGACGATTGAGGAAGACCATGGTATAAAGAATTACAATAGTCCAGCCGTGGTGTACAAGAGGAGTTATCTTTGGGGTGGCCTTCTGGTCAAAATGCTGTGTTTTTGTGCTTGCATTGTCATGCATTTACACCCATTGGTTTAATAGAATCTCTCATGAAACATCTTCTCCAATGTTCAGACAGTCTCCAATTATGCATGGCATGGCACCTCTCTCTCTCTCTCTCTCTCTCTCTCTCTCTCTCTCTCTCTCTCTCTCTCTATCTCTCTCTCTCTCTCTCTCTCTCTCTCTCTCTCTCTCTCTCTCTCCCTGTCATATCTTATCTGACTCTCGTGCTAGTTTCCCATAAGACCTCACATCACCCTCACCTGATGTCCTATTTCCCTCTGTGCAACCATTGTCCTTCTAATGCGTTTAAAAGGAGCTCAATGGTCATTGTCTCCCTCACAGTGACGGTTTGCCCATGCAACGTGAGGGGGAACTGTAGAACTGCACCAAAACAGCTTCAGGGCATGCCCACCATTCAGTCAACAGTGGGCATCCTGCTTGGAACTCTGGGAGTTATAGGTGAGACATGTGCACATCTCATTCAAAACATCCTGAAAGGATTTGAAGCGGAAGAGGATAACACAATTTGCGGTTTGTGCAATCTCATTTTATGTTCTTGTTTACAGGCGTTATACTTATTGTTATATTTGTGAGGCTGTCCTACCAGAATTCAACACCACCAAACAAAGACTGCCAGGAACGAGTGCCACTCAAAGTCTCTCTGTAGCTCCTGAGCTTTCGAGGCCATTCGGTCATTTGGTCACAACAGTCTTGAAACTAACATCAGCTCATTGAGGGATTTCTTTGTTTTAAAGTCCAATTTGCTTACTTTTGATGTAATACTTTTATAAAATATTAGACAAAGAAATGTTAGTACCACTGTGAAGCACTCAAGAATTCTGTCTACGTGAGATATTTCTATGTTATTTATTTGTTTTTATGCTAGGTAGTTACATGATCTTTTTAGCAATTATAATCTATTATAATTAGAAGTGATTAAAAATGCTGGATTGATAAAAAATTATTTTGTTTCCCCTCTGAGTTGTGTGATCATTGAACTGAAATAAAGATAATTTGAAAACACAGACTGATCTGCCGGCGATTTGATTTTGCCCTTCAAAAACCACAATTACAGACTTTCTTAACTACCTGGTGCGCTATTGGAGGGTTTAACACAACGACGGATAGAGAAGTAATGGATTGATGCCCATTGATCACACCTCTTGTGGTCTGATCGGTTGAAAGAGTATCAATTGCGTACAGTCATTTAATAATTCTTGTTTATCACACCTCTGGTGCAGTGGAAAATATGAACACCTGTTGAATTTCTCATTAATGCAATTATTTAATCAACCAATCACATGGCAGTTGCTTCAATACATTTAGGTGTGTGGTCCTGGTCAAGACAATCTCCTGAACTCCAACTGAATGTCAGAATGAGAAAGAAAAGTTGATTTAAGCAATTTTGAGCGTGGCATGGTTGTTGGTGCCAGACGGGTATTTCGCATATTTCACGTATTTGTGAATGAGTATTTCACAATCTGCTCAGTTTCTGGGATTTTCACGCACAACCATTTCTAGGTTTTACAAAGAATGGTGTGAAAAGGGAAAAAAGTCCAGTATGCAGCAGTCCTGTGGGCGAAAATGCCTTGTTGATGCTAGAGGTCAGAGGAGAATGGACCGGCTGATTCTAGCTGATAGAAGAGTAACTTTGACTGAAATAATCACTCGTTACTACTGAGGTATGCAGCAAAGCATTTGTGAAGCCACAACATGCACAACCTTGAGACGGATGGACTACAACAGCAGAAGACCCCACCGATTACCACTCATCTACACTACAAATAGGAAAAAGAAGCTATAATTTGCACAAGCTCACATAATTTGCAAAAGCCATGAAATAAACATAGAAATGCAATGTAAAAACAGTAAAATAATAAATATACTTCATATCCTTGAATTTTTTTAAACAAACAAAACAAAAAAACATTCACAACATATGTTCTTTAAAAATGTTTTTGATTGTGCTAAAAAGACTGGATTACTCATTCTACATACTATTTAGGATGTATATAGTGCACATTAGAATGCAGGCTTGTTCTTCCTAAAAATAAAAAATAAAGTATATATTTTGGGGGGATATATATATATATATATATATATATATATATATATATATATATATATATATATATATATATATATATATATATATATATATATATATATATATATATATATATATATATATATATATATATACATATATATACCTTTACAGTTTCTTCACCTAGCTGGATCTGGCCAGAGATTTTCATCAACTTTGCGGGAAATGTTGTCATTAGGAAGACACCTTGCAAAGAAACGTCTTGAATGACGAATCCATCCTTGCTTTGCTGCCCCTCCATCTGGTCACAGGCCTCCTCCGTGGCCTCCTCGTCTTACTCTTTCCTTTGTGTTTGAAGACCGATGAACTGACCTGCTGCTTTTTATATTTTATACTTCTGTTTTTTGTGTTGGTTGATTGTTTGTAGTATTCTATATGTTTACATGTTATTAATTTTTTGTCATCCCCCCCCCCCCCCTTGTTGCACTTTGAGATTCTTCGGAATGAAAAGTGCATTATAAATAAAATCTATTATTATTATTATTATTATTATTATTATTATTATTATTATATATCAGTCTCGTCTCTGATTGGCTGGAATTGTCGTCCAATGGAATTGGACCAATTGGAACAACGATGAGTTGTATTGAACAAGCGAGCCGTCGAGCAGTCAGCGGGTATTGGAGCGCAAGAAACCAATAAGTGGTCATGATAAAGAGGACGTCGGCGCACATCTAAATAAGCTTTTTTTAAATGCAAAAATTTATTTTCCTTCCCTCTAAATACTTTCTTATTTGCGAGACAAACATTTCTCCGCAAAACTCAGTTCACGCACGTGCGAAATTCCCTTTTGCGCGTTCAAATTATGATTTTGCGCATGCATAATTGTGGCAGAATCATAATTCCAGAAGCTGAGTAATATTAGCTACATTTTGTCTATTTTTAACACAATCTGATTTCATTAAGTTTATTCATTACAATATTAATTATCACCTGGTCATGCTGTACAGGACTTGGAGGAGAGAGAACAATCAAATAATACAAAGAGAATTTATCTCACCCAATATATTGGCCTAATTTCAGTTACATTTCCATTTTAGGTTATGTAGTTTTAATGCATTTATTTTGAATTTTTAGATTTATATTGTATTAACAACTCAGCTGTATGTGGACAATTACTGTAGTTGAAGCTAATTTTAATATATAAATTCAATTAAATCATCGAACATTTGTATGACTTGCCAGTGACTTGCTTGACCCAAGCTATGACTTGACTGTCACAACAATGACTTGGACTTGCTTGAGACTTGAAGGTTAAGACTTGAGACTTGCTTGTGACTTGCATATGTGTGGCTGGTGACTTACTCCCACCTTTGATAGATAGATAGATAGATAGATAGATAGATAGATAGATAGATAGATAGATAGATAGATAGATAGATAGATAGATAGATAGATAGATAGATAGATAGATAGATAGATAGATAGATAGATAGATAGATAGATAGATAGATAGATAGATAGATAGATAGATAGATAGATAGATAGATAGATAGATAGATAGATAGATAGATAGATAGATAGATAGATAGATAGATAGATAGATAGATAGATAGATAGATAGATAGATAGATAGATAGATAGATGATACGATACGATACGATAAAATAAGATTGTAATCCATGACATACCTTTCTATCAATGTATTGTGAAATTATCCAGATAAATATGTTCTGTAATAAATGTAAGTTCTTATCATATGCTATTATCATTTTCTAAACTATAGCGAATAAACTGTAATGATGTGAGAAAATGTTGATGGTGTCTGAATTTTGGTTTGACTGTACATAGAGAAAAAATATTTTCTATATATTTCTGTTACAATCCAGTTTGTCTTGTTTGCAATCATAAATACGGTAGTGGGGATTAAATATGCTATATCAATGCAATCAATCGAGCTGTATGATTCATTTTGTTAAACTGAAATAAACAAGCTTTGTTTGGTCACTCATATAAATAGAGAAGAAGATAGAATGACATCAACAAAAAGCGAGTGTTTAACCTCATTCATGTTTTGTTTTTTTCCCCCAGGCCAAACAGTTTTAGAGATGGAGAATAATAATCCCGTCCCCTGGGATAATCACAAACCTAAAACAGTTTCACGTTTAGTGAGACAGGAAGATTATCCACAATCCCTTTTAGGCAGCCATCTCCTGTTTATGGTGACACTGGCGAACGTGACCCAGATGACCTTACAAGAATGCTATATATAGACATTCATTGCACCAAAAATAGACACCACTGAGTGACGCCAAACATCAGCCTTCCCGCTACGACTGTAAATGAACCCTGTTTGGCATTGAATGTATAGCAAACACTGTTGCCATGTTCCCAGCCTTAATATCGGTAAGCGTGTCACATTGCCCCATGCAGTTCTTGTCATGTTGCTGCTGATTCTTGCCCTGAGGCAATTCACAAGCAGCAGATGAACGGTGTATTCTCTTTCATTCGGTGTACAACCCTGGATGTGATATGATCATACGCTTATCACATCCAGGGTTGTACATTCTTTGCAATAGAAAGAGAGATTCATAGTGTCCAAAAACAACATGCTGATTGTTTACCTTCAAGCAGAGTTCCCGATAAAGACGTTTTCAAGACGCTCCCTAATGTAATCTTAAAATAAAACATTTGCGCAAATATTACAAAACATGGAATGCTTTTGGAACTGTCATCACGATCATGACCATTCATATCCCTCGTGGGATTGCTAGTAGCAAAATAATGTGTGTTTTTGAATGGCAGCAGCCCAAAAGAATATTTACAAAAAAGCCCCAGCCATTCGTAGGTCAAGCCTAATAATACGCCTACTGTGAAAGGCAGGAGCTATATTTAGAATCTCTGGCCTTGTTTTAGTTCTCTTAGGATCAGATTGGTTCAGCTGGCTAACAGGCCAGATTAAACTATCAACCAGCTGTAACTGTGAGCTTTTGCTTTTAACCTCAGTCAATGTTATGTACATTCTGTGTTATAAAAGAGGAAATAAATGCTCATTGGAAAGACTCTCTACATTTTTGCAGAACTTAGTCCAAAAAAACCTTTCTATAATAAATACAATTCACTGCAATTACAGAGGAAGATTAATAAAAACAGTTCATGCAGTTCCTTGCACAATACTATATTTAACGAACACTTTTACCATAGTGAGTGATTTATAAACTGTTTTGTAAATTTGCAAATCATATAATCAGCTCCAGTAAACTTCATTGGTAACTCACCTGGTAAAGCATTGCACAAAGCAAATGGGTCCTTTGAAGCACCAATCAAGATTTAACTAAAATGACATGCATGGTGGCTTCAACAAATGGGTTTTCTCTCCTGTTTGCTTTTAACTATTAATTAGATTTAGCTTACACTCTAAAAAAAGATGGTTCTTTACACGTAGTATCAGTGTTTTTTAAGAACCGCATTGTCCTGAAGAACCCTTTATATGCTGAAATAGTTCTTTGTATTAGAGTTTAGAGTTCCCGCCTTTTTTGTTTTTCAAATCTCTAACTGTCAAAGCCACCTCATTACTGATTTTCTGGAGCTCAGAAAACTACAGACTGTCACACTCTCAACAGGTGAAATATTTCTGTCTTAAAATGTTAATACATTTAACTTTAAAAATTGCTGGGCTTTTTATTTTATCGCATTTAAAACCCAAACAGAGGCAACAAGATATTCTAAGGCCATATATATATATATATATATATATATATATATATATATATATATATATATATATATATATATATATATATATATATATATATATATATATAATATAATATAATATAATATAATATTAAGGTTAGTATTATTAATAAAAATGTACTATTTTAAAGGTTATTTATTAAACCATTAAGGCCATATAACGCTTTCAAAGCCAGGTTCTTTATGGAACCTTATAAAAAAAGAGTTATATTTAGTACAGAGAAGTGTTGAATAGAACCCTAATTTAGTACTGTTTAGAACCATTTTTGTTAAGGGTTTTCAAACATGATGCAGCAACAATTTAGTACCACTCACCGGGCATTTCATTTCCAAACTGCCATAATACACAGGCTACAACTATCAGCATAATAAAACATTGATAGATTTGAATATATATATTTTATATTTATATTTTATATATATATTTTTTTCTTCAATTGGACAAATTATTACCGTAATAATAAGGTTAAATTACCTGAGATAGTTGATTTTCATTTTTATTGATTGATTTTTGTGAGAACTTTAGTTCTGTTGTGGCCTATGTCTTTTGTTTTGTTTTGTTGTATAGTTGGTGTGATCAAGCTTAGACACTTCAAACTTGGTTGACAATAAAGTTTTGTAGTTCTGCAGAAATGTCCACATGCATGTTTTCCAATGAGTCCTGTAGTGTAGTCTTGTTTCTATTCTTGGCCAGTAAGAGTGCAGCCGTGAACTCTATGTGTGACATATAAACACGTTTCAGGGTGATGAAGTACCCATGATGCTGTTGGTTTAGTGAAAATGACTTTGTGGAAAATATTCGTCATTTCCAGAGCTGGACACTGTCCTCTTTCTGTTAACTGTCTCTTCACTCTTCACTGCTTTTACAGAGAACATAATGTCCGCGGTGCATAGGCAGCTCTTATCGTTTGCTGTTTACACATGTGGAGGCAGGGGCTGGTGACCTGAAAGCGATGCCTCAGTGGGCCGGCCAGCATAAAAGATTGGCCATCCTTGCTCCTGCCAGTTTCAGCAACCACACAGGCCAAGCGTTCACACTTGGGCAGGATTCAACATTAGCAACACTCTTCGTCTTTCTATTTATAATCCTATTTAATCTATCCAAAATGAGCCAAGTGTTCGCCTGCCTGATTAATTTAATAGGACCCTGGGCACTTAGCCTCTCTCCACTTCTTCCTGTTGACCTGTCTTGTTTACGGCAGCTGAGATTGGAAAAGGTGAGTGAGGGTTAGCCATCTAAATCCAAGAGGCCTTCTTCAACCAGAAAAACCTGTAATTGACTTTATCTGATGCATATTTAATCTCACCACCTTGAGTGATACAATCTCCTGTGGAGCTTTTTTGGAGAGGGACAAGCATGAAATCCAATTTAGTCAGTGATTCAGAATCAGATCACCCTACCCTGCAGCGTGGCATATTCATCCAGTTCTCCTCTTCAACATTTATATTTTCATTACCCGTTAATATTGTTATTCTTTGGGAACACGTTGTGTGCTTCCATCTGTTACTTCCATACAATCCTTTGTCGCGTTTGTGAGGCGTGAACCTTCCAGACTTTTAAACTTCGCAACTATGTGACTGCCAGATACAGATACAGAACAGTTAAAAGGTCTTGGCCTGAAGACCTCAAAGAGCGACCAGAATTGTATACATGCAGTATATCCTAGATATAAGAGGGAGCTTGATCATGCAAGGCTCTGTAAGTGATGGTTAAAATTTTAAACTGTACTCTAAAATTAATTGGAAGCCAATGTAGAGCCTTAAGTAATGGTGTAATATGTGTTCGCCTGTTGGTCTTATTCAAAAGTCTTGCAGCTGCATTCTGTACCACTTGCAATTTGTCCATGGAGGATTTGTTTAAACAAGTGTACAATATATTACAAAAGTCGAGACGAGAGGAAATAAAAGCGAGAATAAGCATCTCCATCTCTTTTTTCGAAACCACAGATCTAATTTTAGCGGTGTTCCTGAGATGGAAAAAACAGGAACAAACAACATGACTGCTAAAACACATAGATTTATCAAAAATGACACCCAAATTTCGCACAACATTACAGTCCGAGGATGATATAGCCTCAATCGCCTGCCTAATCTTCAGAATAATGTTGTCTGGTGCAAAAATCAGCACCTCAGTTATGTCTTGATTTAGGGTGCGTTCACACTTGTAGTTCGGTTAGTTTGGTTCGTTTGGTCCGGACCAAAAAACAAAAACAAAACATATAGTCCTGGTCCGCTTAGCGTTCATACTGGCATTTTTAATAGCGAACCTAGCGTTACTGAACCAAAAGCATAGGGAGACGGTCACAACCTGATTGGTCGGCTTATATGACGTAGGAGCTTGCTTACCGAACATTCAAAACAATGCTGTGTGCGGATTAAACGTGATAATTTTATGCGTGTGGCATTATTTTTACCAGCTGAGAACTCATGAAGAGCTCATAAAATGTTCAAAACATTCAAAACAACCCTGTGTGCTGGATTAAACGCGGTCATTTTATGCGTGTGGCATTATTTTTACCGGCTGAGAACTCATGAAGAGCTCATAAAATGTTAAAAACATTTAAAACAGCAGCAGGATTTCCTCCTTTGTGTAGAAAAGAGACGGGCGTCTCTTATGCAAAAGAGACGGCCGTTCTGTTGTCTGTCCCTGCTAATAATGGGCAACACAGGTCCTTTGATGACAATAACCAGGTATGGTTTTTGTGTGTTTTTTCTAGCATTTTCGAAACATGCTCATCGGACCAAATATTGATGAGGCACTTCCTCGTTGCTCCACGTTTGGCCTTTAACGTTAACGTTACTCATTTTGGATACACCAATCTTTCCGCATCCTCAAATCAGCTGACTATGCGTGGCATCTTGTGACATTACGTCTGGTTTTTGGTCCGTTTACATGTCTTTGGTCCGTGTTGCGTTCATATATCAATCGAACCGCACCAGAGTTCGTTTGGAAACGGACCGAGACCCATCTTTTTAGCGGCCTCGGTCCGCTTGTTTTGTGCGCCACAGGGTTTTTTCTCGCTTTCTCCACCGTCTTGCAGGTCGTATTAGGCCCTCTTCATGCCGCATACAGACAGCAGTTCCAGTCGGACGTGTGAACGGGGCTCCAAGCTTGTCGATACCACTCCAGATATACCCGTCACCGCATTCAACCATAGAAGATCGGATTAACAGCAATATTTGGCGATCATACACCCATGCAGTAGACAGAACTTTTGCTGACAGACTTAGTAGCAGTATAGCACAGGAAACAAACAAAATGAATCGGGACAAGCAACCAGCCACAGAGGCAAAGCCAAACACAGGCGCCATCTTGGAACAGGAAGTCTGTTAAAGGACTTGTACAGTATGAAATCCATTACGCCTATGGGAAGTCCCCATAAAACATGGAAACATGATGTGTGTGTGTGTGTGTGTGTGTGTGTGTGTGTGTGTGTGTGTGTGCGTGCGTGCGTGCGTGCGTGCGTGCGTGCGTGCGTGCGTGCGTGCGTGTGTGTGTGTGTGTGTGTGTGTGTGTGTGTGTGAGTGTGTGTGTGTGTGTGTGTGTGTGTGTGTGTGTGTGTGTGTGTGTGCGTGCGTGTGTGTGTGTGTGTATGTTTTATTTTGCAGCTATCGTTGTTGACTTCTGTCATTTCATAGAGGTCCTTAGCAGTGGCTATTAATATACTACAGTTAAAAAGACTCACTTCAGAGTCACTTCAGACATTATTTGTTTAGCCACAGGTGCAAGTGTTTGAATAAACTGAGGCTTTGAGGGACATTATGGGACAATAGCCATGACTATGAACCTCTGCATTGGTTTGTAATTTCCTTCTCCCTGTTTTAAAAATAAAATGACATTCAATGTTCTTGTCTCATCAGCCAGATCTTCAGTATATGCACCTCTATTATTATTTGTGTCATAATAACACTGCAGACTTTGTCATTAAAATGATCATATTGTAGTTGGCATTTATTGTGATTTAGGTGGCTGCGTGATTTGCTATTTCCAGAAAGAGGTCCTGTTGCTTAAAAATGCCTGCCAGCTAATGGCCCTAGTTATCTCTCAAAGAAAGCTACAGACTTGGGGCTAATAGAATAGACCTTTCTGTGATTGCATTATGATGTTGGCTAGCTGCTGCTCAGTGAAAATGGTGCCTGGCCATGCTAACTGCATTAAAGTGAGTTTTACACTGTGGAGAATGCAACATGCTTTACATATCAGATGGTCTGTCTTTGTCAAGATCTCTAAATGCCAGCATGTTGAACAGAAGGGTTGACTGTATAACAGTACCGCCTATGCAGCAACAGCACCTAACATTCATACAGACTTGAAAATTGTTGTCTAGAGTTATTACACAGCTCTCTGGAATATTTTATTCTAATTGGTCAGTTTTGACATTGAGTGGTCAGATATTTTCTATTCATTGTTGTCCATGGCGATGTTGTATTTCAGATCGCTCATTACTAAAATAACACTGCTGATCACCCTGTCTGTATTTGTTTTTTCTGTTAATGACCACCTGCCTATAAATTATTCCTTACGGTAACTCTTAACGTGGTAACACTTTAGTTTAGGGTCCAATTCTCATTATTAAATAATATTACTAGGATATTGGCTGTTATGTGGTACTTCCAAAGCACCTTAATACCTTATTCTGCATGACCATTCTACATTCTACATCCTTAATCATACTCAATACCTAAACTGAACAAATATGACATCCTATAGTGAAATTTTAAAATTGAAATAGGAATAGTGTGTTGTACTGACAAATGCATAGTTAGTATAGTTCACTTACAAATGAGTTCTAGTAACTAACAAAATAACTGTAGAAATTAATTTATCATTTACTTTAGATTTACTCTTGACTTAGTGTAGCTACTCAGACTCCCAGGGTGCATTGTGGTAATAGTAGGTAATCAATGTAGTCAAGGTAGTCAAAATAATATGGTAGCCAATGCCTGCCGGGATTTGCTTTGTTACAAAAATTCTTCCGAATATCTTCCTTTGTGTTCAGCAGAAGAAAGAAATTTATACAGGTTTGGAACATCTTAAGGGTGAGTAATTATGACAGAATTTTCTTTTTTTTTTTTTTTTAGGTGACCTATCACTTTGATGATAGTCACCTTATAAAAGCAACCTATTCAATACTCCCCTTCCTTTAAAACCAAATAACTGTGATATCTTGTTGTATCGCTGCATCAATAAAAAGTGCCCAACCAAAGGGAACACTGATCACTATAATGGTGAGTAAAAAAAAAATCTGTCATATTGAAAATTCAACATTCAAGATGTCTTTGGGAAAGATAACTGCAAAAGTGGAGGAAATGAGTGAAAAGTCTATGAAAAATTGCCCCACCTCAAAAACTTTTTTGCTTGACACAACGGCACATAAACCAACTTGGGTTTTCTGCGTAAACAAGTAAATAGTAAATAGTCTTCATTCCCCCCTTTTGGACGACGAGTTTTGTCAACCCAATCTCACGGAAATTAGTACATATTTTCTATTTACATATTTGATGAGTTGGTCAATTCATATGATTATATATACGAATGACCTACCTCTAACCCCGCCCCTAAAACCTACCCTCCACTGAAGTATAGACAAATCAAGTGAGGTCCTACGAATTAATCGGTATGAATTAGCCACCTCATACAAATACGTACACGAATTGGTTATGAGATAGCGTCAAATTTTTAATCAGTTGAGATTGTGACCTTTATGATCAATGCTGGTATGGCACTGAAGTGTCCTCTCTAAGGTATCATCAAAATATATGACAGAGTTTTACTCTTTAATGGATTTTAAAAGTACAAAATCACTCACAAAGCTTCAGTCTAACTCAATGACGTTCAGCTTTAGTTAAAAGCATACGGCTTTTGTCTTTTTCTATTAAGACTGATGACGTAAGCGCCAACACTGCCGACATAAGCGTCAAAGACATTGTGGCTGTTGTGATTGTCTTGATTCGAACATAGAGATGTGATCACACAGCTGGAGAAATGGTTCCCCGTGATTCACATCCTGGCTGAAGCAGTGAATCAAGGATATATGTGAGAGCACAAATCTGCCCAATCATAATCGTCCCATTGCATGTTGTATTGCACATTAGAAAGCAGACATTTTTTTGGTTCACTATTAGGTTTTTTTAGACAGTACTGCACAGTGAATACCCCAAAGGGTGATCTTAATGTTATACAAGTGAAATTATGCTATTGTTCTGTACCTTGAATTGGAAGTTTGATTTTTTTCAGGGCACATCCGCTGCATTGTCTCGGTTGTCATAGAAACAGCCAATTCTGAGGCTTTAATTCAGATTGATTCTCTTTCTTTTCCCTTTTGAACGACATACAATTTTGTATGTCATTCTCTTTTGTGTTGATGACATCCTGTTGAGAAAAACTAGCACTTAAATAACTGCATTTATCTACACCTTTGACAGTGCTCTCACAAAGATTCATTCCAGATAAGGCCAGCCACAGCTCATTTATTACATGCACCATGTGACACAATGTTCAGTACAAATACAACCCTGTCCTCAGATCAATATGTGTATTTTTCACTTTATATCTCTTTTTAACACTCTTTCCTGAGCGAGCCAGTGACAGCATAACCCACCTACACACACTGGCCGCTCTGTCTTGCCGGTGGTAGTGAAGCTCACTGAGGTCAGTCTTACTACAGTCATATGCCCAGACGCCCACACGAGCCGCCCACTGTCTGAGTCTTTACTAGGTGGTGTGAACACAGGGCATCACGAGCAGACTTGTAGGCATTATGTGTGGGATTACATCCACTACTCGGGATGCATGTGGGCCAATTGCATTATCATTGTGATATTTTCCACACTTACTATTGCGTGCCAACACCACATGATTCACTCTTCATTATTCTGTTTAATATGGCTTTCTAAATGATTCAAAATGGAGCAGTCCATTTACTGTCAATTATGCCACTGCATAAATCTGAATATTTTATAGATAAAATGAAGGAATACTTCACCCAAAACTGTCAATTTAAAAGGGGATAATTTATGTTGCATTCATGTCCTCTCGGAATTATTGTACATACAAGTTTCCTAGGTAAAAATTGCACACGAACACCCTCCCATTTCAAAATTTTAAAGGGGTGAGCTCGAAATCACGACTTCAGAAGTGGGAGTTATCAAATTTCCGATAGCATATGAAGGCAGCATTACTCACATTTGTGTCACCTCTCCACAATGAAAGTCAATGGGGAACAATTTTCGTGTGCCAAAGAAGAAATGAAGTCAAGTTTAAAAGGTTTAAATCATGAGAATGTAATTGTTTTGGGGTGAACTGTTGGTTTAATTCTAATTCTGTTGCTGTTGTTATTGTTAAAGAGTTAGTTCACCCAAAAATTAAAATTCTATCAATACTTACCCTAATGTCGTTCGACATCTGTTAGACCTCCGTTCATCTTCAGAACACAAATTAAGATATTTTTGTTGAAATCCGATGGCTCAGAAAGGCTTTCATTAAAGGGGTGGTTCTGTGTATTTTGTTCTAGGCTTAGTTGTGTTTATGGGGCACAGTTCATGTCTTAATTCTTCTATTTATTTATTTTTACATATTTTTCTTATATTTTACTTTTATTCCACACTGCTGTCTCCACTGTTCTTTGAACGGCTCGTCTGCTTCCTGCTTCTATGAAGCCCATCACTTCGAAAAACGCAATGGTCTTAGATTGGTTAGATGGCCAAATGTAGTTTGATGTATTTTTATTTGCTAAAGTGCCGAGCACAGGTGGTCCAGAAATGCCACGCCCCTTACCATTACGGGCAGAAGTCACATCTGCCGTGACTAGCAAGGGTTTATGATGTCACCAACCCGAGAAGAAGCTTGTTGTAGTCCAAACCGGCTGTTTTTGTAGGCAATAAATTGCAATAACTTTAAAAGACAATATCTCCGTTTGCATTGAACTTTCAGCACTGTAACGTTGCAGATACTGTTTATGTCCAGCAGCAACATTACACACTAACTAAAGCTAAAAAAGTGAAATTGCATGCAGCCACCCCTTTAACACCAATGTCATTTCCTCTCTCAAGATAAAAGGCACTAAAGTTGTTAAAAAGTCCATCTCACTACATTGTCTCTACAATCATTTTATGAAGCGACGAGAATAGTTTTTGTGCGCAAAAAAAGTGATTGGCGGTTATGAATCAGCGTATTGATTCATGATTCGAATCGTCAACATCACGTGATTATAGCAGTTTGGCAGTTTGACACGTGATCTGATTCAATACTGATACATTACCTTCGAAACTTGTTGTTTTGAAATCGGCCCGTCACTATATAAGTCTTTATTTATAGTTTTTTTGCTCACAAAAACTATTCTCATTGCTTCATAAAATTATTGTACAATCACTGAATGAGATGGGCTTTGTAATGACCTCTTTAGTGCCTTTTATGGCACCTGACCCTTAAGGTTACCCTTAAACTTACCCACACCACCACACCTGTTTCTAACTTTACCCTTAAACTTACCCATACCACCACACCTGTCCCTAACTTTACCCTTAAACTTACCCATACCACCACACCTGTCTCTATCTTTACCCTTAAACTTATCCACACCACCACACCTGTCCCTAACTTTACCCTTAAACTTACCCATACCACCACACCTGACCCTAACTTTACCCTTAAACTTACCCACACCCCCACACCTGACCCTAACTTTACCCTTAAACTTACCCAGACCACCACACCTGTCTCTAACTTTACCCTTAAACTTACCCACACCACCACACCTGTCCCTAACTTTACCCTTAAACTTACCCATACCACCACACCTGTCCCTAACTTTACCCTTAAAATTACCCATACCACCACACCTGTCCCTAACTTTACCCTTAAACTTACCCACACCCCCACACCTGACCCTAACTTTACCCTTAAACTTACCCAGACCACCACACCTGTCTCTAACTTTACCCTTAAACTTACCCACACCACCACACCTGTCTCTAACTTTACCCTTAAACTTACCCACACCACCACACCTGTCCCTAACTTTACCCTTAAACTTACCCACACCCCCACACCTGTCCCTAACTTTACCCTTAAACTTACCCACACCCCCACACCTGTCCCTAACTTTACCCTTAAACTTACCCACACCACCACACCTGATCATAACTTTACCCTTAAACTTACCCACACCACCACACCTGTCACTAACTTTACCCTTAAACTTACCCATACCATCACACCTGTCTCTAACTTTACCCTTAAACTTATCCATACCACCACACCTGTTCCTAACATTACCCTTAAACTTACCCATACCACCACACCTGTCCCTCACTTTACCCTTAAACTTACCCATACCACCACACCTGTCCCTAACTTTACCCTTAAACGTATCCCCACCCCCACACCTGACCATAACTTTACCCTTAAACTTACCCTTACCACCACACCTGATCCTAACTTTACCCTTAAACTTACCCATACCACTACACCTGATCCTAACTTTACCCTTAAACTTACCCTTACCCCCACACCTGACCCTAACTTTACCCTTAAACTTACCCTTACCACCACACCTGATCCTAACTTTACCCTTAAACTTACCCACACCACCACACCTGATGCTAACTTTACCCTTAAACTTACCCTTACCACCACACCTGTCTCTAACTTTACCCTTAAACTTACCCACACCACCACACCTGTCTCTAACTTTACCCTTAAACTTACCCATACCACCACACCTGTCCCTAACTTTACCCTTAAACTTACCCATACCACCACACCTGTCCCTAACTTTACCCTTAAACTTACCCATACCATCACACCTGTCTCTAACTTTACCCTTAAACTTACCCATACCACCACACCTGTCCCTAACTTTACCCTTAAACTTACCCATACCACCACACCTGTTCCTAACATTACCCTTAAACTTACCCACACCACCACACCTGTCTCTAACTTTACCCTTAAACTTACCCACACCACCACACCTGTCTCTATCTTTACCCATAAACTTACCCACACCACCACACCTGTCTCTATCTTTACCCTTAAACTTACCCATACCACCACACCTGTCTCTAACTTTACTCTTAAACTTACCCACACCACCACACATGTCTCTAACATTACCCTTAAACTTACCCATACCACCACACCTGTTTCTAACTTTACCCTTAAACTTACCCATACCACCACACCTGTCTCTATCTTTACCTTTAAACTTACCCATACCACCACACCTGTCTCTATCTTTACCTTTAAACTTACCCATACCACCACACCTGTCTCTAACTTTACCCTTAAACTTACCCATACCACCACACCTGTCTCTATCTTTACCTTTAAACTTACCCATGCCACCACACCTGTCTCTAACTTTACCCTTAAACTTACCCATACCACCACACCTGTCTCTAACTTTACCCTTAGTATCCAATGTATCCAAAGAGTTGCTCACATTAAAAACACATTAAAGCGTCTTTGGTGTTTCCATGGTCTGAAAAATCGAGGACAGCTTAGCTGTGATGTCATTAATAAGCATTGCACAAGCATTTAACAGTGTCCTGGTTAAAATTCTACTAAAATCCACAACACCATTCAACCCTTTTAATCATCATCTCCCTCTCCCCAATGACAGGCCTTGAACCTTTTGGCTCATAAATGTGACAAGTAGAGGGCTTGAAGTTTTTCCATTTGCTCAGGCCCTCCCTTTAAACAGTTGACCTCTGACCCCATCTTTTACGAGCAGGCATGGCAGAGAGCCAAATTTGAAAGTTTTGTTTTGTCTCCCGCTGTGAGAGAATTATCAGTGGTTTTAATCTTGCTGTGCTCTTCCAGGAACAACAGCCCCGGTATGGCTGCATTGAAGTTTAGGCAGGCCAGTGGGACAGCTGCTCAGCTTAGATCTCCTGGAAAGTCTGCCCGAGCCCTGCCTCCTCTCAACCCCCCAACACACACACACACACACACACACACACACACACACACACACACACACACACACACACACACACACACACACACACACACACACACACACACACACACACACACACACACACACACACACACACACACACACACACACACACACACACACACACACACACACACACACACACACACACACACACACACACACACACACACACAAACACACACACACTTTAAATAAGTTAATTCCAAAAATTATAATGAATGAAGCGATGCTATATAGACTCTTGTAATATTTGTAAAATGGCCTTCTCTATTCCATGCACAGCACATGAAATGAAGGTGAAAAAAGGATAAAGGATGTTCATTACAGACTTTATTACAAATGAAGAGTTCAGATGCAATAGCCTCTGAAAGCCACTTTGGTCAAAAATGAGATAACTAGTTAGTGTTTGCCACATATGTTCATCAAATACTTTCACTTCAAACCCACTAAATCCCTCAGCCCATTCAGAACTGCTGGTACTAGAATACTATACATGGAAGCCTGACCAAAAAACAAAGCTGATTTTAAAGAAAACCGTCAGACAGACGAGGCTTTTGCATCTGAAGTCTTGAAATATATACAATAATTACATAATTTGCCAATGAACACTTTTTCTTAGGCTACTGATTTATTCTTATAAAGCATAAATTAAAAAGTGTTGCCCAGTGACATCTTCTCTAAAAAACATTAATGACCACAGATTGAGTGCCACCTCCTGGTTCAGTAGGAAATCAATAGGTCATAACAGAAAATAAATATTGAAAACTCAACTTTATTTACTTTATTTAAAAACTTTTTCATGTTATCAATTCCTAAAATATTTTTCTGTTTAATTTAAGGGACTGTTTATCGATTCATGTTTATTAATGATTACTTGACTAGCTTAATTTATTAATTTCTCCCTTGATTTGATCAGTTTCATTACTAAGTAGCACAAATAGGCTCCTGTGGATTGATAATTTTGACTGGTGAACTGCTCCGTAATCCTCCAGAGACCCACACTTTTGTCCTCTGCAGATGACATTATATTTCAGCGGATGTCTCTAAGAACGTCTCAGTCTTCAGTGATACCTTATGTTTGGAGGTTTCACTATGACAATTCCCTCTCCTTGTTCGTTAAAAAATGACTGATATTGACTGAATGATCAAATTTAGCATAGGAAATATGAGAAAATTTGATCTAATTTAAATTAAATCTGAATGTAAATGCTTTTTGTAAATAAACATCTTAGTTAAACGTTCTTTTACGATTAAAAAAAAAACAGAACATCTATATTTCATGCATGTCCTCTGTAGAAGATATCAGGTATTGCAGCTTATTTATCAGACAGAACAAGTGAATCTACTCTTCTGCTATGAAATATGAGATACAGTTCTTTTTTTCAACACATATTGCACCAAAAACACTTTAGATGGATAGAATGGAGAAAAAAAATTATTGACATTTTTACACATATTGCATAAATTAAAATAGTATATCAAACATAGTTGAGAATCATCTTTATACAAAGTTTGGTCATATAATATAATATAATATAATATAATATAATATAATATAATATAATATAATATAATATAATATAATATAATATAATATAATATAATATAATATAATATAATTAATATAATATAATATAATATAATATAATATAATATAATGTAATGTAATGTAATGTAATGTAATATAATATAATATAATATAATATAATATAATACAATATAATATAATATAATATAATATAATATAATATAATATAATATAATATAATATAATATAATATAATATAATATAATAATATAAGAAAGTCTTGTGTAAGATCAGCTGTTTCTTAATAATCCACCTTTGATTGGCCACCTTGCATCCTGTGCATATGGTTTCAGATCAAATGTTTATGTCAGCCATTACCAAGAAAACCCTGGAGTTGAAAAACAGAATAAGAGCCAGGAGTAACCCTACTCAGTCCCCTTGATTTCACCTGCTAAAAAATTGCCATGGACTGCTTTGTAATGTAAGCTCGGCTGTCAAATGAGCAGGTGATAAGATGATGGCATTTTGCTGTACGAATTCTCTAGAACCTTGAAAATGCTGATGAGAGAGCTGGATGGAATCAACCAGAATCCATTCCTTTAGTTCACAAACACCTTAGTGTCACTTTGAGTGCCACTCAAGAAGAAAAATACAGGGCATTTATAATGATTATACTTTTTGTTTTGTTTTATATTATTTTATTATTTATCTTAGGCCTACAGATCTCTCTCATTCGGTGATCTGCATTAAGTGATGTAGTTTTATTCACATATTTTACTTTATATAAACCACATAACTCAGATTCTACACTACTCATATTTGCCACTATTTGTCCAAATAATACAAAAACGTTTTTGTATCTGCGTTGCAATTTTAAGCAAGCAGTATTTGAATGGAAAGAATGCGAGCAGCTGATTTGGTGTTAAGTTAAAAAAGGGTGCTGTTACGGTTACGACTGTGGCCGAAACACACGTGCAAAGGCTATTCTCTCAAGATGGTGCTTTCCAGCGACAAAGCTCTGGCAGACATGTGACCCATTGAATAGTGACTGGAAAACATGCAAGTGCTACTGTCAACACCAGTGCATAAATAAAGCTAAAGATAGGGTCGCACCACCATCGCCACCAACCAGCTATACGCTTTTTATAGGGATGCTTTGATTTATAAAAAGCAGAGGGGTCTATTTTTTGACTAACCGGTCTTCTGGTGGAAACTTGTGATGGTTGCATGACTGACCCCCATGGCCTGAGTGTGGCTGGGCTTTTGGGAGATAGTGCTTAGTGCAGAGTGAGTGACACAGCAGTCAAAGTCTGTATGTCATGGAGGCCGTCCAGGAAGAAATGTTATTGCAGTAATGGACTCCTGCGGTGGAGTTCCTCAAGGAAAACCTCACAGTGCTCAATATGAGAAGTAAGATGACAGTGACAAGCCTGAGTTTCCTTTCCACCAAGCTCATGGGAAAAAATACATACATACTATATATTTTTAAGGTACAAATATTTAGTTGTACAAAATGACTTTCACCCTTGTAAGGCAGTGGTATTTTTGTATTATTTAGATTATTAAAGGCTTTTAATTTTTTTTTAATAAATAGAGTTTATTTTATAGGTTATTTATTTTTTATTAACTTATCGAATCCACATAAATAATACCATAAGTATATAAAGTGCATCCGGAAACACAGCGCTTCACTTTTTCTACATTTTGTTATTACAGCCTTATTCCAAAATGGATTCAATTCTTTATTTTCCTGAAAATTCTACAAACAATACCCCATGATGACAATATGAAAGAAGTTTGTTTTGAAATCTTTGCTAAATTATATATTTTTTTAAACTTAAGCATTAAATGTACATAAGTATTCACCGCCTTTGCTCAATACATTGTTGAAGCACATTTGGCACCAATTACAGCCTCAAGTCTTTTTGAGTATGATGCTACATGCTTGGCACACCTATTTTTGGGCAGTTTCTCCCATTCATCTTTGCTGGACCTCTCAAGCTCCATCAGGTTGGATGGGGAGCATCGGTGCACAGCCATGTTCATATCTTTTCAGAGATGTTCAATCAGAGTCTGGGGTCTGGCTTGGCCACTCAAGGACATTCACAGTTTCACAGACATTCAGAGTTGTCCCATAGCCATTCGTTTGTTATACTGGCTGTGTGCTTAAGGTCGTTGTCCTGTTGGAAGATGAACCTTCACCCCAGTCTGAGGTCGAGAGTGCTCTGGAGCAGGTTTTCATCATGGATGTCTCCATCCATACATTGCTACAGTCATCTTTCCCTCAATCCTGACTAGTCTCCCAGTTCTTGACACTGAAAAACATCCCCACATCATGATGCTGCCACCACCATGCTTCATTGTAGGAAAGGTATTGGTCAGGTGATGAGTGGTGCCTGGTTTACTCCAGACATGATGCTTGCCATTCAGGCCAAAAAGTTCAATCTGTGTTTTATCAGACTAGAGAATTTAGTTTCTCATGGTCTGAGAGCCCTTCAGGTGCCTTTTGGCAAACTTCAGGCAGGCTGTCATGTGCCATCTGGCCACTCTACCATAGAGGCCTGATTGGTGGAGTGCTGCAGAGATGTTTTTTCTTCTGAAAGGTTCTCCTCTTTTCACAGAAAAACGCTGGAGCTCTGTCAGAGTGACCATCGGGTTCTTGGTCACCTCCCTCTCCCCCGATCACTCAGTTTGGAAGAGTAGGAAGAGGCTCTAGGAAGATGCTGTAAAAATGCTCGGTTAAAATTTGGGTTGTTTTTAACCCAGCATTTTTTAGAGTGTAGTGGTTCCAAACTTATTCCATTTATGGATGATGGAGGCCACTGTGCTCATTGGGACCCTTAATGTTGCAGTTTTATTCCATACCCTTCCCCAGATCTGTGCCTCGATGCAATCCTGCCTCTGGGGTCTACACTCTAAAAAATTCTGGGTAAAAAACAACCCAATGTTGGGTCAAATATGGACTAACCCAGCAATTGGGTTGTTTTGACCCAGCGATTAGGTTGTCTCAAGCAAATATTTAACCCAACTGCAGGGTTAAAACAACCCAATCGCTGGGTTAAAACAACCCAATTGCTGGGTTAGTCCATATTTTACCCAACATTGGGATAAAACAACCCAGCATTTTTTAGAATGTACAGACAATTCCTTGGACTTCATGGCTTGGTTTCACTCTAAAAAATGCTGGTTTGTTTTAACCCAATGTTGAGTCAAATATGGACTAACCCAGCAATTGGGTTGTTTGAACCCAGCGATCGGGTTGTTTTAATCCTGCAGTTGGTTTAAATATTTGCTTAAAACAACCCATGCTGGGTTAAAACAACCCAACTGCTGGGTTAGTCCATATTTGACCCAGCATTGGGTTGTTTTTGACTCATTTGATTTTTTTTTAGGATGTTGTGTTCTGACATGCACTGTTAACAGTGTGACCTTATAGAGGTGTGTGCCTTTCCAAATCATGTTCAAACAACTTAAATTAACACAGGTGGACTCCAATCAAGTTGTAGAAAATCTCAAACCCTGAGATACGGTAGGAGATTAATCTGAATGTGGAGGATTTGAACTGTGACGAATCTGACGATGATTGACAGGGCAGATAAACGGGATGCACGTAACTAAGCGACAGAGTCCGTTAAAGATGGCGAAGTAGTATGTCCCGAAGCTTGCATACTTTCCTCAACAGTATATACTTTTTCTTCACAAAAAGAGTACATACTTTTAGGACGTAGTATAAGTAGGCGAATTGGGACGCAGCAAAAGATAATCAGTGGAAACAGGAGCACTTGAGCTCAATTTTGAGTGTCATGGCAAAGGCTGTGAATACTTTGTTTTTTTTTTTTTTAAGATTTCAAACAAGCTTCTTCACTTTGTCATTATGGGGTATTGTTTGTAGAATTTTTAGGAAAATAATGAATTTAATGCATTCTGGAATAAGGCTGTAACAAAAAACAAATGTGGAAAAAGTTAAGTGCTGCCCTCTAAAAAATGCTGGGTTAAAAACAACTCAAGTTGGGTTGAAAATGGACAAACCCAGAAATTGGGTTGTTTGAACCCACAGTGAATCGATCCATTCAAACAACCCAATTTCTGGGTTTGTCCATTTGTCCATTTTTAACCCAGCATTCTGTGTGAATATGCACTGTAAGCACCAAATAAGTACAGAAAGTTAATAGTTTTAGTTTTCATTAACTAACCCAGGACAGTGTACTTATATGGTATTATCGTCTGGATTTATAATATGAGGTTTGATGCTTATTGATTTAATTGCCAAAATATAATTAAATATGCTTAGTAACTAGTTATTAATAAATTAGAAGATGGCTAACTTTGTCAGGATATCATAACTTTGGATAATCAGGAATACATTACATTAATACAATACATTAAACTAATCAAATAAAAAACAAGGTAAATATTTCATGCTGAACTGTAAGAATAACTATTTATTATTTCATGATTTGCCCAGTCATCTAATTATATTAATATTTTACATGTAATTTATGAAATGTAATATTACCAAAATGGCTTACATTGGGATACTATGGGATTTCTAAGATGAAGAATGAGCCTTATAGATTTACTAGACCAGATATCATTAAATATGCTCAATAATTTGTCATTTATACAATAAGAATTGCCCCAATTTACTAAAAGTATTAAATTGAATACATTGCATAAAACCACTTACAACATAGGGTGAAACATTAGTCAATGTTGGTACAGTATTTCATGATAAACTAAAATAATTGCTTGATAATAAATAAATAACTACTTACTTAACTGCAATTAATTGCCCAGCCATTTAATTAATTATTTGTATTTAATTATAAAATGCATGTCTAATTTACATTAGCAGACACTTCCAAAGCGACCCATTGCATCCAATGCATATATTTGATCAATTTTCCTTAGGGATTGAACTCATGACCTTGGTGTTTTTCTACTGTTTCATCTGCAGGAAGACATTACATGTTTGACACACAAAGTTGAACCTCTTCATGACCTTTGAAACATCAAAACACGTTTCATTAGCAGTTGAGAATGTGAGCACAGAGTGTAATGGACAAGTGACCTGTGTGGGTGGGAGACTGAGGATTCGGACACATCTGAGTGTTGTTCTTTGGGAGAAAGGTTAATGTGATGGCATGTTCAAGAGGGCGGCTTTTCAACTGACAGAAAGCAGATATGGTGGCCACTTTGTACAGCATCTTTGGGTTAGCATGAGTGAATTCAACAGAAATATAGAAATAAACTACATTCTCTATCTCAGTGTATGACATGTAGTGTACATGCAGATATTTTTAAATGTGTGGGGGAGAGGACATCATATATATAGATAGATATAGTCAGTGGGTTTAAAAGTGAGATGACACTGCCTGTCTAATGAACAGAGAAAGGAGGATGGTGAGAAGGCTTTGAATATTTCTGTTGAGTGCTGGTATAAGATTATTGGAACATTTGAAATTCACATTTGAATTATAAAATCTTTCCAAATTCATAAATGTCCCACTAAGGCTTGGGGAACACCCTGGTTGTGACATTTACGAAATATTGCTAGCCATGTCATGACCGTACATCCTTGAATATCCCTTACACCTTACCAGTATCTACACTGCAATGCATGGAATATGACTGGCTTTGCTGTTGCTATGATGAAGCTGATTTAAATGACTCGACTATGATGAATCAGTAGCATTTGGTCTATGTGCCACCAGAGCCAAGCCATGTCACCATCCTCATCATCACTGGGGAAAACCATCGGACTCTTGTGACCGATGATGACTTCCAGGACTGTAATAAAGTAATCCTCATCAATGAAAATTGTGTGTGGGACTCAACACTCCCTCTTAGAAACCCTGCCAGTGTTACTGGCACATAGAGTGCATGAAATAGGCATGCCTGTGGTCCTGCTGAGATTCTCTTCTCACTTCTCAGCATTGCTATTTCAGCAGGACAGACTCACATTAACCCTGTCAAGCCTATAACCTGACCCAGACAGTCCTGTCGGAGTGGAAACGTGGATCGTCCCTGACCCCCGACATAGGGAGCACGATGATGAGTTATTGATAGTAATCACACATGCTTCCTGCGTGTGTAGATTCACTGATGTGACTAATAGTGACAGTCACACTGAACTCTGCTTTGACAGGCAATGAATAAGATCAAGGTTGAGAAGAGAACTCCCATTGGTCTCAAAGACTGGGAATTTCAATACAGTCTCTCCATGATGCGTACCTGCGAACAAATGTGTGGCAGCATCACGTCACAGAAACGCAGAAAATATTTCTGTCCTTTTATTTTCTGATGTGGAAAGACAAAAGATTGCTTGTTTAGAGGTATATTGATGTGAAGTGGCAGGACTGTTTGTTTGTAGCCATGGCAACATCAGCCTGTGAAGAGATGTGGTATGGTGCATTTAAGCTGACCTGCATGCTGCCCCCTGCAGATAAAGACTCAAACGTTTCATCTCTTCACTTTAGCCGGCTACAAGCTGAATGAAAATAAGATAATCGTTTGTTACAGTTAGTCTCTTACGTTTATAATTGTTTGTATTTTTAAATTCACACTCTGAACAAAGGTTAAAGATAAAATAGGCTAGCAGATTTTATTTTGATTTTCATCAAAGTTTTTCAGAAAGTGTCCTATTATATGAGGACAATGGACCCTTTTCACAGACTGTAATGACACATTTTAATGGTCATCAATATCATAAATCCTGCAACTTTTTGTGTATTTTCATTTTTTACAGAATTGTATGCACATAACACTAATAGTTTGTATGATATTACTTTTGCATCATATTACAAAAAACTACTTACCGCTGTTGCGAGGGAGTTTCTAATACAGGTATATGGGAGTAATGGTAACTATCTATCTATCTATCTATCTATCTATCTATCTATCTATCTATCTATCTATCTATCTATCTATCTATCTATCTATCTATCTATCTATCTATCTATCTATCTATCTATCTATCTATCTATCTATCTATCTATCTATCTATCTATCTATCTATCTATCTATCTATCTAACCACCCATCCATCCATCCATCCATCCACCCACCCACCCATCCATCCATCCATGCATCGTCACCACACACACACACACACACACACACACACATGTTGGTCTATGTGGTTTACAGGGACTCTCCATAGGCGTAATGGTTTTTATACCGTACAAACTGTATTTTCTATCCCCTTACACTGCCCCTGCCCCTAAACCTACCCATCACAGGAAACATTCTGCATTTTTACTTTCTCAAAAAAATCATCATTTAGTATGTTTTTAAGGCCATTTGAATTATGAGGACATTTGATATGTCCTCAAAAACCACATTTATAGTGTAATACCAGTGTAATACCCATGTAGTTATACAAATTTGTGTCCTCAGAAACCACATAAACAGGCTCGCTCACACACACACACACACACACTCTCTCTCTCTTTCTCTTTCTCTCTCTCTCTCTCTCTCTCTCTCTCTCTCTCTCTCTCTCTATCTCTCTCTCTCTCTCTGTCTCTCTCTCTCTCTCTCTCTCTCTCTCTCTCTCTCTCTCTCTCTCTCTCTCTCTCTCTCTCTCTCTCTCTCTCTCTCTCTCTCTCTCTCTCTCTCTCTCTGGATTTAAATTAGCAAATGCTTAAGAGTCAATGATTGGATCATTATTTCAGTGATTTTTGTTTCTAGCATTGTATATGTTTGGCAACAGTTCTTACAGCCCCAATTGAGGGAGTGTGTAGCTTTTCATCTCTTTAACAACCATGTAGGAAGGAACACCATGGCCATATTCCAGGATGCCAATTCAGCAGGATTAAATTGAGAAATAATGGTTGGGAGAGAGCATGAAGATTTTTTTCACATATGATTTGGCACTTTCATTGAAAGTCTTTTAAAAAACAATTCCAAATTGATGCGACTCTTGATGGAAATAAATGTTGTGATGTTATTTCCATCAAAAGGTGCTGCAACTTTTGGTCAATATCTTGTATTGACAATGCAAGAATAAAGCAATCTGTAACGTCTCCTCCAGCACATCCAAAAGACGTGCTGGATCCAGAGGGGTCTGTGCTGGAGAGGGGCCAATTCACAAGTGAAAATTATTCTTCATGTTACCTCCAAACCATTCTTTCACAATTTGAAATGATGGTAATTAAGGAATGAAAAGCTACACACTCCATCAATTGCCAAATATATGCTAAACATATAACATGCTAGAAACATAATAATCACTGCAATAATGATCCAATCATTGACTCAATGATACAAGCATTTGCCAATTTAAAAAGCCCAAAAAGGAAAAATTGATGTTTATCTGCTTACCTCGGGGCATCCAAAATGAAGGTGTGTTTGTTTCTTCAGTAAAACACAAATTTAGATTTTTAACTCCAACCGTTGCTCATATAATGCATGTCAATGGGGTCTAATTCTAATAAACATCTAATTTTTATTTTTGGGTGAACTATCCCTAAACATTTTTCTGTTTGTTTGTTTATGTGCAGTGTATCTATCTTCCTTTTATGTTCCACAGAAGACAGAAAGTCATACAAGTTTGACATAAGAGTATGACAAAATTTACATTTTTGGGTGAACAGTCCTTTTAAATCTTAACTATAGATGAACAGATTGACTGTATTTTTTTATATCCCATTGGTTGCTGTGATTATGCCAAGAAATATAATGTTCCTGGATCAACATCTATTGTTGATCCTGAAAAAATATTCCTGACTTGACATTAACTAAAAACTATCCCTCAAATCTGATTGGTTGATTGGAATGTTTCAGGATCAACAAGTATGTTGATAGAGAAATATGTTTCTTACTTGGTGAAATCGCATTAACCTATCACAGTCATGCTATATTGCAGCTAAATAAAGCTCTGTCAATAGCTGTAAATTACAAACCAAATCTGCTATTATATGACTAATTGTCAGTGTATGGTTGTCTGACGGTCTATTCTTAGCCTGTCAAATAAACAGGATCAGGACCATGAAGCTGCTTCTAAAACACCATAACATTTCATTAAATTATGTTTTGCGACCGTGTCTCTTATTTGATGATCAGCAGAGCAGCAACAGCATGTGGTTGGTGATTCTATCTAGAGTCTGCTTTGCTTTCCCTTGGGGGATATTGGTTATTTCTCAGATTGAGACAGTGGTTGGTATTATTGATATCCAGGCTGCCAAAAATATCAGCTTGCTTCTATTTTTATGACATCCAGATGCAGTTTACATTACATGCATCATTGATTGTAGCCATACATTTTGTGCTTGCTCAGGTATCACTGATCTTTACACAGCGACACAATGACTATTCTGGGAATCCTATCTCTGCAAATATGTTAAATATATACTAGACATCCAGCCTCATTAATTGTTAATGAAGCTACAAACAGAAAGATTTCCATGAATCATACTGCTCAAATGACATATAACAGACAACAGAGATATGACTCCACCTGGGATTACTTAGCCAGCAAAAGCATGATATCATCACTTCAAGTGAAGAATCAGATTCTATGATGTCATCAGGAAATGCATGACCTTGGAGAAAGGAAACGGGTGTGAGGGTGTTATAAATAGACAATCTACAGGTTTGTTCGTTGTTTATTAGTGAAAATAATTAATACAATATAGTACATTATAGAATGAGACAGAGATCCTTTTATTGATTTTATTGATTGATAAAAAAAAAAGTCATTTAAGGTAAAACTGTGAAAATGACGTGCGCTGGTTAAAACCTGTTCGCTATGGACATGCTGCCATCTGCTGGTTAATGCTATACACACTTCAGAAATGAGAAGTGATGTGCAAATTGGTTTTTAACTTTTATAGTAATTGTTGTTGTTGTTTTTAAAAGCACAAAACACACGTAATGTGGTATTTTACCATATAGTAGTAGTTGCAGTATGTATTATATTTACTGAGTTTTATCAAAAAAATTATTTCATTGAAAGTGTATCTATGAAATGGGCCTATAGCCCCAAGACCCAGGATTTTATATATATATATATATTTTTTATTTATTTTTTATTTAGTATTTTGTTCATGACATTTAATTGTTGACTAGTGAATAAGAAACAAATTGGGGAAAGCATTCATAATATGGTTCTCGTAAATGGACACTAGGACACAGTTGTTTAAAAAAATGACAATTACAAAATATTACTATATATATATATATATATATATATATATATATATATATATATATATATATATATATATATATATATATATATATATATAGTAATTATCATATTTCCATAAGGGTGTTATAATTACATTTCTAAAGACCAAGGAGAAAAGCCCTGAATGTGCTCTTTAAAGGACACCCAGACGTATGTATGTGACATGTATGGTGCCACCCGCCTGAGAAAATTCACTCTGAATTTGAAAAAAGCGTAAAACTCCCCCTTTATTATCATTTCTTTCCTCGTGTAATGAGCCTTAGCCTGATTTCTTGATGGAACAAGTCCGTGCTATTGAATATTCCACACTAAGACATTAGACTGCTGCTCCTGCAGGAAAACACTGACTCATACATCGACAAGGTTAAACATTCTCCAGCCTCAGTCAATTCTGAAGGCTGCGAATTGTGAGCTGAGCTTAAAAACTGCTGTTACGGAAAAGCAAAAGCAGTCTAGAGAGCTTATGGGATACATTTATCACATTTAGACAATATGTTTTTATTTAATAAAAAAAAAAATATATATATATATATATATATATATATATATATATATATATATACAGTCTTGTTCAAAATAATAGCAGTACAATGTGACTAACCAGAATAATCAAGGTTTTTAGTATATTTTTTATTGCTACGTGGCAAACAAGTTACCAGTAGGTTCAGTAGATTGTCAGAAAACAAACAAGACCCAGCATTCATGATATGCACGCTCTTAAGGCTGTGCAATTGGGCAATTAGTTGAAAGGGGTGTGTTCAAAAAAATAGCAGTGTCTACCTTTGACTGTACAAACTCAAAACTATTTTGTACAAACATTTTTTTTTCTGGGATTTAGCAATCCTGTGAATCACTAAACTAATATTTAGTTGTATGACCACAGTTTTTTAAAACTGCTTGACATCTGTGTGGCATGGAGTCAACCAACTTGTGGCACCTCTCAGCTGTTATTCCACTCCATGATTCTTTAACAACATTCCACAATTCATTCACATTTCTTGGTTTTGCTTCAGAAACAGCATTTTTGATTTCACCCCACAAGTTCTCAATTGGATTAAGGTCTGGAGATTGGGCTGGCCACTCCATAACATTAATTTTGTTGGTTTGGAACCAAGACTTTGCCTGTTTACTAGTGTGTTTTGGGTCATTGTCTTGTTGAAACAACCGTTTCAAGGGCATGTCCTCTTCAGCATAGGGCAACATGACCTCTTCAAGTATTTTAACATATGCAAACTGATCCATGATCCCTGGTATGCGATAAATAGGCCCAACACCATAGTAGGAGAAACATGCCCATATCATGATGCTTGCACCTCCATGCTTCACTGTCTTCACTGTGTACTGTGGCTTGAATTCAGAGTTTGGGGGTAGTCTCACAAACTGCCTGTGGCCCTTGGACCCAAAAAGAACAATTTTACTCTCATCAGTCCACAAAATGTTCCTCCATTTCTCTTTAGGCCAGTTGATGTGTTCTTTGGCAAATTGTAACCTCTTCTGCACATGCCTTTTTTTTAACAGAGGGACTTTGCGGGGGATTCTTGAAAATAGATTAGCTTCACACAGACGTCTTCTAACTGTCACAGTACTTACAGGTAACTCCAGACTGTCTTTGATCATCCTGGAGGTGATCATTGGCTGAGCCTTTGCCATTCTGGTTATTCTTCTATCAATTTTGATGGTTGTCTTCCGTTTTCTTCCACGTCTCTCTGGTTTTGCTTTCCATTTTAAGGCATTGGAGATCATTTTAGCTGAACAGCCAATCATGTTTTGCACCTCTTTATAGGTTTTCCCCTCTCTAATCAACTTTTTAATCAAAGTACGCTGTTCTTCTGAACAATGTCTTGAACGACCCATTTTCCTCAGCTTTCAAATGCATGTTCAACAAGTGTTGGCTTCATCCTTAAATAGGGGCCACCTGATTCACACCTGTTTCTTCACAAAATTGATGACCTCAGTGATTGAATGCCACACTGCTATTTTTTGAACACACCCCTTTCAACTAATTCAACTAATTGCCCAATTGCACAGCCTTAAGAGCGTGCATATCATGAATGCTGGGTCTCATTTGTTTTCTGAGAATCTACTGAACCTACTGGTAACTTGTTTGCCACGTAGCAATAAAAAAAATATACGAAAAACCTTGATTATTCTGGTTAGTCACATTGTACTGCTATTATTTTGAACAAGACTGTATATTTGCATTTGTATGACTGTATATCTGCATGTATAGACATGTACAAATATTCATTTTTAGAACAATATATAATTAATATTGAATTAATATACCAAAACAATTAGTTAATTTCTTCAGATGTTTTTCTTCAATGGCACAGGTAGGTTTAAGTGTGTAATATTATTAACACATTATTTTCACATCGTTTCATGTGTGTTATTAACACACATGAAAATGTAACCTGATGATGTTGAAAATAATATTTAGTTTTCAGCGTACAAGCCAATATGAACATACAGTCCCTGACAAAAGTCTTGTCGCTTGTGTACAAATTGACCTAAAGTGCCGCTGAAATATATTTCTAATCAAGATTTTTTTACAAGAAATGGCTCATTTTAATCCCACCAGCTTTTGTGATAATGTTTCAGTGAAAAACTAAACTTTCAAAAAGTATTCTAATATTCACAGCTTGGTAAAGCCCATTGAGTCAATTTTTGAAAAGACATAAGTATTGTCACCTAGTCATATGAGCTTCACCTGTGACTAATATTGGATCAATTAGGTCTCAAGTGTGTATAGAAAGAATCCCAGTACACTAGACCTTCACATCAACTGCAACTAGACCTCTGCAAACATGCCTAAGATTCACCCTGAGACTAAAGTTTTGATTACCAAGAGGCTGAAGACCAGATCCACTGCTGATGTGGCAGACACCTTCAATGTGTCTCAGCGTCAAGTACAGAGGATAAAAAAAAAAGATTTGAAGAGACTGGAGATGTTTTTGACAAGCCCAGGTCAGGCAGACCCCGCAAGACAACTGCTCAAGAGGACCGTTTGTTGGCTTGAAAATCCAAGGCCAGCCCATTTTCCACTGCAGCAGAGCTCCACGAGACCTGGTCACCTGAAGTCCCTGTGTCAACCAGAACAGTTTGTCGGATTCTGTCTCGAAATGGCCTCCATGGTCGAATCAGTGCCCAGAAGCCAGCACTAAACAAAAGACAATTGAAAAACGTGTGGCATTTGCCAAGGCCCACAGCCTGCTAAAAGGATGGACGCTGGAAAAGTGGCAGAAGGTGGATTTTTCAGATGAATCTTCTGTTGAATTACACCACAGTCGACGCAAATATTGCAGGAGACCTACTGGTGCCCGAATGGATCCGAGATTCACCCAGAAATCAGTGAAGTTTGGTGGCGGAAAAATCATGGTCTGGGGTTACATCCAGTATGGGGGTGTGCGAGAGATCTGCAGGGTGGAAGGCAACATCAATAGTCTAAAATACCAAGAAATCTTAGCTACCTCTTATATTCCCAACCATAAAAGAGGCCAAATTCTGCAGCAGAACGGTGCTCCATCGCATACTTCCATCTCCACATCAAAGTTCCTCAAGGCGAAGAAGATCAAGATGCTCCAGGATTGGCCAGCCCAGTCACCAGACATGAACATCATTGAGCATATGTGGGGTAGGATGGAAGAGGACGCATGGAAGACGAAACCAAATAATATTGATGAACTCTGAGAGGCATGCAAGACTGCTTTCTATTCCTGATGACTTCATCAATAAATTGTATGAATCCTTGCCAAACCGCATGGATGCAGTCATTCAAGCTCATGGAAGTCATACAAGATATTACATTTGAATCTCACAGCACCACAACTTAATTTGCTGACATATTTTTGTATTTGCAGTAAATTTGTTCAATTTCTGTATAGGCGACAAAACTTTTGTCTTGCCAAAATTTGACCTTTCTGTCTTGATTAAATGATAAATATTTTTTCTGTGAAAATTATTTATTTCAGTGCATTAAACATCATTTGGGAGGGTTTTAGCTTTTCATATGAGCTATTTCTAACACCAATGAATTAATTAAAAGTCAGGTTAATATCAGGTATTTCTAGAAAATAGATAAGCGACAAGACTTTTGGGACTGTAGTTTAAAGGAACAACCTGCTATTATAAAATATTTTAGAGCTTCAGTGTGTGATTTGATTTTAAGACAGTATCTCCATATATTGGTCCTGCGGAAATATGCATCAAAACAATTTGATTTAAATTCATCTTGCTATTTCAAACCAAAGATATTTCTTAACTCCTAAAATGTTAATTACTGTTAATCCATCAATCACCATATGAGGGCGCCAGACATATCAGAAAGACTGTTCAGTACTCCTTTTAAAGGCGCCCTAGAATGAGTTGAAACAATATGTTAAATTGTTCTCTGATAACTACATAGAGGGTAAGTGGCTTATTTAAGGGTTAAAAATGTCCAGATATGGTTTTACAGGTCCATTTACAACCCTAGAAATTGTCCCTAGGATGTAATGCTCTGTTTTTGCCTTATTTGGAAGAGTCATTAATATTTCTTTTTTTCATGTATATTTTTCTTATATTTGACTTTTATTCCACACCGCTGTCTCCACTGTTCTTTGAACGGCTCGTCTGCTTCCTGCTTCTATGAAGCCCATCCCTCCGAAAAACGCAATGGTCTTAGATTGGTTAGATGGCCAAATGTAGTTTGATGTATTTTTATTTGCTAAAGTGCCGAGCACAGGTGGTCCAGAAACGCCACGCCCCTTACCATTACGGGCAGAAGTCACATCTGCGGTGACTAGCAAGAGTTTATGATGTCACCAACCCGAGAAGAAGCTTGTTGTAGTCCAAACCGGCCATTTTTGTAGGCAATAAACTGCCATAACTTTAATTGCATTGAACCTCTTTTCATTTCTTTGATTTTTGAAGGAAGCAGCAGGACCAAAATATTAAGATTGGTGACAGTGACAGGATTGTGGCCGTGCAGAAATAGCCTACGACCAAGTTGAGGATGCGGGGACATTCGTGGAGAAAAAAAAAAAATATCTAGAAAGAAATCACAGTAATTGTAACTTTATCTGTTTGCATCTAGAAGGCTTCTACTTTGACGAGGTGGACAAAAGCTTAAAGCTACACTGTGTGATAGTCTCCCCCATCTAGCGGTGAAAAGGTATATAACAATCCAGTGAATATTAGTTTCTGTTCCTCTCAATTCTGATTTCATTTTAACTCCTACGGTGGCCAATTTAGTCCAAGATTAACATGGCAATCCCCCTTTTCACATTCGACACGGTGCTATCGAGTGTTAAAACGCGAAAGGCGAAGCTTGAATTTAGGGGTATGTCCCTCTTTGGCTAATGTACTTTCAAGATGGAGGGGCAACATGGCAACCGGCATTCGAACCCCTCACCCATATGTATTTTCAATGGCATATTATAAACTTATGAGAATACTTTATTACTTGAAAGAATTAAATATACATTAATGAGCACATATATTTTTGAAAGAACAGTGTTTATAGCTAAGAAAAAACTAAAAAAGTTACACAGTGTAGCTTTAAAAAAAGTGAACTTGGGTATCTGGAGACTTGACTAAACTTAAACTAATTTTATAGCCTACCATTGCATTAAATAGCAAAACATACAACCAAGTCACTATTCCAAGAACATTTTTTATTAGCAATCCGTTCATCATGACATCCAGCAGTCTATTAATATAGTTTATCTTCATTTTGTACTGTGTTGTTTGTAAATAAAATTACATTTAAAAAAGGTGACATTTTGTTAAAAGTTGTGCTTGTGCTGCCTTTTTTAAATAAATGCCACTTAATTCAAGGTTACAAAATACATTTTAATTTATTTTAAAGTCATTTGAAGTGTCTAAATGTATTTTTGTGCTAGAAATAAAATATTTGAACATTTGTATTTGAGGCACAAATCTTGCTATTGGGATTACTTTTTATAAGTAGCTAATAGCTACCATTTAATCTGCAAATGGTGACCAGAAGGGGAAAAAAAAGTCAAATAATGTAACAAACAAATGACAGAGTATTAAAATAATTTTATTTTGTACATATTTAACATAAAGACTAAATACAATATAAAATAAATATATATGAAATCCTGCCAGCCACCAAAACACCCAGAGGAAAATCCCTGTCATTTCAACTGGTGTTATCCAGAAGATGAGTCTAAATACGGCACTGACCTTATAGAGGTCTTCTCTAACTCTCCCACAGCCATGCCAGATATTCCATTAGGAATTACATATAGGAACTGTTTTTTTTTTAATAATGTGAGCAGTAATCCATCATTCATTTCAACCACCACACATCACCCTCCTATTACTGTAAAAGCATTTATAAGGCTTCCCTGACCGCACAGGAAAATTCACTACAGTGACAGCAGTGCAATGATAATAAAAGAGTCTTTAAAGACTTACTTCATGGAGTCACAACAATCGATTATAAACAGAAATGCTATCTACGTATATTAGGGAGACATTTCAGTGTAATAATGCAACTTTCAGTGTTAATGAAGCGCCATCCCACCATCAGGTCTATGTTCCTGGAAGCACTATATGCCTTACTATGAACAGCTTAAAAAACACATGCCTTATCAAAAGTTAACAAGAGCCTCTGGTGGAGACTAAGGGGTTAAATTTCAGCCTCCTGGATTACCAACCCTTTCCTATAGCAGTGAGAAAGCAGACGACAGCCGGCTTATCAGACCCCCATCAGCTCGGACCCTATGGAAGCACAAATATCTCCTGCAACAAGGATCTCATGCACAAGCCTGATAAAGGTGGATCAGAAGGGATCTAAAAATGTAGAACCTCGGATTCAAAGAGCTCAATGTGAAAGTCAAACTGTGTTCGAGGTCATTGGCCAAAACCTTCAAGCAGCAGACAGAGAGTGACATGACTGAACATACCCAAACCCTTATTATTCATGCTTCAACCTCAGAGGTTATTCTAGAACAGTGTCTTGAAGTATAATTGATCACAATAGGTCGATTAGGGCGCATTGGTACCAAGAGGCAAACAGGCTACTTAAAAGAGGCTCGCACTTTCCTGCCTTTCAGTGGCTGTGGTGGTCGGTAGTTGTTCTCCATGCGCTTTCGGTCCTCTTCCTCCTCTCCATTAAACATCAGCATCCGGAACTTTCCCATCTGAGTCCAGAAAACATGAAAAACAGCATGTAAGACAGAACCTGGCAAAGTGACAGGCTGCACTGCAAAAGAAATCAACTCTGGTACCACATCTTATGTAACAGGCTTGGTTCTCCATGCTGTGAATCTCCTGAGCTTTTTCCAATTATAGCTCAATCAAACATTTTAATAAGCTGTACAAGATCAAAGTCTTGTGGCCTCATGCCAGACACGCCAGGCCGCTGTCACGACTATGCCGCCAACCCGCTCATGCTTACTCTAATGCAATTTCCTAGTACAAAGTCTGAGGGACTAGTCAAGAGCCGGACACCAAATCCACAGCAAGATGGACATACAGTACATATATGTAGAATGCAAATCCAGTAATATGACATTTCGTAGCAAAGGATATACGCTACCGGTCAAAATCCTAGGGTCAGTATGATTTTTTGTTTGTTTTGTTTTTTGAAAGAAGTCTTTTATGCTCAAAAAAACTGCATTTATTTAACACAACAATAAAACAGTAATATTGTGAGATGTTTTTATTTATTTTTTGCAATTATTTTTGTGATTGCAAAGCTGATTTGTTTAGCATCATTACTCCAGTCCTCAGTGTCATAAGATCCTTCAGAAATCATTCTAATACACCCATTTGCTGCTCAATGTTTAAAAGAGTTGTGTTCTTTGTGGCACACCATGATACACTTTTCAAAAGAACAGCATTTATTTGAAATGGAAATCTTTTGGAACATTATTCATGCATTTACTGTGAATTTTTAATCAATCACAGTAAGAAAAAGAGTATCAAAATTGTACCTTTAAGGGTTAAATAACTTGTCGCTGGGGAAGTACCCTTAAAAAGGACATCTTTGTACCTTTTTTTAACCACAAAAAGGTTCACAGTACTACCCTAAGGTATGTATTATACTGATATGTAACTTTTAGGAGTAAAAAGGGCACAAAGATGTCCTTTATAGGGCACTGCTGTGACAAGCTGTTATACCACTATAGAGGTACAATTCTTATAACCTTTTTTCTCTGTGTAATACATCCTTTGTGAATAAAACTATTATTTTGTTGTAGTCTAGTGTATGTAGCACAAGTCTTGTGCTAAAATTACCTTGTGTTTCAACTATGTTTAATGCCAAAACATTTACATTTAGTCACACACGTTGCTCACTTTTACACATACCTTGACCATCTGCATCCAAGCAGTATATGACAGAATACACTACGGGAAATAACAACACTTCTTTATAGCTATTGGGCATGTTATAAGTCATAAGTCACCTTCACAGGAATATTATATACTGCTTGTAATATTAATAAAGAATCACTTACTAATGCAAAACCAATTACAGAAAACAGACATGCTCTCAAAAAAAGATGAGCTCATGTCTGACCACATTCACTATCATCACCAACATGGGATGTTGTGGATTATCCCTAATTTACATCACTACCAATGAGTTTAATTCAGCGGGAGTGCTTCCCACATCCATCTCCCTCCACAGCCATTCATTTTCATAAACCGACATCTGTCAATAGGCCAGAGGATGGTCATGACAAACACTAGCAATACCGTTTTTAAATAAGTTTATCGTGCGAGCAAACTAAAGAGAGCATCGATCACAAAACCAACCCACCTGCTTCTCTGACACATAAATAGGTTCTTTCAGCACAATCCATGTGACGCTCTCATACAGTGGAGGAGTGGTGAGAGAGCCTGGGTATGTCCAATATTCCAGACTGTTTGGCAGGAGGCACTTTGGGTTAAAGCCTTTAAAATCAACAACACTTCCCTACAAGAGAAACAAAAAAGCATAGAATGACTGTGCTGCAGAACTGAAGATGATCTGAGCAGGGATGTAGGGGACACGTGCCCCAGTGAGTTTTGCGATGGCCAGTTCTCAAAATATTACATTTAGTCTTTTACAATAGTGGTATTAGATACACATTTTGTTATAGCTTTAATCAAACCACCTTAAATAGCACGCAACTAAGAATAATGCAAGAACGTGAATAAAATAAAGGAATGCGACTCATACTTGAATGAATGTGAATGTTCATGCAAAGACAGAAATGTATAGATAAGGTTAAAAAAATGTGCTGAATAATCAGATATTTTATTGCCGTCTCAAAAAATACTCTTAATACAAGGGTTAAAAAACTATGTGGTTATGAAACAGACACTCTGGGCGGGATATAACCTGAGAGGGGCTCATTTGAATTCTTTAGAAACTGATTAACATATTTGAAGACATACATTTCCAAATGAAATCACATGCAAAGAGGCATCTGTGCATTTCCAAATTCAATCAGATGCAAAAAAAAAAAATGAATTAAAGAACCGCATCTATTTGGCAAGCTACCTGAAGACCTCTAATGTTTATTCATGCTTTCTCTCCAAAATAGCCTAAATATATAAACATACGCCCCAGTTCTTATACATCTACTATATAAAAACACATACCTTGAATTTAACCATATACAAGGCATCTGTTATCTGATGAAGAGCTCTGTGTTCATCACCGGTCTAAAAAAAAGCATAAAAAAAATATCAAATTCGAAAAGGATTTATTTTAATGGGTTAAAAAAAAATAGTTGGAGTGTGTAAAACATTGGTAAATGTCCCCTTTGAGCATTTCAGTAGTTTTGCACTTTACTACCTTTCTTAATTTGGTTACACTTCATTTCCATGGTCCACTTTAGGCATATTTTGCAGCTACATGTCAACTAACTCTCATTAATTTGCAACTAAGTGCCAAATAACTCTCATTAGAGTATTAGACTGTTAGGTTAGGGTTAGGCTTCGGGATATAAGAAAAAGTTGACATATTCTTGCAAAGTTACTTAATAGTCAGTAGTCTGTCTGTTAGGAGAATGTCAAAAAAGGTGTTAGAAGATGGTCTATTGACAATCTAATGACTGCTAGCTGACATGTAGTTGAGAAGTTACTTAGAGTTCGTATAAGTGGAATATCAAAAGTGTTAAGACATCTTTTTCTTTGACAGAAAATGAAGTAAAAAGTATACCTTTTGTCTATGGATCTGTTTATTTATAGACCCATTGTATCATATTTTCTTATCCTCCAATAATACAAATAATGTGATTCTAATATGCAGATCACAAGCTCCTGAACTTCTGACTCACATTAACTTCCAGAAAGATGCCAAGGACAGCCAGGCCATCAGGGGCTGCTGCTGCCTCTCCAAAGGTCTTGTATTTTATGGCGTTCCAGTGGACCAGATGAAGCTGTAGAGAGAGACAATGGTCACGCCAAAAGACAGAGAGAACACGTACAGAGTGCCGCTGTTCTGCACCCTCACCTCAGACGCGTAGGTTTTGCCACCAACGGTGTGCTCAGAGCCACTGCATCCCTTGCATCCCCAGTGGAAGTGAAACTGTTTGAGTCTGTACATGTTTTCCAGAGGACCTCCTTGGATCACTGCCACAAGACAGGAGCAGTTTAAGCAGGGCATTTCAATGAAAAAAAATGCCTAAAACAAGCAGTCAAACATCTGTCTGGCATATTTTCACAGGAAAACAAAGGAAAAGCAAGGAAAGTGAAATGCAAGAACATGTTCTGTGTGAACGTCCCATAACTTGCATGTAAAGTGACTATCACCTTTTTTGTCAGACTCAATCAAAGAGAAATGAAGCGTAAAGACAAGAAGAATCTACACACTGACACATTGTAACTCATGACCTCATGGTCTTTTTTTTTATCTCTGCTTACATTTAGACATTTACTTGCAGTTGCATTTAGTACAATGACATGCAAGACACATTTAGATATTATATGAAATATATGGTTGGTGTCTTGCAAACCCAATGTCTAACCTCTAGTTCAATGAGTCAAGAGACTTCAGCCTTACTCTCGCTCTCTGTTTTAATTTAAATTCCTATATCTAATTCTCACAGAAAGGGTTGATTCATAAGGGACACAGTACATTTCAAAATGACAATGACAACTTAAGCATTCGATTGCTTCCCAAGACCTTTATGCTGGCTGAGAAACCACAAATGCTGACAATTGTCCTATTCAAGAGCTTCTCTTTTGATTGACTGTTGAGCGAACAGTTATAACTATTTTTGATGTGTGCAATTTTACATAACAGTCATTAGCTGAAATGGTGAGGTGGAGTGAGAACTGAAATGACAGGGTCATTGGTGCAGAAAAAAACAGATTTTTTCATTAGAGACTTTCTGCTGTGACGGTATGACCCAGTGCTATCTTAATATTACCACTAAAATAGCAGTATTTATATTTTTAGGCTATATTTTAATTGTAAAGTATGTAATTTATTTGTCAGTTTTTATTCATTTTTGCTTTTTAAATAAAATATATTTCTATTTAACGTTGTTGTTTTAAAAAATATAATCTAAATCGAATTCTAATCACATTTATTTGTATAGCGCTTTTACAATACCGTTTAAAAGCAGCTTCACAGAAAATGCATCTACATTATATATATTTTTTAAATCAGAGGTTTGTTATCAGAGGAGACTGTCCAAGTTGTGCATTTCAGAAATGTGCATATACAAAGCACACAGTTAGCTAACAATGCATTATTAATAAATAATAAAAATCAAAAAGAGTTGATTTTTCACAGACAATGGGCTGTGAAATAATAACATTAGGGTATATAGATAATTGTATATAGTATATAGTTCACCTTTATAAATGCATAAACAAACGGAAATCAGAAATGTTGCACCTAACTGAAATAAGTTTAAAAGTTTTTATTTATGGCCCTTGCACAACATGAGAGCTGTGTAAAGAGGAAGAAGAAACGAGTTGTGTGTAAAAACCCAAACATGCAGAAACAGAAATAAACATTGCCCCCCAAAGCGCCGTTCTTCTCTGAACATCATTCTGCGACAGTAAAATGTTTACAGCAGTAATAATGTTGTCACTGATACCAACCTGATCTCTCATCTGTGTCAATGAACTCCACTACTACAGAATGGCCATTGTTTGATATGCTGAGAGAGGTGCAGTTGTTGTAAGACAGCGAGATAGGAGACAGTCTGGGATCAAATACAGCTTCTGATGGGACTATATCAATAGGTGATTGGCGGTTACCCTCCGCAATGGGATAGTCTTTGTGCCATTCTGATGGACCTAGAAAACAATATTTAACAACCAACCAGAAAGCAGTAAACAAAATGGGGGGATAAAAAGTGGAAAGTTTGTACATGCAGTGTAAAATCCATTACGCCTATGGAAAGGCCCCACAATTCACAAAAACACAACTGTGTGTGTGATGGCTTTTTCAAAATTTTTGGTTACACTTTAGATGAATTTTATATTATCAGACAGATAATATGTGTTTACGCATTTATAAAATGTCACTTTTTTCATTGTACCATTTCAAGCAAAAATTAACATTTTTATATGTGCTGAGAACGTAAGTATGCCTTCAAAGGTACACGGTTGTCAGTTTTACAGTTTATTTTGACATACAAGCCTTGAGTGAAACTGAGCATCTATTGCTTATTTACGATACAAAATCATAACAGAAATTACAGTCTCAAATTGTTTTTATTAATGGAATTTGTAACTTTAAAAGGGGAAAATCTGAATAGGATATTGGGGCACAGGTGTATGCATTATTAATAATGCATAATTTTAACTAAAATATAAAAATAAACAGAGAAATTTAAATGACAAACTGTATTTTTCACCAAATTTTGCATATTACATTACAGTTTGCTAATAAAGAAACACAATTGAAAACAGCAGTGTGGTCAGACTTCCTGGTGATAAAAAGGGGAATAAAATAACAAAAATAAATGATTACTTTAGACAATTTAACACACCAAAATCAGTCACAGCTATTCATTGTTTTAAAACATGTTTAACGCACAGCACAGACAATGGCATTTAAAAAATAAAAATAAGTTATATATAGCTATATACACACACATACACTAACATTGTACACATTGCATAATATAAGATTATATTTTGTGAGTGTAGGCTACAATGTTAGTTTGACAGAGCATATACAGCCAAGTTTTGTTTAAGCAGCAACTATCCCTTTAAAGATAACTGGGCTAATCTCGCATTAACAGTAAATTGGGCAGCAAAATGTGCTGCAACAGCCTAAATGTAACGACAGATGACTGGACATTTTAATTAATGAGAACAAACAAAAACTGTGCACTTGGACTGAAGCTAAAAAGATTAGTCGTAGGCTACAAGCCTTAATGTAATAAGGCCTGCATATAAAAATAAAATAAATATATATCTACTATATAGCCTATATAATTTATTTTATTTTTATATAAATATATTTTTTTCAATTATCATAATTCTAGGGGAGCCTTGGTGTAGGCTAATTTCTTTATTATTATTTTTGGTAAACAGTTTTTTCCTGTAAAAAGAATTTAAGGAATAAAAGTATATTTTTAATGCGCGAAAGACAACAGTTAGGCTACTTACGGTGTTTGGCAGTTTTACAAAACGACGGCGCGATCGATGCCTTGTAAAATTCGGGCGCCAATTAGCCTAAATAACCACTTACCGTTGTCCTCCCCATATCCCCATTGATGTCCTGTCATTGCTCCCTCTTCTTTGAGCAGCGGATCAGATGCTGGATGTGTGCAGTCGGCGAGAACTGTTGAGTGTTGCTGTGGAGTGTGTGGAGTGTGTGGACCGACTCTAATGACAGCGGTAACAGGTGAATGAAGCGCGCTGTGATTGATTGACAGATGAGCTGATCCGCTTAGGCCCCGCCTCCTCTAAAGCCGATTGCACTCTGTTGTTCAGGACTTCTGTATTGAATACTAGCTTGACTTAGGCTAGTAGTTGCATTTAATTGAACTGCCTACTATAGCCAAAATAAACTCTAAAGGAAGCATGCATTACTGTTGTTATGTGGCTAGACATTCAGCAAGGAGACACTTCATTTTGAGTAGTGAATTAGGCTACATAACAATCAAGACAGCAGAGCAACGCTACATTTGTACCAATTAAAGCCTATGGTGCATAACCTTTACTTCAATTTATGTAGTGTGGTGTTTGCTAAAAACAAACTATGTAGGCCTAAGGAATATTTCCTGCTGGGTTTAAATGACTGCATGGACAGAACTAATTGTAGAATAGGCTATAATAGGCCTACAGGCCTGATAGCATGTCTCATAGTGGGATGATGTCTTACTGTGCCTTGTCACTGCATGGGCCCTTGCCTCTTAGGGCATGGCTGGTAATCTAGCACTGTCAAATGCAAAAGACCATTGCTGCCTTTGATATCCCACAATCCTACAGATTTGTGTTTTCGGGGGGTCCGAAAGTTGTGTTTGTATGTTAGTTTGAGTGTATATGTACGTTTTTTATCCAACGTCATTTCAGACATAAATCAGACAATGACTTGTTGTAAGGCAATGTTTTGTGCATGAAGGCAACTCAGGAAAATAATTTTGGAAGGCAGTGTAACATTTCAATGATCTACAGCAAAGTAGAGAGCTTTGGCGATTTATTTACTTCATTAGTAATTTCTCAAAAGAAATTAAATCAGAAGTGGAAAACGTTGGTCAAAAACATACATCTACACAAAAACTGACCAGCATATGCAACTTTCTTTTTCCCCCAGCTCAACTGTCACAGAATAGAACGCACTGGATTGTGGGATATCAAAGGCAGCGAAGGATACATTTATGCTGACTTATACAAAAATCGATTAGATGAACGTCTCTCAGGAGATAGGAAGTGACGCTAACATAAGATTCGGATGTGCCTTGATGCCTTGCTACCTTGAAATGTGTCCTCCAGCCTTTTCCAGGTTTCAGACACGGCCAACATGTCTGACTAATAGACATTATCTAATGTAATTTGCATTTACAGTTAACATTTGACTATTATCAATGCTTTTACATGCATGTTTTTAAGCCGATTATGCCTAAAGGTGGTCGCACACCAGATGCCAAGCTCAGCCGCCGCGCCTCATCTTTAAAGTATTGAGCCAAAATGGTATGATCCTTGTTTCATAACACCCGCGAAGATTCGAACATGAGATCGGTGGTTGAATCTGGCTGCTCATATTGATGCATGTAATCTTCGTTTACAATTACAATACTTACAATATTTGTTTACAATGTTAATACCTATGTAAATTTTAACTTATGTATTCCATTTCTTTGCTGCATAAGCTATAGGTTTACATAAATCAAAAGCAATTACCCTAACAGACAATTACCTTACAAATGACCTCTACCTGTGAATCATTAACATGAGTACACATTGCCTGCGCTAAATAAAACCTCACAGCTACATGGTCCTTACATGGCTCAAGGTGAATGCACCCCTTCATAGATCTGATCACTGTCTCCTTGAGAACCTATGGCACTGTTTAAAAGTAAGGTGCTTGACACCAAACCTGTACAACTTTGGGGAAATCATCCTGGAAGAATGGCTCAAAATCATAGAACAGTGTGTCATAAAGCTCATATACACTCACCTAAAGGATTATTAGAAACACCATACTAATACTGTGGTTGACCCCCTTGTGCCTTCAGAACTGCTTTAATTCTATGTGGCATTGATTCAACAAGGTGCTGAAAGCATTCTTTAGAAATGTTGGCCCATATTGACAGGATAGCATCTTTAATGGAGATTTGTGGGATAAACTTTTAGTGCACAAAGCTCTTGTTCCACCACATCCCAAAGATGCTGTATTGTGATTGAGATCTGGTGACTGTGGGGGCCATTTTAGTACAGTGAACTCATTGTCATGTTCAAGAAATCAATTTGAAATGATTCGAGCTTTGTGACATGGTGCATTATCCTGCTTCAAGTAGCCATTAGAGGATGGGTACATGGTGGTCATAAAGAGATGGACATTTAAATGATGCCCAATTGGCACTAAGGGGCCTAAAGTGTGACAAGAAAAATCCCCCACACCATTACACCACCACCAGCAGCCTGCACAGTGGTAACAAGGCATGATGGATCCATGCTCTCATTCTGTTTACGCCAAATTCTGACTCTACCATCTGAATGTCTCAACAGAAATCGACACTCATCAGACCAGGCAACATTTTTACTGGATGTTTTTCCCGTTTCACACCATTCTTTGTAAACCCTAGAGATGGTTGTGTGTGAAAATCCCAGTAACTGAGCAGATTGTGAAATACTCAGACCGGCCCGTCTGTCACTAACAACCATGCCACGCTAAAAATTGCTTATATCACCTTTCTTTCCAATTCTGACATCCAGTTTGGAGTTCAGGAAATTGTCTTGACCAGGACCACACCCCTAAATGCACTGAAGCAACTGCCATGTCATTAGTTGATTAGATAATTGCATTAATGAGAAATTGACCAGGTGTTCCTAATAATCCTTTAGGTGATTGTATATTCAGGCTATCCCAGAATATTCATATTTGTAATATGTACTTTCAAGTGCTATATATTACTTTTTATATAAATATTACACAAAAGGTATTATATATGTACAAATAGATGCCACAGTCACCTGGTAACATGAGACGGAAGATGCAAGTTGAAAGCAAAGACAAAAGGCTTTACTTAAGCAATGGACTTGTCCGCTGTGTAGCTTTTCTCTCTCTCAAATGAATCACAAAGCAGCAACAGTTTAAGCATCTCACATTATACGCTTCTGAACCTTTTTTAAGGCTCTTCAGTGACTTTTGTAATTACAGTGTTTAAATAATTTAGGTTTAAGTTATTGTTTTTCACAGTCAGATTACAGATAGTGAGGTGGAAGTAAGCCACATGTGAAAATAGCTGTGACAGCAATACAAAATGTAAAAGCAGCAAAATGTGCACTGAGACATTTTCACTTTGCTCTAACAACATGCTTGTGTTACTCCAAAACAATGACTGAATTTGATGCAATACAAAATCATGTGTTGGAGTCAGAGCTGCCGTCTGGGAGACTTAGCTCAACTCTAGAACTGTAATTTTCACAAAATACCAAAATAGCTACTTAAAACCTTGGCCCCAGCATAGATTGTACAGTTGTAGTACAAGAACAATACAGTGCAACAATAAATATTATATTATTAATAATATTAATATAATATAATAATATTTAATCTTTATTTAATATTTAGTATAAATAATATTTATAACATATTATAACATATAGTGTAAATGAATGTGTTAAATACCACAACGGGTCAAATTAATGCTATGCTTATCAACTTCCAGTCGTCTGGTTTAATTAAATAGCTTATGATTTGCAAAGGTATCATTGTTATGACTTTACTTGAGGCACATGACCGTTAACTAATGCATAATTAATTTAAAACCCATAACCACAATGATATGTTAACCAATAATCATGTGCCTCAACAAGTAAAGTATAACACTTTTTATTAATAACAATTCATATATTATTGAAACTATTAATCATATAGAATGTTAATTAGTTGCTGATGCAGTAATCATTAATAAATGGTTTAGTTCTTCATAAGTAACTTGTGATTATCTGTGCAAAAGTGTTACCAATAATCTCTCAAGAGGTTTATATGATTCATTTAGCTGATGATTTTATCTAAAGCTTTAGTTAATGCAACCCTGGAACTAAAATTTACTGAATATTGCTGTATGATAGATTATGACATATTTTCAAAAATGCTGGATTGTGTCTGACACTTTTTGTTTCTTGAAGGCCACTGAGTCGTCATCAAGCTGTCATGATGATGTGAGTTTTTAGTTAATTTAAGGACTTGAAGTGAAGAGAAGATTCTCTATCTATATTTGCCTCTCTCAGGGTTGGTAGATCATCAGAAATTTTAGATCCAACCCCAGACACAGGATTCTGTAGATATGGGTTTTATCTGGTATCCAAAACCTGTCAACCTGTCTTGTCTCATACCCAAAATCATGCTAAATTAATTGTCTTTTCTTGTACCCAACACTGTAGCTGTCTTCTATCAGTCTTAGAGAAAGAGAAAGCCAGAGGAGAGCAGAAGCAGGAGACAAAGTAATGGTAATAATACACTATATTGACAAAAGTATTGGGACACCCATCCAAATAAATTCTGGTGTTCCAATCACTTCCATGTCCACGGGTGCACAAAATCAAGCACCTAGGCATGAAGACTGCCTCTACAAACATTTGTGAAAGAATGGGTTGCTCTCAGTTATTTTAAGCGTGGTACCATGATAGGTTGCCTCCTGTGTTATAAGTCCATGTGTGAACTGCTAAATATTCCACGGTCAACTGTTAGTGGTATTATAACAAAGTGGAAATAATTGGGAACCACAACAACTCAGCCACAAAGTGGCGGGCCACGTAAAATCGCAGAGCAGGGGCAGCGCATTCTGAGGTGCACAGTGAGCAGAAGTCACCAATTTTCTGCAGTCAATAGCTACAGACCTCCAAACTTTGTGTGGCCTTAAGATTAGCCAACAGTGCGTAGAGAGCTTCATCATGGAATGGGCCTCCATTGCCGAGCAGCTGCATCCAAGCCTTATATCACCAACTGCAATCCAAAGCGTCGGATGCAGTGGTGTAAAGCAGGCATTCTCAACCTTGGTCCTTGAGTGACTGTCCTGCAGAGTTTACCTCCAACCCTAAGCACACCTGAACCAGCTAATCGAGATCTCCAGGATTATTATAAAGTTACGGGCAGGTGAGTTAATCAAGGTTGGAGTTAAACTCTGCAGGAAAGTGGGCTTCAAGGACCAAGGTTGAGACGCTGCCACTAGACTCTAGAGCAGTGGAGACACATTCTTTGGAGTGACGATTCACACTTCTCTGTCTGCAATCCGATGGACGAGTCTGGGTTTGGCGGTTGCCAGGAGAACGGTATTGGCCTGACTGCATTGTGCCAAGTGTAAAGTTTGGTGGATGGGGATTATGTTTTTTTTTTTTTTTTCAGGGGTTGGGCTTGGCCCCCTATAGTTTCATTGAAATGAACTCTTAATGCTTCAGTATACCAAGACATTTTGAACAATTTCATGCTCCCAACTTCCCGCCCCTTCCTGTTCCACACGAAAATGCATCAGTGCACAAAGCAAGGTCCATAAAGACACGGATGAGCGAGTTTGGGGTGGAGGAATTTGACTGGCCATCAATGCTCAGACTTCAAGCATTTTCATACCAGACTGCTTCACGACAACATCCTATAAAATTCTATGAAAATTCTTCTTAGCTAGCTCTTATTTGTGAAGAAAAACATTCCACATTCCATGAAACCCCACATCATAATATTTGTAAAAAAAAAGTATTGCAACTATTATTTGAATAAGTATAAATAAAAAATAAAAATAAAAATGGTGTGGTAGATAAATCAAATGACAAGCATAGGCTACTTGAAATATTAATTATATTTATGAAAATTAACAAAATAAAACATTTTTTTATGTTGCTCTCTTAAACACAAAACGTGCTTCGACTGATGATGACAGCTAGAGAGTCAAGATAATCGGGAGTCATTGTGCTTTTTGTTCTGAGAATGTCAGCATTGTGCTTTTTTTGTAGAATTGAGCAAGGCCTACTGTTTGATTAGAATGAAGTCTCATTTTGTAACACACTGATATGCTGAAGTTCTGCGGGGGTTTTTTTCATACATTAGGCTATGCACAAATCTAAATCTTGGGAGAGAGAAAAACGTAATGTAAGGAGTTAAGAGATACGACAATCAAAAGTGTCGATATCATTCTCTTTTCAAGCGGCGCAATGGCTCCACCTCCTGGTAAAACAGAAGAAGAGCATTTCTGCCTGCATCGAATCTGCGACAGTCGATCTCAAAATATTGAAACAGCGGCGTGCCGGTACGATCAAGCGTCACAGACAGAGACAGAGGACCATGACAGACCTCAAAACGAGCAAAGAGCAGAAGTATGATCGACAGCTCAGGTATAAATCAGTCTGTTTATTTTTTTTTAAACCACAGAATAATACAGTATGCTCAATGAATCTTTTTCAGCATTCGTTTTAGCCTTTCGTAGTAACGTTGACATAAATAGAGGCCCAACGACCATGGCAAGAGCTTTAATCATGTATTTCATTCTTTAATTTATTACACTATCACAGCAACATAATCTATCAGTCTAACTCCATAGCCTGATAACAACCTATCTGATCAGAAACCAGATGTATTAATCTGCTTGACTGTTGTCTGTGCATTTCTCAGATTTGTATAGCTATAATATAATTACTGATACTGGTCATTGATTTGTTGTTAACGTTACATGTTTGTTTGTATCAGGTTGTGGGGGGATCATGGGCAGGAAGCACTTGAAAATGCCCATGTGTGTCTCATCAACGCAACTGCATCTGGCACTGAAATACTCAAGAACCTTGTTTTGCCAGGTATCAGTGTTTCCCATCATACACTTCAAATCATCACACTGACAATCTGTGTGGATTATTGTGTTAACATGATATTTTTTTGGCTTTCCTTTCTAGGAATCGGAGCATTTACCATAGTCGATGGGCATAAAGTATCAGGGGAGGATGTTGGAAACAAGTACATTTATTTAATCATAATCTCAATCAGATTTTAAATTTAAGAAATATAGTTTGATATATGGATAAATATTTAACTTCATTGCATAGTGTAGAAAATGCTTCTGCAGTCATGGTCATACTTTTATCTATTCTGCAGCTTTTTTCTCAGCAACAACAGTATTGGGAAGGTGAGCATAGCTGTATTATGTGTCATTTAAAATACTTTCCATTCTAGTGTTTCATATTTTAAATAATGTTGTTCTTATTTTCAGAACAGGGCTCAGGCTGCTACCGAACTGCTGCTGGAGCTCAACAGTGATGTGTCAGGAAACTTTGTTGAAGAGGTAAGTGTTAATGTCATAACATTTATTGTTTTACTGTCAGTATTAACACCAGGGGTCCATTCTTCATGTCGGTAACTCAGTTAGCTGGATTTGATTGTTGACGATTTGGCATTATTTTGTATTGTTCGGTTCTTTGAAGCTCATCCTGGACTTGTTGTCGTATTAACAGGTCCGTAAGCTTAAACCTGCTCCAGGGAAGTTTATTTCATGTAAACAGGATTAGATTGTGGCTTTTTAAGCAACGTTGGTACTTAAAATCTGTCCCAGCCGCTACAATTTATTATAAGAGTTACTTATTGAACCAGGGGCAGTAATCATTTTAAATAATAATATAGGATCTGTCAAATCAACCGGGGCCAGTAGCGTTAACATAGCCATTGTATTAAGACTGTGTCTTAAGAACTAGAAGGACCACCTAGCAGTTAGACCGATATATGTTTTTGTAAATGACTTAAAAAGGTTATGAACAGTCTTAAAGACAATAAAAAAAGCTAACAAACTTGGAAAATTAGCCATAGTAGTTTATGGAACCAGCCCCAGATTTAATTTTAGATATTTAATTTTTTTTTAATTTTATTTATTTTTTTATCAAAAGAATACTTACCTTTTTATTTTGTTTTTACTCTTTTATTACCTTTATTTTCTCAGCATAAATACAGCCATGGTAGCAGAACAATAGGCAATCAATAAATCAGTATTATGATAGTATCTGCATCTGCTACACACAAGTTTGGACACACTTGCTCAAAACTATAAAACTGAAAGCAGGATTTATGTAAAGACTGAAATGTTGAACAAATCAAAACAATATTATATTTTAGACTGTCCGAGGCTTCCACACTTTGCCGAGATTATATCTTAAAATAAAAAGATATAACTTTTAAAGTTTGGGCTCAATAATATTTTATACTTTTATTCAGAGATTAATACTTTTATTTAGATGCATTAGGATAAAAAAGTCACATTAAAAACAGTTATAGTGTATAAAATATATAATGTATATACCTTTTTATTAAAGATGATTTAAAATTGTTCAGTCAAGTGTGTCCAAACTTTTGAGAGGTAGTGTGTCTATTCATGTTTTCATCTAAGTATATCAACTTTTTCACCTTCAGAGTCCCGATAAGCTTTTGGACAACGACCCTGAGTTTTTTCATCGATTTAGCCTGGTAATTGGCGTCCAGCTTCCAGAAAGGTATTACTACTAAAACATAAATCTGATTCTGAATATATTGTTTCTTTTTTTTTTTCACAGGCTTCTTTTAAATGTATTGCCAAAACAGTTGTGTGAAATAATAGTCATGTGATTAAATGTGGTGGGTTGTAGATGCTGTTTTTTCAGATCATCTTATATTAACATTATTTTTATTTATTTATTTATTTCTTCTTTGACAGCACAAGTTTGAGGCTGGCCTCTGTGTTATGGGACGCTCCTGTGCCGTTCCTTGTATGTAGAACATATGGACTAATTGGCTACATGAGGCTGATTGTGAAGGAACACACAGGTAATAATCATAGTTTCCAAAATAAAGCAAAATATGTTTTTGAGAGATTAATTTATTTACAATTCAACCGGATGGTCCAACAACTCGCTAGATTACTAGTGAGTTTATATCCTTTATAAAATACTATAACTATATTTTTCAATATTTAGTGAGTTTTTATCCTTCATAAAAGACTATAACTATATTTGGTGGACATGGGCCTCAACCAGTCTATTTATACATAAAGACTGACTAGACTTTTTAAAAGTAAAATTACACATCCCTAACATTTACATACATGAATCATTATGTTAAAAGGGTCTGTCTGTTTCTCTCACTGTAGTGGTCGAATCTCATCCAGATAATGCCTTAGAGGACCTGAGACTAGACCAGCCGTTCACAGAGCTCAAACACCACGTAGAGTCCTATGACTTGGACAACATGGAGAAAAAGGTCAGATTAAAGATGATACCAGAACATGTCTTTTTATTGTGTTGGACTAACTTTAAGGCGTGCATGTACTTTAAAGGGGAAGTTCACACAAAAATGAAAATTTGATGTTTATCTGCTTACCCCCAGTGCATCCAACATGTACAATGTAACATGATTCTGACAATCAACACAAATGAGGATTTTGAACTCCAACTGTTGCTGTGAGCCAGTCATAATGATGTGAATAGGTAACAATTCTATGAGAGCAACAAAAAAGCATGCTTAGACAACATGCACAAAGAGCCCTGTGGCTCATGACAAACCATTGATATCTTAAGACACAAAACGATCAGCTTGTGTGAGAAATCGAGCCGTATTTATATCATTTTTTACCTCAAATACAACCTTATATCCAACAGACTGGAACGTACTTTACTTCCGGTAAAAAAGGTCAATATGCACGCTCTTGTGTCATGTGCGTGTGCAGACATCACTTTGGGTATACACAATCTGGCGATCTTGACCTTCCTTACCGGAAGTGAAGGGCTTTCCAGGCTGTTGGATATAGTGTTCTACTTGAGGTAAAAAATTATAAAAATACGGCTCGATTTCTCATACAAAGATTGTCTAAGTATGTTTTTTTTTTTGCCCTCATAGAATTGTTAACCATTTACATGCATTATGACTGGCACACAGCAACGGTTAGAGTTCAAAATTTTTATTTGTGTTCTACTGAAGAAACAAAGACACCTACATGTTGGATGCACTGCGGGTAAGCAGATAAACATAAAATTATCATTTTTGGGTGAACTATCCCTTTAATCTTTATTTTGTTTTAGGATCACAGTCATATGCCATGGATTATTGTGGTTGCCAAGTACTTGGAAAAGTGGTATAGTGAGGTATTTTTTGACATGCTCTTAAAAGCTTTCTTACCATGAGACCTCCCAAATGTCAGATTTCTCCAAATGTTTTTTCTTTCTTTTTTTCTGGATCAAGCACAACTCTCAGTTACCGAAGAATTATAAGGAGAAGGAAGCTTTTAGACAACTCATTAGAGAAGGTAATGTAACATGTCATATCAGAGATTTTCCACGTTGACGTTTCATCATTGTTGAGGGTTTTCCTTCATTTCTGTTTTCTCAGGGATTCTAAAGAATGAGAAAGGAACACCTGAAGATGAAGAGAACTTTGAGGAGGCGATCAAGAATGTGAACACAGCTCTGAACCCCACCAAGGTGGAGCTCCTCACATCTGAAGAGCTATAGTTATTGTTTTTGTTCCTTACATTTGATAATTATTGAGCTTTGTCCATATGTGATGTAGGTCTCCAGTGCAACGGAGGACATTTTTAATGCTGAACAGTGTGAAAACATTACCTCACAGGTTAGTAGGGATATGCAAAATTACTCCTAAAGCGCCTTTCTCCAACATATGTTTGCTGCATTTCGCTCCTAGTGGTAATCTGAACTTTAAAGGAGGCCGCTGTTACCTTCCACTTAATCGCTGTGAAAAAATAATGAATAATGAATGGATGAATATATTTACACAAAATAAAATTACCTTTAATATGACTGAAAAGAAAACATAGTTGGATTTCTAATATAATCATTATAAAATAAATATTCCGGACATAATTATTCATACCTGCCCACTTTACCGAAATAGTTTTTATAGAATACCGTTTTAGTGCAAAAATATTGGTAATTTTCACCTTGTGCTCATATTTGGATTAGAATACATCACAACGTGTCAGGCAGTTGCATACGGCCAAGCTGCAAAACTTCAAATATTTTAAAGCTCAGATCTGAAAATTCTGCATACACATATGGCCATAACACCATGCAGTTTTACTGTTTACTGCACTTTTTTATTCTTCTGCTTATTTACCAATAGCGGCAAATGATTTTAGAGGTCTCTAACTCTATTTCCTTTTAGAGGAAATAACTTACTTCACATAGCTAAATAATAATGGATTTTGGGATAAATGTTCTGTGATTTAAACTTTTTACCTGCTATGTAGGAAATGTAGGTTTTATCACTTGTGCCCCATTCTGTAAATGCATAGTTAATGCTTAAAAAAAACGAACCAGCATCTTTAATTCGTCTTATCGTAGAGCTCATCCTTCTGGGTGATGGCACATGGGGTGCGGGACTTTGTTCGGAACGAGGGGAACGGAAAACTCCCGGTGCGAGGAACCATCCCGGACATGATCGCTGATTCAGACAAATTCATCAAGTTACAAAACGTGTAGGTATTCAGCTTTCAGATCACATTGAGTCTGGAAACTTCATTAGTAGTGATGTGTTTGTAAATGCTGTTTGAAGATACTGGTCAGATCATTGCTATATCAGAGGAAAATAATGTGAAAAATTATCCCTTGGCTTCAGATTATTTGTGCTGACTATGTTTTTGGTAAGATTGCATTTGTTTGACACTTTAAATTTCAGCTACAGAGACAAAGCCATCAAGGACGCAGCAGTTGTGTCTAAACATGTTGAAACGCTTCTACAATCAGTTGGCAAGGTATTCACATAATCAACACTCTCTTTTGTAAAAACTGCAGTTTATCTCTTTCATTTGCACATGAACACTAATGATCTGAACTATCTGTTTATTCCAAAGCCTCCAGAGAGCATCTCTGAACAGGAAATCAAACTCTTCTGTGAGTACAGACTGCATGCTTCTATTTTAAACATTTTTTTTTTAAATCATAATATTAAAATCATAATCAGCACTATCAGAGTTATTCAAAAATATCCTGGCTCTTCCAAGCTTTATAATGGCAGTGAATGGTACCTTAGATTCTGAAGCCCAATAAAGCGCATCCATACAGCTCCAGTGGGTTAATACTGGCTTCCGGTAACTGCCGTACGTGAGTCGAGTTTCAGACGGAAGAGTGACCTCTCTGCCCTGACATATTTTAAAATCACAATATTTTCATTTGTGTTCCAAAAAAATTCTTACGGGTTTGGAACAACGTGAGGGTGAGAAAATGATGACAGCATTTTCATTTTGAATGTGCTTCAGGTTTACTTTGACCAACAATGCAAAATGCCAGGATCTACAGCATTTCCTGTTTCCTATTCCATCAGTATGTTTGCATGTGTGATGTCCATGGTTCCTGCGATTACTGAAAATAAATAGGAATGTTAACAGTTAGCTTTCTTCACATATTAATAATTCTCTTGTGCAATGTCTATGTTGTGTGGTGTTTTGTGTCCCATAGGTAAGAACGCAGCTTTCCTCCGAGTGGTGCATTGCCGATCTCTGGCAGAAGAGTACAGCGCGGACACTTTTAATAAAGATGAAATCAGTACGTTTTCTCTGTTTATATCAGTTTGTAAATGTTATGGTCGCTGTACAGAATTGTTTAGATTGATTTATTAACAGGGAATATGATGGTTCATTGTTGTATACATTCAAGCTGTGTGTATTTAAGCAGTTGTTTCTGTCTCCATAGCATCCTGTATGGACAGTCTGGACAGTGAGATGGTTCTGTACCTCATGCTCCGCTCGGTCGATCGCTTTTATCAGCAACACTCCCGTTACCCAGGTCAGACAGCATGGTGTTTAAAGGTGTCATGAACTGATTTTATTTTTATTTTTATACTGTTGTCTGAGGTCAACTAATGATGTTCGGGTGGGTTTTACATTCAAAAACATCATAAGTAATAGGCTATTTTCTACACCGGTTTTGAGGCTCTCTCCAAAGGGAGCCGAAATGTCTTTATCAAACAAACACAATGATTTATTTCTTATCCACCCGCGATTGATTGGACTATTGTTTTTGTATTACATATCCCGCATGATCGTTCGATATAACCGCAATCCGCGCGCGCACACACACACGTACAGGCGCTCCCTTCAAATGTCAAGTCAAGAGAGAGAGAACACCGCCGAACAAGAAAGGAATATTATGAGATTCATCAGCCTGCCAACGGGCTTCCGTTTTGGTAGCCCATCTGGAAAACACACAGCCCCGGGACACACAGATAAATGTCTGAGTCAAGTGTGCTAAAGGTATGCTCTGTTAGACACATACACATAAGCAAAACGATCCATAACAATGCAATACTATCACAAATAAAAAACACGTTTTACTCACATAAACTCACATAGGGCCCTATCTTGCACCCAGCGCAATTGAGGCCTAGTCCACACGTACACGGGTATTTTTATTACCGGAGTTTTTCCTCCTCCGTTTTAAAAAACAATCGTGTCCACACAAGCACGGTTTAAAAAAAATTCCGTCCACATGAGAACGCAAAACTACGCTATGATTGGCTGCCTGATTTCCATATGGGTCCCATTCACTGCACCGATGCACATTGCACTGACTGAGGGATGCCATGGGCTCAAGTGAAACACTTCCTACAAGTTCCTTTGCTTTGGACTCAGTGACAGGTAACTGTATACACAGGTGCAGGGCCGAAGTGGACTGTAATAGCTTCACACACTTGCTTTACTATTTTGTATTATTGCATTCTGGCGCCTTTGTTCTGCAATACAATGAAATAACTGAACATGTATCTGTAGGATATACATGTGATAAGCGCTGTTAGTGGAGTCCACTGCATAGAATCGACTCACGTAAATCAAAAGGAGATGTGGAAAATCTGATATCAAACAAAGGAAAGAACGGCGCGCACTTCAATTTAAAAAGCCGAAATCTCCGGTTTCACCATCTACACGACAACGCTGTAACCGGAGTTTCTAAAAATCTTCACCCTGGCCGGAGTTTTCAAAAAAGTCCGGTTTTAGTAACCGGATACAGCGTTTGCGTGTGGACAAACAGCCAAACCGCATAGAAAAAGCTGCAGTTTTAAAAATACCCGTGTTCGTGTGGACAGGGCCTGACTTTGTACACCGACGCATGTGTCATTCCTATTTTGCACCCGCGCAAAGCGGGCTTTTCCCTCCACAGAAGCACGTCGCTAAACTAGTGAATGAACTTGCGCTCCCTGGGCGGTTCAGCGCAAAAAAGGAGGCGTGTTCCGGCACAAACAATCCCTGGTGATATTTTGCTGTTCCATTAAACAATTGCGCCACTGACCAGAAAAAACCTGGTCTAAAGTCAGTGGCGCGTTGCGTGTTGTTCATTATGCTATTTTAAGGGCGCATGCTTGACCATAATGTATAGCGTGCATACACTTTGCTCATGTAATCTACACAGATGCAACAGTTATTTTTGCAAATCATAAATTGTTACACTAAAAAAATATTAACACATGAGATGACGGAAATCATTGTGGTGTGCCACGAAGATGTGAAAAATAGGCATAAATCTAGCGTACAAATTATTCAGGCTAATTGTAGTAATTAAGGATCAGACCTGTTTGCCCAATAGTGGCAAGACATATATGTATATAAGGACATCTGTCTTTCACTGCTCTTACAAGAACATCAGTCTCCTCGGCTGTGAACCGCTCCTGGCGTGCGCCTGGTAAATACGCCATAATAATAGCAATCCATAATGGAACTTGCGCACCTGCTTTTAAAGGGAATGTGGGATGAAGCTCTGATTGGTTTATTCGCGTTACGCCCAAACCACACCTATGAATAATGAAGCTACTTCAGACCAACCCATTTTAGATTTGCGCCGGGCGCAAGAGCCATTTATCCCGCTGGGAAAATAGCAACAGCGGCGAGACCCGCCCACAAAGTTACTTGTGCTTCACGCTTTGACACTTGCGTTTATGATCGTTAAAATAGGGCCCATAGTGTTGCACCATTCCTGCCGGATCCAATATAGAAGAAACAGCATTGTGTTTTAATCTCAAATGTCTGCAAATCCAGCATCATGACCTGATATTTGTTTACAAACGATTCCACAGTGAAATGAAGTGAACTCCACTGTCTCTCCACATGAACTGGAACTAAGGATCTGAAGGAATCTTATACAGTGAGCGACTTTTCTTCCACAACCAGGAATAGCGCAATAGCTTGCTATCTTCTTTGCAGCTCCATGAGTCGGTGGGCGGGGCTACTGAATTAGACATGCTGTAGAGGCGCGATGTCAAGATGCGCACACGATCGTTTTCTGGGCCTGGTGCCTATAAAAGCTTTTCTTTGACTAACAAGGACGTTTTTCAGCTCTGAAACTTATATAACAGGATATTCTTATATTACCATGACCTTTTAAATATCAAAAGATTTCTCAATTTATCACCCCTTTAAAATATGCCTGAAGCATTTAAATCCCTCATGTTTAAATTTCCAAGCATTTTTGTATGATAAACTCAACTTGGATTTGTCGTTATTTTTGGGAGGGACATGGTACTGTGGTACCCTACTTTTTTCACTTTGATCAGCAAGGCTGCATTAAGGCATGCACTATGTAATATTTTTGCAGTTAAATATCCAAAAACCACTAGGCCAGTGTTATACACTTTGTTCAATTGAGTACTTAAAATATCCCAAATGTTGCCAACTATTTGTCAATCGTGAGAAAATTGCTATTTTAACCAGTGAACCGGGACGTGTGAAGGAGTCACCTGTCAAATTTCACCATATCTGCGTTACCCTCAGTTTCCGTTTGTATTTTGCAGAAATACTTTACTCTTATTGCAGTGTGCAACACGTGTCACAGTAGCCGCCGAGTGAACTAACAGATTAACGTCATAACATAAATTTCAACACTCTCAGATGTATCTAATATGGTAAACAGAGCTGCGTTCCCTCATACTCATTACTGGAAAAGCGGAAATGGGGCGAGGTGTGTAACCGATATGTAACCGATGACCGTTTGACCGATGGTTGACCGTATCAACGTTAACCAAAGTTGTCTGTTGTCGGTAAAAAAAAATAAATCTCTAAATTAGGCTATTATAGACAGTGGACTAAACGCTACTACAGTAAGCCATCTCATTCCAAAATCTTTTTGTGTGAAGTGAACAAATCCCTCACACTAAATTTTTCATAACTCGCCTGTTCGTACTTAATAAACCAATAAAAACATTTGGTGCGAGGTCACAGCGTTTGGGTTTGTGTGCTCACAAGGCTTGCAAAAAGTAAACAGACTAAAACACTCAAGGTTAGAGCCAGGGCAGTCGACAGTATGAAGCGTGCAAAGAAAAGTAGTGTGGGACCATTTCACCAAAAAGAACGACACAGATGTAAGTTGTGTGATACAGTGCTTAAATGCAGTACTAGCACATATTTCTCTATTACTGTTAGAGCACTACCTTGAACTAAAGCGGCGTCTCTTCAGAGCTGTCATTTTCTTAAATGAGCCGCGGCAATGTTTCAAATGAGCTTCTAATGCTAGACAAATGTCTTTATTTTCAACACGATCAACTTGTACCCAATCAATTTAGAATCTAAGGAGACATTTGTCCTCCGATTACAAGCAAGCTCTTCGGCACCGTATTTTAAACTAATCGGCTAACCGGTTTCAACCAGCTAATGAGTCTCGGTGGTCGGTCAAGAAAATGTTTAGTTTTCGCCATCCCCAGTAATCGCATCCATGCACTTGATTTCTGCCCGAGCCCTATTTTCCACTGGCTGTGAGGCGAAGACCACATGTCCCAAGATCTGTGCTCAAACTTACCGTCATCAAACTATGCCTTTGTTTTGAATAGGCAACCTCTAGCAGACGGAAAACTTACATAGTGCACCTTTAAATTCTTCAAAATTAATAGTAAAAAGATTGCTTTGAATCTTTTTTACAAATCCTGCTAAAATATGATCAATCTATTGCCCATCACTAATGACTCTGTCACTGATATTATGGAGTGTAATGTTTTTCTCAGGTGTCTACAATTACCAGGTGGAGGAAGATATTAACAAACTCAAGCTGTGTGTAAACGGTCTTCTACAGGAGTACGGTCTGAACGTCAATGTGAAAGATGACTACATCCATGAGTTGTAAGTTTAAGCTCAGTTATATCTCTTTGGTTTTAGAAGCAGCACAAACAAAATATTTATATAAAAAATTGTTTTGTAATATTGATAATAAAGAAGTGCAAGTTCTCCATTTCTCCTGGTCCCATTGTTTCTAATAAAATGGTAACAGTGTAAATGTTATTTTCATATCTTTCAGCTGCCGTTATGGAGCTGCTGAGCCACACACTGTTGCAGCTTTTCTGGGAGGTGAGTGTTTATGCATTTATCCAGGAGTAATAACATTCCTCATCATACACTCAATGCATTCTGTGACATCCTCTACTAAATTGATTTTATTTTATAAAGGTAGATCATATAATGCAAATTCGACCGCCTTCATTGACCGTTTTACTGCTGACATTTTAATTTTAATTTTTAATAATCAGACAACTGTTGGATAGCAGTTAATCATAGCATAAGCCAGTTGTAAATGCATTTAAGACACATTGATCCTGAGTTCATTTTGTGATTGGATTAATAGAACCACATTTGCTGCTGGTATTCTGACCACATTCAATAAAGATGTAAATGTGTTTCTTTATCCATATTCAACTGCTTAAGTAGTATGTGGTACTGAACGATGGGCTATAAATAATCATTCTCTGTCACTCACAGAGTGGGTTGTAAGTTTTCTGTCAAACTTTAATTTAGTTGCATTTGACATTGATATGTTTCATGAAATTCTTACCAAACGATATCGGATTTTTCTGTTCTGCTGTCACGGTGAGAAAAAGAAAAAAATACATTGTGGTTGTATGTTCTAGTTAACTGATTTAATGAACAATAACACAAATTCTCTAAATCCTTGCTCATGTCTCTGTCCTTGTCCATTTTCATGGAGGCGCTTTAAAATAGTATTTTTTTATTTTTACTTCTAATTTCTATTTAGCATCATTTACTGTCAGAACAGAATCTTTCTTAAATAGATAAAAAACATAAAAAGGGTTAAAATTAGGTCATGAAAATATATGTTTCCACTGCCATACACAAAAAAACGGAGAAGAGTTGGAGAATGCACAAGACGTTCACAGAATATAGGAATAGGCTGCACACATGAAAACGCAAAGGTGTCGGTTTCTGATTGAACCACTTTAAAAAAAAATAGCAGTTTCAGGTTCCCAAAACACCGGATCCGTGTGGATGAAAGGCAGAAATGATACAACTTTTTACGTATACAGCTAAACGTGCCTCTGTGTGGATGGGGCCTTAGAGCATGTTCACCCAGCTTTTTTAGTTTATAAAAAACAAACAAATCACAGATATGACACAAAAGTCTTTGTTCATTAACTTTACATTTTGGCTTCATGAAACATTCCTCAAAAATTCAATGACACTGTTCTTGTTAATGGCATGTCTTTTACCAGATCAAGTACAGGAAAAAAAGTATGGAATCACTCGAACAATCTAATTTTAAAACAAATACCGGGGCAAGGCAAAAAGGCTAATTAGTCAGTAGTTTAAAGAGAGTCCTTCCACACTTTAACAAGATATTAGACTATATTAGATATTAGTTGAAGGAGTGTGGCCAGTGAAGCTCTGTCTAAAATTTGGTGCAAGTGTAAACTAAATGGGAAGGTTCCAAAAGGAAAACATACAGGGAGACCCAGGAAGACCTCAAATCATTAGGATAGAAAACTCAAAGCTAAAAGTCAAAGTCAAACTATTGCTGTGATTTGTTTGTTTGCTATGAAGAAAAAAAAAGCAAAAAAAAGGCTTTGTGTACATTCATAAGTGTGGTGATTCCATCATTTTTGCCAGGAGTTGTAGGAGTCCTATTGCATATCCAGACACCATCCAGATATGAACTACATGGCAATAATGGTAGTTGTGAAAAGGTCATTTGTCTGTCTTTTGTTGCAGGATCAGCAGCTCAAGAAGCCATCAAAATCATCACGCACCAGTTTGTACCTTTCAACAACACGTTCCTCTATAATGCCATGTCACAGACCTCTGCTACTTTTCAGCTGTAGCTCAATCATCCCATCTGTTTGTTCATTCCTCTATCAAAGTGTTGGCCTCAAATTGGCGCTCATGTTTGTTTATACTCGCTGTGGTCAATGTTGTCGCTTTTTGACAAGACCAGAACTGATGCTGCACTCTGAATAAACCATGTATCTCCAAAACTTTTGTCTGTGGGCTCTTTTCACAACAGACTGAATGTCTCTCTTCACTGTCATACATGCACAACAAACAAGTTTTTATTTTTCATGAATGTCCTAACCAGCAGTTTAGCTGTTAGACGTTTTTATAATTACAATGTCTCCCTTTCTGCAATTTCCCTTTGCACTCAGCCTACATTGTTTGATATAAATGTGACATTTTCTCATGGTCAACTGTATTATAGTACTGTTTATATATGTCATATAATTTTTCTAAATATGTTCCAGCAGTGCTATGCTCTAGTGCGGTGAGCTGCTGCTGTTTATTTGAGTAGATTACAGAGTTATTTCCTGTTGTAGGGTGGAGTGCTGTGTTTCTATGGCCAGTCTAAAAGCAGACAGCTGTCTGTGGTTCGCAGAGAATAGCTTGGTTTTCATCACGGGGAGTCTAGACGCAGGAAAGGACACAATCAGTGGCACGTAAACGTATATTTTTACTCATTCCCTAGCCTCCAAGAATCTAAAACTTTCTGAATGACCTGGTTTACCCAGGAAAATGTTTAGGAAACGTTTTAAAAAACACCCCTGTCAGTGTGTTTTAAAGCCCAAATCCAGTAGAGGGCACCCTATACCTCTTTTTTTGGGGCACAGTCTGACCCATGGTTTTCCTTTTTTGCACATTCCAGTGTAGAGGGAATAATTCATAACTGCAGGCTCTCCTTAAATTGATTTGTCCTGCAGGACAATGTTAATAAGAAACCAAGCCAAGTTGTTCAGTTACTTCTTCATTGTTTTCACAGAAGCGGAAATGTTTAAACACGCTCCTCTCTCCTGACTAATATATAGATGACTGTGTTATGAAACTTTCCCTATGACCCATGGGGATGTTGATGTATCTGGGCCGTGTTTATGAAGGATTGCTGGTCTCGGCCTGCAGCTTATAGATTAGATTCAACTTTATTGGCATTGTTCAGAGTAAGAACAGAGCCAATGAAATTACTTTGCATCTAACCAGAAGTGCAAATAGCTAAATTGTATATCAATAATGTAATAAATATATTTATGTATGCATAATAAATTTATTTTTGGAGTGCAAAGTATGAAGCAGAGACCATCTCAATGCAGTGTTAATCATACATGATGTAGAATCATTTTCAGCCAAATGGAAATTCCCCCAAGGTGATTTAGCCCTTCTGGACCAAGAGTGACATTGAAAGCATAACTTAGGATTTAAAAGATTATAGTAGATTGAAAACATCTCATTGATGCCTTGTTTGGAAATCCTGGTTATCTGTTTAATTGGCAAAATCTTCAGTTGGATATTTCTAATATACCATTGTATTTATTAATATCCTGAATAAGCTTCTTTTTTTTCTTTCTTTGTTTAAAGCTGCAATCCGCAACTTTTTGCGCTCTAGCAGTTAATAAACAGAGCTGTATGTGTATTGTGGAAGAACATGCGGCCGGAGCTACTTGTCTTTGTTTAGGGGGGGTGAGAAATACTGAGATTCAGTCAATCTCATTTCAATCTTGAGTACCTATAGAGTAATAATTGCATCCTTCATATCTCCGAAAAGTCTTTAGTTTTGTTATATTTATAAAAAGAAAGATAGGCTGTACCGAGTCTTTCTGAAAAAAAAAACCGAGCGCCTGGAGGTGTATCGCGTGGGCGGAGCTAAAGAATCACGAGCGCGCAGCTGCATTGAGAGCTTCTGAAAGCGGTGACGTCCTCAAGCGTGGAAAAGAAAACATTATCCTAAATAAACCATGGCTATCAATCAGATTCAGCTAATACATATATGATCGAGAATCAGATCCGGAGGCGGAAATAAATTGAACAGGAGAAGCAGCAACGGTCCGTCTCTGTGGTATGTAGGCTACTGTATTTAGTGGCCTGTCAACATTTGTGTGGGTTTACTCGTGGTTTATGATGACATGATTTGGTTTATGGACTATTGTATGCGACTAAACCTTAGCAGTAGCAAGCAAAACTATTTTTTTTGCACTTCGACTTTATACATAGAAAAACAATGGAGTAGCGCATTTGAATAAAGAAGCATGCTTTGTGAGAACGTCCCCTAGCTTTATGTTTGGGTGGTTTTACAATAGACAAACTGACACCTATATAGATCAGCTAAACAAATGTATTTAAACACACCATAGATCGCATGCTCCATTGATCAATTAACTATACACGATCGTGTTGTAACAGATGTTTACTTACCATTGTCAACAACATAGACATTTAAAGCAGTTTTACTCACCGCTTGTTTCCAAAGCAGGACCGAACCTTTATCGCTGGGACCGTCAAAAACTTTTGGGACACGACTGAAGCGTGATGTTTTGACGCTTCTCGTCATTTCTGCGTTCAAATCGGTTCAAATGCAGCGCTGCCTTCCCGGAATGCTATGCGGGGGCGTTAAAGTCGTTTGACGTCACCCATAGGAATAAAGAAGTGTTGCACGGACAAGTGTGTTTATGGGCGTGCATTTGCTCTCTTGCTTTCTGGTCGCCTGCGTGCGCCCTTTTCCGGGAGAAGAGCCCGTATGGCCCATACAAGGACATTCTGCCCTGTTGACGTCAAGCAGACCCATACTCGGAAAAAACTCTCCGAAACTTGTGAGAAACCGGAAGGAGTATTTTTAAAACAGAAATACTCCATCAAACGTCCAACTTAGTTTTTGAAACGCATGAAACAGTATTTGACCCCCCCCCCCCCATTCTCATTATATCTTGAACACAATAAATGTGATAAATCATTTTTTTGAATAAATCAAATGATTTATCGAAATTGATAAATAATCAATTTCGCATGTTTCACTGCATCATCAGAAATAAAACACACAATTACCCAATATGCTTAAAAAATCTTTTAATAATCTTTTAATAAAGGTTGTTGAATCTCAAAAAATGTTCATTGTATTAATTCAAAATTTAAATTTCAATGAACTCAAAATTTTAAGGCAACCAGGTAACTTTTTTTCAAAATAATTTTTTAACAGTGTATGGATTCAGACAGTAGTCTGTATTTTAGCAAGTTAACAAACATTAAAGCGCATACTAGCACACTTGTTATTTGTCGAATTCCTTTTATGATGGGAGACTAATTTAAACCATGCAAGCTGTGAAGTATCATTAATGATTGAACATTATGCATATCTTCCCAGGGCCTCAAGTTTGAGTCTTCTCAATGTTTCTGGTTCACAATGTCATGTCACAAGACACAGGTCTAAAACAATCTAGAAAAAGGACAAGAAAGGATTACAAAATATATATATATATAATGTGATTATGCGACCAACGTGTGCTTACTGGCCAGACTCCAATGCAAACAGCTTGTGCTATAGTCAGTCTGTGGATGCAGGGAAACCACCACAGCAGTGGTGCACAGAAAGAGACTTCAGTGAACAAAATGCACACACATATTCATGAACCACTAATATAGCATTGTCCAGCAGCATCAGTGTCTACAGTGGATGTCTTTCAGCAGGAAGAGTCTCCATCCTCGGCTGCAGCGTGCAGGGCTTCCGGAACATTTACTGTTCTGTGGTAGAGCCCATGATGAAGACACGCTCTGGTCGGCCCTGTCCCTGCAGTCTTGAGCTGAGCCTGATGATCAAGCAGGAGCTGTGGGAGACCCTCAACTGCCCTTTACTGGTGGAGATGGAGCAGCCTGATGGATGCATCCTCATCACTGAGAGCTTCTCCAAACCCAGCAGAAGAAGCTTCACTCCACAAATCCGTATGGACATCAGTGAAGAGCCCCTGCCTGAAGAACCCAGAAGAAAAAAGCCCAGACACTGAGCTGTGTCACATGGATGCTGGATTATCGGACAGCGGGGCTGCATTTGTAAATACTGTAAATAGTTCTAGAGTAAATTCATAGTTTGTAAAGTAATTTTTATTTCGTACAGTAAGTGCTTTTCACATTGATGTGTGGTTGCTAGGATTTTTTCGGTGATTGTCAGTAACATTACATTTATATGGCGTTTCCCGGTTCTTTTGAGCAGTTTTGACTTTTTTAGCACTTTGTTTTGTGGTTGTTAGGATGTTTTGGGGTGTTTCTTGTGCGTTGACCTGCGTTTGCCAAAGTTTTCTGCATGGTTGTTAACCTATTTATGTTGTGGCTAGGCACTGAGTGGTTTTTCATCCATTGCTACGTGGTTGTTGGGATGTTTTTAGGAGTTTGTTGATATATGGTTGCTTTTAACCAGTTGGGTTAGGGTAGGTTAGGTTCAAGGTTTGCAGCTTGACATACTGTGAGGGATGTGTGCATCAGTGATGCTTAAAGCTATGCCACTGGTACTTCACAACTACTAGTGATGCTTAAAGCTATGCCACTGGTACTTCACAACTACTAGTGATACTTAAAGCTATGCCACTGGTACTTCACAACTACTGGTAGGGTCACCCATAGTGGACGGGTCTTAGCTGAGTTTTTCTGATTAGCGTAAGCTTATGCAATACTAAGGGTATATAGCAGGAACTGAATATTCCAGTGTCATGTAATTTAAATAAAACTTGAAAAACGGGAACCTCCAAGTTATCAAATGTAACGCCACATTCACACGGGGCGTAGGCGTTAACGCTTGACGGAGGGCGTGGCTGAAGCTTGGTCTTGACGCGATCGTTATAGTGACAACAGCCAATCACATTAACTTACTTGCCACTTGGACCACAACACAAAAAAGCGCCTTTTCATGACAGCTAGTCTGTGAGACGAAATGGATGCCGATTTGTTTGTTTGTGCGAATGCGATTGCCCGTGTAGTTGTTGTCAGTGCACTGCACAGGTGCTCGAAGCTGTTGAGTACATTCAATCCTGAAAAAGCGGCGACAGCTGGGAGAATATCACGTTCTGGTCCGGGAGCTGCGTCTGGATGGTTTACTGTTTGAGCAGTTATGAACGCAATTGGCTAGCGTCTGCTGTAGGATATTTGCATAAAGCGATCTGATTGGATGCCCCGTGTGAATGCGGCGTAATAAATGTGGACGGAGAGGCCCAGCCTGCCACCCCACAGATAACGTCCTGTGGTATTCCACTGGACCAAGCCCATGACAAGGCCATGCCTCTAGTGGAATGAGCTCTGACGAGGTTCCTTCTATGGGGTAGTAGAGACCTCTTGATTTGTAAGCCAGCGAGATAGCATCTACTATCCATCACAACAATCTTTGCCTAGTGATCATGCACCATCTAGTGTGACCACCAAAGCATACGAAGAGCTGTTCCAAGATGTGGCGGAACACCATAAAAAATCTTTTAGAGCCCTGATGGCACAGAGTAGATTCACATCTATTTCGTCCTCAGATGAGGGAAGAGCTGATAGTGAAATGATCTGTGCCCTGAATGGAGTGGAGAGCACCAGTGTCTTTGGTTTGAAGACAACTCTAGTCATTAAAATAGATGCTGGATGGCGAGGGCGTACTGCGACGTAAGCCACGCTCTCATCTGTATCGAGTCTGTGACTGTCCCCAGAAAAAAATATTCTGGCTGGGAGACAGTGATCTCTTGGCAGTGTTGATCGTGAGACCCAGACATTCTAGATGGCTAAGGAGCCAAGACCTGTGAGTTATTAACTGCGCCTCTGACCAGCCAATCTTCAAGGTAGTGCAGTACTCGCACTCCCCGTATTCTCAGAGAAGCAAAAGCCGCATCCATGCACTTCGTAAATGTATGGGGTGCTAGGGATAGACCGAATGGTAGGACTTTGTATTCATTGCCTGCCCCTCGAAGGCGAATCTCAAGAATAGCCTATGCTATATGAATGTGAAAGTAAGCATCTTTCAGAACCACTCAGAAAAACCAATCGCCTGGGCGAATTTGCACAAGGATTGTTTCATTGATAGCATTCTGAACTTGTGCGTCATAAGCGTTTTGTTCAGATGTCTGAGATCTAGGATTGGTCTGAGACCGCCATCCTTCTTTGGAACAGGGAAGTAGCAACTGTAAAAGACTAAATAAAGGTAACAGTCTCTACAGCCCCTTTTTCTACCAGTTTCGACACTTTGGTATGAAGCTCTTTACCAACGTTTCAACCACAACATGAAAGCGTGGGGGTCTGCGAACATGCAAGTAACCTTGTTTTATTATATTAAACACGCATTCTCATATACCGAGGATGGCCTCCTAGGCGCTCGGCCTGCATAGCAAGAGGTTGAATTAGTAAGTGTGAATTTGCCACTTTGTAATAGGGACCCGGTCGCCTAATTGTTTTGTACTTGTGACACTGTAGGGACAGAACTTATGTGTAGTGATGCGCACTGTGTAGTGTGTGCATGCTCTACATTTAGAACATACCCGGCAAGACTCAGCAAGTGAGCCAAAGGGATAATCTGTGTGATTTTCTGGCAAAAAGTTAAAAAAAAGTTTGGCCTGAAACACTTGAAGGACAACCATCTTGTGGAGAGCTGAAGCAGCTTGGCCGGTGGAGGCGTATGTTCAACCAGCAAGAGCGGACATAGTGTGGCAGAGATGGGTGTGTCGCTTTGGGCAGCCATCCTCTGGCGAAGGGCGGGCAAAGATGTACAGCGATCGCTTCCTCAAGAGGAGGAAGGCTCTCCTTGTCAAGAGCGCTGAAGAAGCCGAGGATTTGAGACTAGCTGAAAATGGCACCTTACACAATTTTGTGAATTTTAGGGAAGAAGAAAGAAAAAAATATTTTTGTAATCCTCATCTGCCTGCTTCGAAGGGTTTTTTCGTGATGAGATCAATCTAGCCCGAGGTCTCTAAGGTCCCTGGTCAGCAAACGAATGACCTCAGCATCAGCTTCTCTGACACCACTGGTGCTGGGTTGAATAGAAGGTCCAGGGTCAGCAATGGCGCCCGACCATTCCTCACTTCAGGATGAAGCGAGTGAAAGGCTGTCATCCTCGTCCTTCTCTGCTTCTAGGCCGCCGAAGGAAATAGGACCGGCCGCTAACTGAAAGGCCGTTGGTCATCCTGGGTGAACAAGACAGGCGAAGGGGATTCTGAGAGCGAGACACACGTGGAGTGCTACGGGGAATCCTCTGGTGTAAGGGGGGCTTTTATAGCCAAGGCCACGTCCCATTTTTGCGGGTTCTGATGCAATAGGGTGCAAAGCGACCTGACTGCTTGTTTGCGTATCTCAACTGCCTCGCCATAGGTTTTCGTACGAGTAAGTTCTGCTCTGGTCTTCTGTGCAGCTGCACTGCATTTTACATATCCACAATTATAAGGATAATTTTGGCTTCAATATTCTTGAGAAAATTAGTTTTTTCCCATAGCATAAGTTAACTTGTGCAATATGAGTACTCTCAAAAGGGAACACTGTATTCTGCATGTCAGACTATTAGTTGGCAATGTCACTTTATAAAGGAAAAAAGTGCATATAGACTGATCACGTAATACGGATCACGTAAAAAACAGTTTTCAAAAGTTTTGCATTTTGAGGCATCCAAAACTGCGTTGACGTGTAAATGAATGGCCCAGACTATTTTTTTAGTTGGTGTTGGTGTATAGTATGGAACATTTCTCCTGATATCTTAAATATGTAAAGAAGAAGGTCTGGAGTTCAGCATGTCATGCAGCTGTGTCAACATAACTGAAGAACCATGTAGAGCAAACCAAAACCAAATGGTTTCAATTAGCTTAATGCATTATATGTGCAACAGTTTAGATAACTAATATATTTTTTACTTCACTTTGCATATTACTTAATTGGCTGCCACTCACATTCTATGTGCAATCTTAATCTTAACAACACTACAACTACACTATAATGAGTTATGGTGGCTTTAAGGCATGACAGGAATGACATGTCCGATGCATTGCTGTGCCCTATTCATCCCCAGCGATTACATGGTTGACATAATGTTCTTTCGGAAATCTGCAGTAAAGCTCATATGAAGCTGTATCAAACCTGTATATCCATGTCCAGAATCCATTCCCTTTGGCAGAAATGCTGAACAGGGCAGCTTTTCTTCATTAATATGGATGACTGAGGCCAGAAACATCCAGAGGCGACACACAGTCTCTCATAAACACTGCCTGCTCTAGAGATAAAGAGACAGTGATGGAGCAATACTATCACCACATTCATTCACATACAGCATGCTTTCTCTATCCGCCATGTGAGCGGGAAACTCCAGGACGCACACAAATAGAGGAATATAAAGCGGACAATGTGAGAGAAAATTGAATAGTAATCAATTTTCCGCGCTTGCTCCAAGATAGAAAATTCAAATGAGAAAACTCATTTTGTCCTGGAGAGGATTCCAGGCCAAAAAAAAAAATAGCTTTGTGTTACCTGTGCTAATTATAGAAAACAAGTTGTCAAAATCACTGAATCCAATATTTGCTAATAATGTAGTATAAGGAGAGATTTACAAGCAATTTAAAAGGCCAGTCAGTTTTGACCCAGAACATCAAATTAGGTAAAGGATTTTCAACGCATGCAGCACAAGAGGTGATGCATATTTTTACACTGAAAATATACTGTTCAAAAGTTACACTACTTATTACACTACTAATACCAAAATAACTTTTCTGTTTTACACTTTAAGATAACTATTTTCTGTTTTAATTTTTTTAAATATAATTTTATATTATTTATATATAGCAGCTATTGCTCCAGTCTTCAGTCTCATTATCCTAGAAATCAGTCCAATATGATGATTTCGTGCGTAAGAACCATCTTTATTATCATGTGGAAATCAATTGTTCTGCCTAATATTTTTGTTAAAAATCATGATAATTTTTTTGTCAGGATTCATTAGTGAATAGAAATTTTAAAAGAACATAATTTATTTGAAACAAATTTGTTGATTACATTATAAATGTAACCAAAAGTGAGAGTACATTTATAATGTAACAAAAGATTAAGATAGAAAAATAAATAAATTTAATTGTTTTATTCAGCAAGGATGCATTAAACCAATTAACTTCATTCTCTCTCTCTCTCTCTCTCTCTCTCTCTCTCTCTCTCTCTCTCTCTCTCTCTCTCTCTCTCTCTCTCTCTCTCTCTCTCTCTCTCTCTCTCTCTCTCTCTCTCTCTCTCTCTCTCTCTCTCTCTCAAAAATAAAATAATAATAATAATAATAATCTTACCTACTCCAAACTTTTTAACTGTAAAAAAATAAAAATAAATGAATGTCTGTATGGTCATTACACTTTTTTTAAACCTATTTTTACCTTAATAAATTTAAAATATTTTATGGTTTTTAATAGTTTAATAACATTCAGTTAACCCATGCAAGTTTTTACTAGCATTTCTACATTATTTTACTGTGTGTGTGTGTGCGTGTGCGTGTGTGCAGGAACCTGATCTTATGGAGTACAGGACAGAAGGCTGTATGCTATATGTATGTATAACCTCTATACATATATTCATTAACTTGAATGGCCAACCAAACACTTCTATCATATGCATACACATACTTTGTGTCTTTGTTCCATTCACACATTATCAGAATCAGAGCAAAGGACGCTAGGTGGTGCATTATCTGCACACACAGGAGGATGTGGTGAACAATAGATGAGTTGGCCATGTTTATGTGGACAGTCCTGTAATGTGAAAATCAATGGGCCATCTTAAGCACTGACACAGCACAAGTGGTTATTTTCTATCCCTTTTTGGTGCACTGATTTTCCATGCTGTTCAGTGAACGCTCATATAAATCAGCACATTTGGATGTATGGAACACTGCACCTATATTTGTATACATCAGATCTATCTATGTCTATAAACACAGACAAAGGGTAAGGTGTGTGTGTGTGTGGGGGGGGGGTGTTAGGGGTCTGGGAAAAGGCAGGGAGGTTGCTGAATTCTGCTGATTATTATTTTGGATATTTGCCTGGCTGTCTGCCAGCACTGCGCTATGTCTCTCCATCTCTCCTGGGGTCTGGTGGAGCTGGGATGGATTAATAAAGCAAAACATTCCCTGGACATGCTGAGGCCCTTAGACAAAAAAAAAAAAAAAAAAAAAAAATTAAAAAGACCTGTGGCTGTATTATAATATAATGATGGTAAATCCATGGAACTTTTATAAAATTATTACGATTTTCATATACCATGGTATTTGAATTGATATTGAATTGCATGTACTAACCCAAAAGCATGATACATGTATTTGTTAGTGCACTCCAAAAGTATTATGGCAAAGTGAGTCTTTGAAGAGTCAATTTACATTCTGTGTGGTCACCGAGTCAGTGTGCAGATTGGATTTTAAAGAGCATGTGCAGTAGAAGGCATGAAGCAGCCTATAGTGTCCTAACAGTTCGCTTTCAGAGTGCACTGGCTATTAATCAGGCTGATAAAAACGGCCGTATTTAAGGACACAGCCAGGCTCCACTGTGCCTGTGATGGGATCTTCAGGCTCATCTGTGACAAACGGGCTAGTTTATGGTGTTTATGTAACACAGCTGCGGTTACAGACACCCAGGCCCCTTTTCTCAGATATGCTCGGGGTCAGAAGTTAGAAGGCCCAATTTAGATCAATTCCTAGAGACTCAAACTGGACCAGAGGATTACAGTAACCGTGTGCAGAGAGATACAACAGCTGTAGTTATTAGAAGGCCGATATCCGGTGATGGAACATGTGTTGGTTTGCTGGTGGAGAATTTATTAAGCTTGTCTGAACAATGAGACAGATCATGAACTGACTGTCCTTGAAGTTCTAGATCATGTTTTCATAATTGATGTTGTCTTCGTCCATATAGTGCCTTTGATTAGCACATTCATTGGACATAGAAGTCTCCTTTGTGGACCTTTAATATGGACTTTTGCGTTTGCCCATGTTTATTTGTGTTTATTTAACATACAGCAGACTCAAGGAAATGTTCACTTCCAAACCCTCACACTCCCCAAGCAGCCTAGTGATGTACAATGAAGCAGGCTCACTATGGGTCTGTGCTCCAGAGCGATAGTTGGCTCAGTCCTCTGCACTAGCTCGTCCATCATGGTGGGCTCAGGCTCTCTGTCTTCAGTGGTCTCTTGCGTCTTGTCCATGCAAGGCATGGGAGGCGACTTTCGAATGGCAATTGAGCAGAATATGTGTATTGTGTACTATTATAATTATGCAAATTGTAAGTAAGTAATTCAATTTTATTTATAAAGCACAGTTAATTTCAGCTTACACTGACCAAAGTGCTGTACAAAACTGTGCTGCCATAAAAATATATAAAAATAAAATAATAAGAAAAGTTATAATAAATTAGAATTAGAAAACAGTTACTAATCTAAAAAATAATAAGCAGGAAAGGCAAGAACATAAAGATGTGTCTTAAGTCTAGATTTAAAAACAGAAACAGAAGGAGCACACTTAATGTCAGGTGGCAACTGATTCCATAATCGTGGAACAGCAACTGCAAAGGCTCTGTCACCTTTCATTTTAAGTCGAGACTGTGGGACATAAGAGAGCTTTATTAGCATATCTTAGGGACTTAGGAGCTGAATTCAAATGAACAATATTGGAGATGGAAGATGGGGCTTGTCCATTAAAAGCTTTAAAAACAATAAGTAAAATTTTGAATTAAATTCTAAAATAAACAGGAAGTCAGTAAAGGGAAGCCAAGATTGGAGTGATATGATCACATTTTTGTACTAGTTAAAAGTCTGGCTACTGCATTCTGAACGCTCTGTAAATGTGCCAATGAAGATTGAGGAAGACCATGGTATAAAGAGTTACAATAGTCCAGCGTGATGTAATAAATGCATGGATAACTTTCTCCAAATCTTGGACTAAAAGAGTTGATTGAAGTCTAGAAATTATTCTCAATTGATAGTAGCTGAGCTCATTTGTTTTTCAAGACAAAGCTCAGAATCTAAAATAACACCTACATTTTTTGTATATGACTTAACAGCAACATATGGTGTGAGATTGTCTAAAAACTCACTATAGAATTTCTGGTTTTAGACGGACCAAAATTGTGTGCATTATGTATTCAATACACTGTGCTTATGTTTTATTTCCCCTGTCACTCAAGATTGTCACACATCATTACACTCCTATACAGTGAAGTAACCAAATTTCAATTTTTTCCTTTATAACTCTCATATTCTGATAACTAAATCTCAGCACTCTCCTGTATTCTCTCTCTCTCTCTCTCTCTCTCTCTCTCTCTCTCTCTCTCTCTCTCTCTCTCTCTCTCTCTCTCTCTCTCTTTCTCTCTCATATACATAATGACCCCCTCCTCAGCCAACTCTCTGTCTAGCCCCAGGTGCTTCCTCTTATCGCCCCCTCTATATGGGACTCTTCTCTAGTGTGTCTTGTTACTCTATTCACCCAAATACACATTCATCAGCTCCAGCTCACACTGAGACCAAACATGTAACACACCCTTAACTGGCCACCAGAACCCTGTGTTCATTTTATCTGCGTGTTTCTCTAAACAATGACTCTTGAAAAGCCATACACTGTAAGCCCTCCAAAACAAACTGCAGCTAGACTATGATAGATATCATTGTGTGGAGAAACCCTCAACATCACGAAGACCCTCATTCTTCAGAGATGTTATCCATGTGGCAGTATTTATCTTTCCATGACAGAGCTTTGAAAATGGAACCGCCATAACTCTAATTTTACAGAAATACTTGTTATTTACTGAACAATACTATTTCAAAAATTGTGTATTGAAATTTGTGCAACAGTAGTATGCAAAAATACATTTACATAGTAAAATATTATTCTTGCTGTCTTATGTATTTGCATTTATTGCGGTTTACTGTGAGTGGTAATGTAAACACACAGAGAGGGGTGAAGCTATTGTTTACATGCACTTCATATAAAGCTAGTCTGACTGAAAAAATCTGTTTTACACAAAGTATGATTAATAGAACTATAGATATAGTAATTGTAGATCAGCTTTGTCAAGCATACATATTCAGATAACATCATGCTAATGTATTAGTTTAACATAGAGATTAAAAAAAAATTCTGAACATTAAATATCTGGCTACATATGAAACTGGGCTAACTCCGGTGATGACTCCAGCCTCCTGCCTCCTAAAGAGAAGGACTCAGCCAGGCCTAGGCAGGACTCAGAGCTCATCCATGTCCTCACCAAGGCTGTTAATGAGTTGAGCTTGGACTGGTCAGCTCTAGAAAAGCCCAGCTAAAGCTGCCTTGATGAATTGAACCAGCAGCCAGCTACCAGCCCCGTTCTTCCCGGAGGTCCATGAAGAAAAACGAAATCATGGCACGCCCCCTATTCAGCACTCATTCATTACTCCTCTTCAGCTGCCCTCACCACGGTTGACGGCATAGAGGAAAAGGGCGGACAGGACAGCTGATTCGAAGGTTGCTTAGAAACATAAAAAAAATGACGCACTGCTCTTTTCTAAATGAAAAAACGCCAACCAAAAAAAGCAATGCGGTGCCACCCATCTAAGCCATGCAGAGCGACATCTGCCACGGGCGGTCAGGCTGCTTTTGCCCTTCACACCATGGCGGTCCTCCAAAGTTTATCAAGCCAAGCTTCTCTGTGCCATGGATGAGAGTGCCCCTGACCCGGCAGCCTTCAAAGTTCTGCACAGTCCTCGAGATTAAGGACGCTGACAAGACAGCCCTCCTGGACTCCACTGTATCTCTCTCTGGCATGTTTGGTTCTGCAGTGGATGGATTTGCTGAGCACTTCACAGAAGTCTAGAAGAAATCACAAACAATGAGCCACTTCCTGCCAAAGAGAGAGAGTTCCTCTGCAAGTTCCTGTCAATTTCGACTCGCATCCATTGAAAACCCAGCTGAAAGTGAAACCCGAGGTGAAGCACCCAGCGAAGCGCTACCCATTTCCCAAGTGCCAGGGAAGTCTAGTTCTGAAGTCTGCACATGATCAAATTAGTTACTATGTCCAATTTGCTGGCAGACCTTTCACAAGTGAAAGGATCAATCTGGCATCCCCAACCCGAGTTGTGAAGACTCTATCTGTGGCCTATCAACGGAAGCCTTCGTACCACACTCTTATAGCTGGCCAATCATTTAGGAAACACGACCTGGTGGTCAGATTTCTCTGAGGGGCCAAGAAGCGAAACCTGCGTCATCCCCTTATGGTCCTTTCCTGGGACCCATCTATTGTCTTGAGGGATCTTTGTGGCACTCCGTTTGAGCCGCTCACAACAGCTGACCTTTGGGCTCACACCCTTCTGCTGGCTCGGGCATCGGTCAAGCAAATTGGAGATCTGCAGGCTCTTTCAGTGGACGCTTCCAGCATTGAGTTTGGGCGTAATGCCAGTATGGTTGTCCTTGTGTCCAGATGATGTTATGTGCCCAAGGTTCTTTTCACGCCCTTTAGAGCACAAGTAATTTATCTTTCTAAATTCCTCCTCTACAGAGGGCAAACAGACTTTGAAACCCACTTTGCCCAGTTTGGGGCCTTAGGGTGTACATTGAGTGTTCTAGCCAGTTCAGGCAATCAGAGCAACTGTGTGCGAGCTTCGGCAGCTGCTCGATAGTGGATAGAGCTAGCTCAGGGACTGGCCTCCTCTTAGGCTTAGTCTAGCCGTGTGTCTATTGCTGATATCTGTGCGGCGGCCGACTGATCCCTGCCATCCACCTTTCCAGGTTCTGTAACCCAGACAACCCTACTCTTCAGGAACAGATTTTTTCTGCCTATGCATCCCCACCATTGGATGTTTTTCTAAGGGGCATCATGACCCACTGGCTCCGGCTGAGAAAAATTCCCCATTCATGTCAGAAACTGACACAATGCTTGTTCCCGTTATCTCAGGAAACCCAGGTTAAGTTAGTAACTGGAACATTATTATCAATGTTGAAAACAGTTGTGCTGCTTAATATTTTTGTGGAAACTGTGTTGCATGTTATTTTCTTCTTTGATGAATATAAAGTTCAAAAGAACACCATATATTTGTTTTTTTATCATACTGACCCCAAACTTTTGAACACTAGTGTATGTATTTAAAGATTTAAAGAAACATGTTCATGCGTCATATACATACAAAACATGCAGACATTCATTACCTGACTTTCTTATCAATGACTCCCTGCATTTTTTTTCATTCCCTTCCTCTGCCATCACTTTTATCTATTTAGAGTCAAAGGCACATACACACACCTGTGCTTAGTCACACACTTCCTGTCACTTTAAACATGCTGTTTGAATTAATCATTCGTAATTCACGTGCTGATAGTGAAGCTGTTTTACTTCATCCTTGAGACAGAGAGCCGTGTGGAGTGTGGGTGTGTGTGTGTGTGTGTGTGTGTGTGTGTGTGTGTGTGTGTGTGTGTGTGTGTGTGTGTGTGTGTGTGTGTGTGTGTGTGTGTGTGTGTGTGTGTGTGTGTGTGTGTGTGCGCGCGCGTGTGTCGAGAGAGGTGGGGGAGAGTTATCCGAAGTGCAAACCCAGTGACCCATCCTGCAGGACGCACCTCCCTACTGGGTGGAAACTTTCTGGAGGCCATGCTGGGAAAACAAGAGCCAGAGATGGAAAAGACTTAAAGAGCAAGGGAATGCAAATTCACATAAATTTTCGTTGTCTCCATTGGAGTGGGGCCTCTTATCTTTACTTTAGTAATATGGCCTGGTTCAAACTGTCAAATTTTATTAAAGGTGTCATGAACTGGCTTTTTAAAAAAAATATATACTGTTGTCTGAGGTCAACTATGTTTGTGTGGTTTACATTCAAAAACATCATAACTAATAAGTAATAGGCTATTTTCTACGCTGGTTTTGAGGCTCTCTCCTGAACGCTGGGTTTTGATGGGTGTGACGCACTGGAGACTTGGAAGTAAACGCCCATGGCTAGGATTGGATAAGATTTGCATATTTAATAAGCTTAAGCTCCCCTGTCAGTTCACAAGGGAGAGGAGAGAGTGAGAGAGAAGGGGCAACGAGAATGATTCTCTCGACCACAGGGCTCGTAAATGTCTTTATCAAACAAACACAATTATTTATTTCTCATCCACCTGAGATTGATTGGACTATTATTTTTGTATTAAACATAGCCCGCAAGATCGGACAATATAAGTGAAAACAGCGTACACACACCTTCAGATGTCAATGAGAGAGAGAGAGAGAGAGAGAGAGAGAGAGAGAGAGAGAGAGAGAGAGAGAGAGAGAGAGAGAGAGAGAGAGAGAGAGAGAGAATAGGAGAACAAGAACGGAATATCGGAATATAATTTTTATAATATATGATTCATCTGCCTGCCGGGCTTTGTGAGCCCTGGCCCATACGTGTCTGAGTCCAGCGTGCTGAGGTATGCTCTGTTAGACACGTACACATAAGCAAAACAATCTATAACAATGCAATATTATTACAAATAAAAACATGTTTTACTCACATGTGTGTTGCACCATTCCTGTCGAATCCAAATCCAGCATCGACCGGAGATTTGTTTACAAATGATTCCAGAGTGAAATGAAGTGGACACCACTGTCTTCCCCACGTGAGCTGGAACTTCACTAAAAAGGAATGAAGTTCAACCACACATTCCTTATATTAGGATCCGAAAGAATCTTATGCAGCGACTGTTCTTCCACATCCAGGAATAGCGCAATATCTTGCTATCTTCCTCGGCATGTTTATTGTTGTTGACAGGGCTGGCGTTCGCTTTAGGCGAGCTAGGTGGTTGCCTAGGGTGACAATTGTGTTAGGGGCGCGAGCGCGCTCTAGTGCCGCCCATTACTTCCCATTAAGCATAGAATCGGAACAAGCGAAATACAACATAATGTTTATTAAACATGATCATCATAGGGCTCCCCCTCAGCCACACGTTTAATTAATTATCAACCTGATTATTAGATTGAATTGATGGTGATTATTGATTATTAGTTCAGGCGTTAGGTCAGGCAAGTGCTCATCTTGCGCGTTCATCAAAAATGAGGCGTCTAAACCCGCGACTATACAAAGACGGAAAAAGAGAAAGAAAGAAAGTAAGAAAATCGAAAGAAAGCCCAGTATAGAGGTTATAGAGGAAGCAAATAAAAAGTGGGGCCTCTGTTTTTTTTTTGTTTTTTTTTACTGGAGTAACGATAGATTGCATTTTATTTACATTAAACACAAATATGCTGTTTTTTTAGGCTAGGCCTACTTAAAGATTGATTGGGCCAGACAAAATTACGGAAATCACCAAATGCTCCACAGTGGCTGTAGTGTAGGGGTAAGACGCATGTCATCAAGTTCATATGCAAATCGATCAGAGGTTCGAATCTGCCTTTTACCACACTCGCTCTATTCCCTTTTCCCATCATATATCAGATCGGAAAGGCATTTATTTTCAATAAAAAGTGAGAAAATAATAGGAAAGTGGAAAGAAAGCATCTAACGTGTTTAATAATGGGGGGGGGGGGGGGGGGGGACAAAACTCGCCTAGGGCAACCAAAGAGCTAGAGCCGGCCCTGGTTGTTGACCAGCTAGCATGAGCCCTCCATGAGTCGGTGGGCAAGGCTATGGTTTAGATGCGCTGTAGAGGTGTGTTTTTCGCCGCGCAATGAAGTTAGTATGAAGCACAGGACCGTTTGCTGAGCCTGGTGTCTAGAAAAGCTTTTCTTTTACTCACAAGGAAGTTTTCAGCTCTGAAACTTACAGGATATTCTTATATTACCATGACCTTTTATATATCAAAAGCTCAAGGGAAAGATTGATTTCTCAATTCATCGCCCCTTTAAAAAAATCTCACCAATCCCAGCTATGCATGGAATTCATTTTAATAACCAATGGCACATCCTTGAGGAAACACTGAGCTTGACAGTGTGCTTCGCTGGGACGGTTTCGACTGTCTCCCTCTGAGCCTGTCAGGCTCTACAGTGAGGTGTTGATGAACATGGAGAGCCACAGAGAATTCCACAGATATGTGGTGTGGCCTGCACTTCTGGGGGTCATGGATAGAGCATGTGTGTTGCTATTCCATCCTCTAAAGAGGCATATCGACCTCTATACAGGTAGAACATAACAAAACGGAGGAAAACATAATCACATGGATAGAATAAAAGGGTGAAATGAAGGGTGAGGGTGAATAAAGGGCGAATGAAATTCATTTGAAAATAATATGATAATATTAACGTTTCAGCATGGAGCCGAGAGCCCAGGTTATGACTAAGTATGACTTTATGGTACATCTGAAATGAGTCTTGTTGTAATAAATATCCATGTGAAATCACCCTTTAGAAAGCACCACTAATAATTAAAGGCTGAAAAGAGCCTGCTGAGAACAGTAGGAAGTGCTAGACGGACTAATTTCCAACAGACCTGTAAGCTGTGCAGTCACTAAGAGCACATCAGCATTTATGCAACATAAAAAAGATTATTCCAGGGTGTCGTGTGTGCGTGTGTGGATGCAGTGTGCATACGTGTGTGTAGATTTGTCAGGGTGTCTGGCTGTGCTGCTTTGCATGTGTCAGCAAGCTTGTATACACTGTGCCAGCATAATGCTACAGAGATCCACAATGCAGGAGTCAGCAAGAGAAGAGAGGGGGAGGGAACAGAGAGGAGATGAGATTGGGAGTGGGTGATGGGGAGAAGGGGTAGGCAGGGGAAGAGCCATGTCACAATCTGGAGTCTGTAAAGATATTGTCTGTGTAGTGAACTGACACAGCCACGGGAGGGAGCCACTTCAAATGTATAACAAAAAAACACACATCTGTGCATTAAGCTGCTTCCTTAAATACCGTCTTACTGAATACCGTACATTGTACCTTACTTTGTTTAAATAGTAACAGTAGACATACTGCAACAATAAAGCTACATCACACTGTAGCTAAAGTGTACAAAGAATTCAGGTCTCCAATTGAAACATTTCTGTGATGGTTCACATCTAAATTTTTAAGTTGGCCAAATTGAATTTCTGTTAATTAAATTACATCAATTCACAGAAATTCAATTTGGTAAACTGAAACATTTGGATGTGATCACTTTTCAGTTGGAGACCTGATTTATTTATTTATGTATTATTATTTTTTACAGTGTATGTCCTAACATTTTGAGGGCCATCCAGTTATCTTGTCAATAAAAAAGATATTTCTGGATCAAACCTATTCCAAAAAGCTACTGTTAGCTCCAACAAAGCAGGGGTGTGTACAATTCAAAATTCAATTCAATTCACTCTTTTTTTTTAAAAAATGACAAAGGAGGGTTTTTGCAGTGCCATTTTTGGTTTCCCAAAGGGCCTTTCAGTGAACATTCTTAAAATTAAAATTAAAATTCTGATTGTGAAGAGCATTTTATTAGCTTGAAGAATCTTTTTCCACTATAAAGAACTTTTTGTTCATTAGAAAGGATCCAAAGAATTGAAAGGGTCTAAATGACAATAAATAACAATAAAAACAAAACTTAAACTTAATTATACAAGTGTAGGATTTTAATTTCTATGTAATCTGTCACTGAAATTCATAACTGCAAGTAAATGGATTTTTGAATGATAGCTAATATGACAAAAGTCTTTGCTAATATGACAATATGTCTTTTATGACAAAAGTTTGAAGGGTTTATAGCAGCAGTTCTTTTTGACTTAAAGGACATTCTCCAGTGCAATATTCAAAGGCCCCCTGTATTGGAACTATTTCCTCTGGTATTTCTTTCTTTCTTTCTTTCTTTCTTTCTTTCTTTCTTTCTTTCTTTCTTTCTTTCTTTCTTTCTTTCTTTCTTTCTTTCTTTCTTTCTTTCTTTCTTTCTTTCTTTCTTTCTTTCTTTGAACAGCCTTTATGAGTAAGTATATCTATTAACAGCAGTTTGTGGGCAAAACATGTCTTTAAACATGTTCTTTTAGCACTGAGATTGTGTTCAAACTGCAATCAATTTTATCGTCGAAATAATTGCAGTATTATTTACTGCCATGAAGGCAATATGAAGGCTTACATTTTAATACAGTTCTTGTTTTTAATACTGGCCTTGTGGTTCAATTATCTCAGGGTCTGATCACATTGATGTCCAGAGATGAGTGTGTAATGCATCCACTCTCTTATGTGCTTTTCTCACTGCCAAAAACACTAGCACACTCACAGGAAGAGGTCAGTCTGCAGGCAGCTTTGTAATCCTAGACTATTGGGTGGATAAAACAACAGCTTTTTATTGTTTGTTATTAAGGGGATGTTATTGTTGATGCTATCGCTCACCTGCCTTTTTAAAGGATTTCAGATTATCCAGTTCATGCTCAACATGTCCAACTTTGATCAGCACAGGAACAATCCTCTCACTGAAGGAGATCGTGTTGTACGAGTAATGCTATGAGCTGAAGATGACCTGCTTTCACTGACAGCTTTTGATTTTAAGGGAGCGCTGAAATTGGGTAGAGGGGTGTAGTAGACGAGACGTCTAGTTCCTTCCCACCAGGCAGACAGAGAGACAGACAAGGACCTCTGTTTCACCCCACCACATCAGTGCTGTTTGGCATGCTGCAGGGTCACAAAACGGGGATCAGACAGTGTTATGCAAGTGTTTGGGTGGCTGGATTTTACTGTGTGTGCGTGTGTGCATGTCTTGAAGGCATAAGCACTCTTTCGCAGTGCGGTCGGTCTGTCCTTGTTAGTGTTTGTGTGAGCGACAGCCAAAACCCTCCACACCAAAATCGTCATCATTGTAGACTCTTCTTTTTAATGATTGCAGACTGCAGCATCTCAAAAACCAAATCCATTTGTATCTTCTCTCTTTCACTTTCATTAAAAGTACTTCTTCAGAAAAATAAATAAATAAATAATAATAATAATAATATATATATATAATATATAATTATAATAATATATATATATATATATATATATATATATATATATATATATATATATATATATATATATATATATATATATATATATATATATATATATATATATATATAAATATATATATATATAATTTTCGAGATTTTATATTTGAAAACATATGTTTAAAATATTACTTTTTGTCCCCCTGGCAGCCTCACAGGAAGACAAATGAGGATTACATGTTCAGATTTCATTACCTCCTCCTCTAGAAGAGCTTGCTGCTCACAATTATTTCCACAATCCCTGAGGCTGGAGTTCTTATAAACTTAAATAATAATGTTTTTAATGCACTTTTTTAACAAGGGGGTCTGCCAAAGGCATTAATGTAATGTTCTCAATACTTCCAGAAGTGTGTGCCACTTAATCCGGCCAGGTATTCTCTTTGCACTATCACAGTGTTATCTACTGATGACCATATAGTATGTTCTAGTACTATTTGTGTTGGGGGAGTCTGTGTTGTATTACATTGGGAAGTTACTTATCCTTTCATTTCCTTTTTTTTGCTTTTGTTTCCTAATTTTCTTTGTTAAACCACACCTTGTCTATGGTCTCTCTCTCTCTCTCTCTCTCTCTCTCTCTCTCTCTCTCTCTCTCTCTCTCTCTCTCTCTCTCTCTCTCTCTCTCTCTCAAAAGTTTCATTCTCTTTTTCTTGTGCTTGCATATGTGACGTATCATGTTTGCATACTTCCTTAATTCCTTTATTACAGAACTGCTGAAAAGCACTATCACAGGCTGTGTATGAGGATGTGTATGTGATAGCACACTTCACACTTCGGTGCTTTATTGTCAGTACTAAGGTACTCATAGTAGGAACTGAGGTGCATCAAAAAGTCCAAACTTAAATTTAAAATGCATACACTAGCATTCAAAAAGTTTTGTTCAGTAAATGTTTATTTCTTATGCTCACCAATGATATATTTATTTGATCAAAAATATGGTAAAAACACCAATAATGTGAAATATTATTACTGTTAACATATTTTCAAATGTCAAATTTTTGAACAGTAGTGTACACCGATTATGCATAACATTATGACCACTAAGAAGTGAAGGGAATAACACTGATTAACTCTTCATCAAGGCACCTGTAAGTGGGTGAGAAATATTAGACAGCAAGAGAACATTGATGTTAGAAGCATTAAAAATGGACACGGGTAAGTATTTGAGCGAATTTGACAAGGGACAAATTGTGATGGCCGACTTGGTCAGAGGACCTCCAAAACTGCAGCTCTTGTGGGGTGTTCCTGGTCTACAGAGGTCAGTATCTGTCAAAAGTGCTCCAAGGAAGGAACAGTGTTGAACCGGTGACTGGGTAATGGCTCACCGATGCACGTGGGAAGCGATGGCTTGTCTGTGTGGTCAGATTAAACAGACAAGCTACTGTAGCTTAAATTTCTCAAGGGAACACATGGCACCAGGATGTACTATGGGAGGAAGGCAAGCCAGGGGAGGCAGTGTAATGCTTTGGGCAATGTTCTGCTGGGAAAACTTGGGTCCTGCCATCCATGTGGATGTTACTTTGACACATACCACCTACTTTAGTATTTTTGCAGACCATGTATACCCTTTCATGGAAAATATTCCCTGGTGGCTGTGGCCACTTTCAGCAGGATAATGTCTCCTGCCACAAAGCAAAAATGGTTCAGGAAAACAACAAAGAGTTTGTTGACTTGGCCTTGCAGATTTCCCAGATCTCAATCTAAACAAGCATCTGTGGGATGTGCTGAATAAACTCTTCTTCTTCTTTCGGCTGTTCCCTTCAGGGGTCGCCACAGCGAATCATCTGGCTCCATCTATTTCTATCCTCTGTATCCTCTTCTCTCAGACCGACTACCTTCATGTCCTCCTTCACTACATCCATAAACCTCCTCTTTGGTCTTCCTCTTGACCTCCTGTCTGGCAGCTCTAACCTCAGCATCCTTTTACTAATATATTCACTCTCCCTTCTCTGAACATGTCCAAACCATCTCAACCTGGCCTCTCTAACTTTGTCTCCAAAACATATCACATGTGCTGTCCCTCTGATGTACTCATTCCTGATCCTATCCATCCTCGTCACTCCCAAAGAGAACCTCAACATCTTCAGCTCTGCTACCTCTAGCTCTTCCTCCTGTCTTTTCCTCAGTGCGACTGTCTCCAAACCATACAACATTGCTGGTCTCACTACTGTCCTGTACACCTTTCCTTTCATGCTTGCTGGTACTCTTTTATCACACAACAGACCTGACACTTTTCTCCACCCATTCCAACCATTCCAATCTCTCTCATTCACACACATGTATTCTGTCTTGCTGCATGCGACTAACCTTCATCCGATCAATGAAGGCCCCACCTCGCAACTTACAGGACTTAAAGGATCTGCTAACATCTTGGTCCCAGATACCAAAGGACACCTTCAGGGGTTTAGTGGAGTCCATGCCTCAGCTGTTTTGGCATGCAAAAGGGAGACCAACACAATATTAGGTTATAATGTTTTGCCTGATATATGTGTGTATTTTACATTTGCTATGATAAAAAATAGCATGTTTGGACACATAATAAAAACAACACATTTGACTAGATGTCCTCCAAGCTAAATACTTTGTTATACTTAAGATCAACAACCGTTTATAAAGATCTACTTTATATAATTTTGATCATGTTTTGAGATCAGCAGTTTCTTCCTAATCAGATGATACTCAATCAGTTTTGTATACGTTTTGTTTTGATACTCGATCAGTTTTGTTTGTTTTTGACATATTGCATATTTCAAATTCACCATCACATCTTAAAGCAGATGTTCAAGAGAATCATAGCAAGTCTTGCTCATTTTGAAGCTAGTGAAGGTAAGGGTGTAAGTCTTTTGTAGAGGAATTCTGTAGCATAAAGAGGGTCAAACTGACCTGTACCTTTATTCTGATATGTACTATTTTGTAGTATGTACACTTTTAGTACCAAATTGTGTACCATATGCACTCCTTATGTAGAGGTGTACCTTTTCTACCTTTTTTTCTGGGAGTATAGCAGCATTATTTAATAACATTATCTAATTCATCTGTGGATGATAACATGAACTTTCAGCATGAAAAATCTGCATTTAAGGGGGTTCAAATGGCCCACAACAGCCCGGGAAGGGTTGTCAGGAGTCACGGACCAGATGGTTCCAGTGGTTCTGATGGCGTCCTCAGTAACGCATCCAACTTATTGGTTATGGTATCAAGCCAGACCAAAGATTTCAAACATCCAGCAGAAAACCACACGCATCAACCTTGCTTTCTCTAGTTTCTCCTCTCAAAGTCTGTGTAAAGATGTGAAGATAAACGAGATAGCTAATGATTTTACGTGTCGACTCCAGCGTTTGCCCTCGAAGTGGTGCACTTAAGATGTCTGGATGAAATGTCTCTCTAATCACTCTTTTTGTTCTCTCTCTAGTTCTCCTGCTCTTTATTTGTGATGCCTCTGCAGGATCAAGGTTGCAGGAGTCTTAACAGACGTGACTTTTCCTCTCTGCTCCATCCTGTGCTTTGCTCTTTGCACCCGGGGGCACGGCTGTGTGGGCATATGGCTGGGCGGCAGAAGAGGAGGTGAGAAGTGTGTGAGGTTAAGAAAGGAAGAGGGAGTGACAGAGAGAAAGGATTTAATGAGGCCCAACCACCAGACTGGTAATCAGTGATCGCACTCATAGTGGGCCTTTTTGTTTGAAGCTGCACTGCAGGATCTCCCTCCCTAATGTGCCAACTGCCTTCCTCTCCATTTATTCTCTACCCTCTCGCTCTCTAGCCCCTGCTTTTTTCTTAAACCTCTCCTTCCTCTATGACTCTTCCTCTCTTTCAGTCTCTGTTGAAATAATGAGACATACTCTATGGCATACTTCAAATATATTTATACACTACCATTCGGAAGTATGGGGTCAGTATCATTTTTCTTAAGAAACTGATCTTACACAAGGATGCATTAAAGGGTTCACCCAAAAATGAAGTTTATGTCATTAATGACTCACCCTAATGTTGTTCCACACTCGTAAGACCTCCATTCATCTTCGAAACACAGTTTAAGATATTTTATATTTAGTCCGAGAGCATATCCAAGTGTATGCACATTTTACTGTCCATGTCCAGAAAGGTAATAAAAACATCATCAAAGTAGTCCATATGTGACATCAGTTGGTTAATTAGAATCTCTTAAAGCATAGAAAATACATTGTGAATCAGTGAATCGATCAATGATTCGGATCGCATGCCAAACTGCTGAAATCACGTGACACTGGCGATCCGAAGCATTGATCAATTCACTGATTCATAACCGTTTGAATCTTTATTTGAGGATTGAACACAAACAAGGAAGAGAAGACAATGATTCTAATATTTTAGGTGAACTGAAAGTGACACATGATTTATACTTAATATAAATGTTCTTTTGAACTTTATATTCATCAAAGAATCCTAAAGAAAAATATGTTTCCAACATAATAACAATAAGAAGAAATGTCAGTGTTTTTTATATTTTTATTTATTATTTTATTTAAGTTATTTTATTGAAAGTAATGAATTCTTCAATTCAGTTTCCAGTAAGCAGAACTGTTTTCAACATTGATAAAAAAAATAATGATAAATGCTTCTTTAGCATTAAATCAGCATATTAGAATGATTTCTGAAGGGTCATGTGACACTGAAGACTGGAGTAATGATTTCAAATTCAATTTTGCCATCACATGAATAAATTACTTTTAAAATATATTAAAATAGAAAACAGCTGTTTTGACTTAACTATATTTTATCAAACAAATGCATAAGATAAAAATATTACTGACCCTAAACTTTTGAACCATAAAGTTTATCATTATTATTATTATTATTATTATTATTATTAGTAGTAGTAGTAGTAGTAGTAGTAGTAGTAGTATTGTGTATACATAAATAAATACACATTTATAATTGGTGGGAAAAATAATAACCATGATAATATAAAGATTAAATTAAAAATAATTAAATTTGATATTGTTATTGTTGCAGAACCCTACCATACACTGCTTTATATCTCATAGATTAGTATGGCACTAGTGAAATTTAAGATTATTTTAGCATCAACAAACATATATTTCCTAGCTCAATCTAAGAGGAAGAAAGAGCAGCACGCAATATTTTAGGTAGTGTGTGCTTCATGGAAAAACAAGGTCCTGTTTTCTCTCTTGAGACATATTTGTGTGTGTGTGTGTGTGTGTGTGTGTGTGTGTGTGTGTGTGTGTGTGTGTGTGTGTGTGTGTGTGTGTGTGAGAGTCTGTTTATGTTGAGTGTCACTGCACAGAGCGCTATAAGCCTGAAAGACTAATCATCTAATGGACTGCGGCTAACCAGAGGACATTACAACTCACTTAGAGTTTTGTCAATATAAATATAAGAATAAAAGAATAAATTGCTTTCTGTTGCCTGTGTGTTAGTACCAACTCTCAGTGAGGGTTGTCACGCTCAATTAAAGCTCTTCAGATTCTAATGCCTGCTGACATTACAAACACAGATCCACTTTGAAGGGGTGAGACCTTCAAATTCAGTCTTGATACAGTGTGTTGTTTCTGTACACAATCAGGGGCGTCACTGATATGTAAGTTACGTACATTGGATAGAATAAGGAAAGACTGATGACTTGACTGTTTGTCGAGATAACCATATAATTTTCTAATCATAAAATGTGAAAAAGAAAAAAAATCTGATAAATGCAGCTTCTTCAGCTCAAATCATGCTAAAATAAATGTTTTTTTTTATTTGTCACGCAGTTCCAAATAATGCATGCGTAATGTGGAGAAAACAAAAATGGTCGAAAAAGGCAATTGCCATTTTTAACTGTAAAAGTTTGTAAGCTGATTGTAATGTTGAACGGCTGGAGCGCAGAACAGGGTTTGCAGTGGCGTATAAGGTCTCATGTCCTGACCGACGGCTTTCTGTTTCACTCAGACTTCGTTAGAGATGGTGAAACTGATAGTGTTGCTGAGCTGTAACATCCCAGCTTTATCAGTGTCAGTTAGTGACTGTGTTCGATTAGCATGTTAGCTTAGACAGGCCACATTTGTTCCGTCATAAAGGCCTTGCTCTCCTCCCCACATCTGCACACATACACAAACTCTGTACATTGTACCTGCATCAATGGGCTTTAGCATGTGTGACCATAATAAAGAGCCTCCAAAAACTAAAAAACCCTTGCAGAACAGATAACTGCATCACACACGCACACACACACACACACACACACACACACACACACACACACACACACACACACACACACACACACACACACACATACACACACACACACACGCAGACCATACAAACAGACATGAACTCTTATCTGGCAACACACCCGGACTCTCTCTCTCTCTCTCTCTCTCTCTCTCTCTCTCTCTCTCTCTCTCTCTCTCTCTCTCTCTCTCTCTCTCTCTCTCTCTCTCTCTCTCGTGCTTACACACAGACACACAGTGTATTTTTCCCAGTCTCCCTCGACTCCTCTCAACTCTCTCATCTCTGTCCCCGCTAACGGTCATCTAATTGATAAATAATTCAGTGCGACAGGTTTTCTGGCAGCCCTGTCTTAAGTAAGCAAAGCCTCTGATTTAGCAGTGTCACTCTCATGCTTCTAAAATCCAAGGTCATCTCTTGTATATTGCAAGCACTGTTGGACAGACATACTGCTGCTGATTTTTTATGGCTAAAGTCAAACTGCTAGTGCTACGTGTTCAGCAAATGAGACTAATGAGTTTGCTCCGAAATTACAGTATTAAAGATAAGTTGCAACAGGCTTATTGAAAAGAAAAAACATATATGAAATAGTCCACTGCAGTTTCCAGTTGAACTGAGCACTAGTGAACTTACATTTAATTTTGTTAAACAACAAATTAAATTATGATTATTGAATTATCGATTAGCCCTTAAACACATACGGCAGGTCTTTATCTTTATTCAAAGTTAGATATCAACCTTCTTAGTATTCCTATTCATTATAAACAATAAAACAAAGCAAAAAATAGAATGATCAGAGAACGTTTTTAAATATTTTGTAAAAAGGGTATAGGTGTCACAGACACGCCAGGCTCCCACGTCACCGAATCACAGCACACGCTCTCACCTGAGTTTTAACAACACACATCTGCAGTTCATTACCACCACAATCAGGAGCACAAAAGGCACACACACCCAGTCACTGTCCTGTCTCATTAAGAGAAAGGTACTGACGTCTTCTGCTTACCTTAAAGTACTCCCTCGATGTTACCTACCCGCCTCCAACGTTTACTACCCAGTCTCCAGCGATCTCTAGTGTCCAGCGTGTATGTGTTCCGTGTTCTCCAGCGTTCCTCTCCCTCCAGCGATTCCCCAGTGCACCCTGAGCAAGAACAAACCTGAACTCTCATCAGCCCATCTGCACCCCGTCAAGTTTCACTCTATACTGGTTGGTCAATAAACCTGATACTCATTATCTTGTCTCCATAAACTCTGTACCCGTAACAGAAGACCGGACCACAACCGTGAGCACCAGTATGAGTCACCCGGATCCCTTCCAAGAACTGGATGCTGTTCGCCGCACCTTACCATCAAGATCACCATCACCTACGCCGGCGAACACTTCCGCATCCACCAGCACCTCTTCCACGTCACCCCTGTTTGTCAGTTCCATTGCCAAGCCAGCGCCCTTCTCTGGATCGGCGGAGGATTGCAATGGATTCCTCCTGCAGTGCTAGCTGGTCCTGGAGATACAACCGCACCTATATCCGACCGATCGTTCCCATGTGGCGTTCATCGTATCACAACTGAGCGGCACAGCCTTGCGTTGGGCCGAAACCCTGTATGCCCAAAATAATTCCATCGTGCAATCGCTATCCAGTTTCACCGCTCATTTCAAGGAAGTCTTCGGGAAGCCCGCATGCGATGCTTCAGTGGGTGAGCAATTATATAATTTAAAGCAAAATAATATGTCTGTAAATGAGTATGACTTGCAGTTTCAGACCTTGGCAGCCACCAGCAGATGGAACGAGCGATCCCTTCTGACTACCTATCGGCAAGGATTGGAGCCCTGCGTGCAGTTGCATCTTGCTGCATACGAGGGTTCCATCGGACTAGAACGCTTCATTCAGTTGTCCATCCACTTTGCCACTCGTATGCAGGCGTGTCTCAAAGAACAACCGGACTAGTGTCTGAGCCTGCCATCCCTCCGTCGACCAGAATCCGTCAGCCCTCCGGAACCAGTCTTCGAACCCATGCAACTGGAAAACACCAGACTAACCCCAGTGGAACGGAGAAGACAGATGGCCAACGGGCTATGTTTGTATTGTGGAGCTTCAGATGACTACATCGCCAAGTGCCCTACACGTCCTCCTCATCCTTTGGTGAGTGTGATCTATCCTGCTACTTACAAGAGTCGACCATTGACCACTGTTGTGAACCTCATTACCGCCGATGTTTCCTTGCCAGTCTCCGCTCTCCTCGACTCCGGTTCTGCTGGGAACTTCATCTCCGGCACCCTCTGCCATCAGCTCCATCTCCCGGCGACTCGCACTCCGACCGTCTTCCAAGTTGAATTCATAACCAGCAAGCCGTTAAGCCGGTGGCAGGTCAGTCTCCTTTCCGGCCCCCTTCAGATCCAAACTGGTATTCTTCATGTGGAAAACATACACCGACTGGTTCTGGAGGATTCCACCGCTGACGTGATCCTAGGGCGCCCATGGCTAGAGCAGCATAATACTGTCATCTCCTGGAAGTCCGGTGAGGTCCTCAAATGGGGAGAGAATTGTTTCTCAAGTTGTTTTTCTGCACTGCCTGTTCCTTCCACGTCTCGTTCCAGGAGTATTGCCGTCTGTGCAACGTCTATTGAGAGTCCCCTCGAGCAGCGATCTGTTAATATTCCACCCTGCTATGCCCACTTTAGTGACATGTTCTGTCCTCACAGAACTTCCAAGCTTCCAAGCTGCCTCCCCATTGGCCATGGGACTGTGCCATTGATCTGCTTCCGGGTGAGCCAGTGCCCAGGGGAAAGATCTATCCCCTCTCCTTGCCGGAGGAGAAGGCCATGGAAGAATACATCCAGGAGGCACTCGATCAGGTCTATATTTCACCATCCATGTCCCCTACTGCATCTAGCTTCTTCTTTGTGGCCAAGAAGGACGGAGGCTTACAAGTCAGTCCTGGTATACATCGTTGACATCCTGATCTACTCCCGGAGCCTGGCTGACCATCACCATCATGTTGCGGAGGTCCTGCAACGCCTGAGGAAGTTCCAGCTGTATCTCAAGGCAGAGAAAGGCTCCTTCCACCAGCCCTCAGTGCAGTTCCTTGGATATAACATCGACAGCAGTGGCATCCGGATGGACGAGGGGAAGGTGGATACCATCAGGACCTGGCCAACACCTTCCACTATCAAAGAACTCCAACGCTTCCTAGGTTTTGCAAATTTCTACCGAAGATGTAAGTGTAATTTCCAGTCCACTCACTCATCTCCTGCGCAGTAAGCCCAAGTCTCTGTCCTGGAATCCAGCGGCCACGAAGGCCTTCAAAAACCTGAAGGAAGCCTTCACCAGTGCTCCCCTCCTAGTCCATCCTGATCCCGCCAAACCCTTCATCGTGGAAGTTGACGCATCCACCGAGTGGGAGTGGTGTTGTCACAACAGCAGGGGATGCCCAGCCAACTCCATGCATGTGCCTTCTTCTCCCAGAAATTCAGCCAGCCGGAGGTCAACTATGACAACGGGAACAGGGAGCTACTTGCCATCAAGCTGGCCATGGAAGAGTGGAGGCATTGGCTGGAGGGATCCCAACATCCATTCCTGGTACTTACTGATCTCTAGAGCCTTGAGTATTTGAGAGAGGCCAAGCGACCAAGCTCCCCCCACCAAGCTCGTTGGGCCCTCTTCTTCACCAGGTTCAACTTTTCCATCTCCTATCGACCCGGTTCGAAGAATGTGAAGGCGGATGCCCTCTCGCGCCTTTTCACCTCCGAGGAACAGCCTGAGCAGTCCGAACCCATTCTGCCAGACAAGATATTCATCTGCCAGACAAGATAGTACAGTTCCGAGGAAACCCTGCCCTCCTCCAGGACTCCAGTACATCCCACGAACATGGCGCACCCCACTTATCCACTCCGCTCACACTTCATTGGGCACAGGCCACCCCGGAGCTATGAAACCCTCTCGTTGCTACGGGATCGCTTCTGGTGGCCCAACATGGCGGGAGAGGTCAAGGAGGTACGTGAGAGGGTGTCGGAAAGTGTGCCATCTCTAAGAGTCCCCGACACCTCCCTGCCGGTAAGCTCCTTTCGCTGCCCGTTCCGAGTCAGCCATGGTCACACCTAGGAGTGGACTTCATCACTGACCTACCTGTGTCCGATGGCTATACCTGTATCCTTGTTGTTGTAGACAGATTCTCCAAGTCATGTCGGCTCATCCCCCTGAAGGGCCTGCCAACAGCCTTAGAAACGGCTGAGTTAATGTTTAATGTGATCTTTTTACGGAATTACGGAATCCCTGAGGACAATGTGTCGGACAGAGGCCCACAGTTTATCTCTCGAGTCTGGAAGGCATTTCTCTCACTCCTAGGTGTGACTGTAAGTCTAGCGTCTGGTTACCATCCGCAGACAAACGGGCAGACGGAGAGGAAGATCCAGGAGATCGGCAGATTCCTCTGTACCTTCTGTCATGGTCACCAGAACTCCTGAAACCAGTTCCTGGGTTGTGACAAACTCCCTCCGACAAGCGACCACTGGACTAACACCCTTTCAATGCGTGCTCTGTTACCAACCCCCATTGTTCCCCTGGTCAGGGGAACCATCAGATGTACAAGCAGTTGACTACTGGTTCAAGGGACATCAGATTGCGCCTGCCATGTAGGAAGCTCAGTCCCAGGTTCATTGGCCCCTACACAATCATAAAGCAGATCAACTCTCTCACTTAACAGCTCCAGCTCCCACCTGAGTTTCGGATACACCCCACTTTCCACGTCTCACTATTAAAGCCTCACTACCCTTCTGTTTCTGTAATGTCACAGACACGCCAGGCTCCCACGTCACCGAATCACAGTGCACGCTCTCACCTGAGTATTAACCACACACACCTGCAGTTCATCACCACCACAATCACCAGGAGCACAAAAGGCAAAACACACCCACCCAGTAACTGTCCGGTCTCGTTAAGAGAAAGGTACTAACCTCTTCTGCTTACCTTAAGGACTCCCTCGATGTTACCTACCCGCCTCCAGCATTTACTACCCAGTCTCCAGCGATCTCCAGTCTCCAGCGTGTGTGTTCCGTGTTCTCCAGCGTTCCTCTCCAGCGATCCCTCCAGCGATTACCCAGTGCACCCTGAGCAAGAACAAACCCAAACTCTCATCAGCCCATCTGCACTTCGTCAAGTTTCACTCTATACTGGTAGCTATAGGGTCGCTGGTGACCCAAGGTATGTAATAGTGTAAGGTTTTTTTTTTTTGTGCAACAATAATTGAATTTCTGATTATCTCTTTATTCCTCAAGGTGTCAATGTCTGATATAAGGATGAAGTGATGTTTCAATCATAATTACCGCAGGCATAAAACAAAAGAATAGGAAGTATCATCAGCAAAACTTGAAAAGGCTCAGTGATTTACTGCAGTGAAAAGGACACATTCAGATGTTAGTGTCACTGTCACTTGATGGTGGATCTAGTGAAGAAGCTGTCAGCGATCAAAATAATGATTTTGAAAGATGTTGAAGATTATAGTTTTAAGAATGTGGTTGAGATGAGGACAGTGATAATGGTATAAAACATCTGCTGAAACTGAACCCTTCTGATTTCCAAAAGGTAACAAAATATGCTTAATTTTTATTTATTTTTCTGTAATTGTTATTAGAATGTCAGGAGAGTTTTATCATTTATATTGCATACATCTGTGGTAGATATAGGTTTGGGTTGTTAAAGACCCGAATATATAATAATGATTACAATATGAATGCATTTAAGGGTTAATAAAGACTTATTTTCATGCAGTTCCTTGCACAATACTGTGTACCATATTGCATGTGCATGCAAAGTAAACTTGCATGGTAGCAGCTCTGCAATGTGGAGTTCTTGGGTATGAGCTCAAAGCTCAAAGCAAGCTAAATGGCATGCGTCTTTATCTCCCGTATGCTTTGGTTTAAACTATTAGTTAGTTTAGGGTAGGATTTCACAAGTTCACACTTACATTTATAGAGAGTAAATTTAAATGCGTATTTGGCGTGCTGTCCGGGAGGAACGCTTCAAGCTCGGAATTTGGCCCGAATCCAGAGTACCCCGCCCCCCCTGTGTGGTTAGAACCAAAAGTGTGGAGAAGGGGTGGTGGAGGGATGCTGATAAACTGTCAATACGAAGGTAAGACTGCTGCGTATACCTCTTATTGTTTATTAGTTGAGTGCTCTCCACTAGTGTCAGTTTTCTGAACATGCTCCTGCCGAACCTTGTCAATAAAACATTATTTAATGTTTTTCAAACATTATAAGGCATTAACTTTTTACTGCAAATTTCATTTCAACTGTCTCAATACCTACAACAGCCATAAGTATCTTGATACATGTAGCAGTTTTGGTTAAAACTGAGCTTTCAGTGCCACTCACTAGATGAAAGTGTTGCCAAATGTCCAAATGTCCACAGGGCATGTTTTTACAATGAGCCTGGGTTCTATTTATTGTATGGGCGAAAACCATTGAAAGATTATTTAGAATATCTTTAATGTTCATCAGAACAAAGCAAATTATACAGGTTTGGAACAGCATGAGTTGAAAAAAATGCATAATTTGCCATTTGTCATAATTTGGTGACTTCACAAAATTGTTTTATTCTGAGAATTGGAATAATCTAATCATTGACAACCCAGTTTAGGATGCACATTTGATTAGCCAGCATGTGAATGTGGTTGTATAGTTTTACTTGAAGAAGAAGTAGTTTTGATGAGAGAGCACTGCTACTTCCCTCCGATTACATAATGATGGTACTGTAGGTTTCGAATATTGTATCCAACAGACTGTTTTCTGCATAGAAGGGCAAGAATGTGAGATTTCAATGGCTCTCTGTTTCTAACCTGCCTACATTGGAGTTTTTCTCAAGGTGACTGAGCTCAACATAGTTTTAATATTTAATCTTAAACACACACACGCACACACACACACACACACACACACACACACACACACACACACACACACACACACACACACATGCTGCTTACATACCCAGTGCCAGTGTCCACATTAAGAGAAATGGGCATGTTGGGTCAAGAAGCTGATTTTAACAAAACAATATGATACAATATGAGTCAGGAGCATTGCTAGAGCCCCCCGTCTCAGTGAAATGCCACTGTGCCCCAGTAAAATATTACTGACAAACCCTTGTCTGAAGGTATAATTACCATATACTTGCTTGAGAATAATTTCCCAGAATGCAGCATTCATGTCACGTGTTTTCTGTCACCTGTTTATAATCAAAACTAGCCATAAAACATTTGCAAACTGGGTCTGTGTCCTAATACCGATTAACTTGTACCAATTTAATTTGTGCGTGTGCATAAATGCCATTTAATTTTATAGCAACTGCCTAGTTTAGCAATTTTACAATCTAGAAGGCCTGCAAAGAGGAGTGCAACATCAAACACAATCAGTTTGGGTGGATCGTTGCGCTGTTTAGGGGGAAATGAGCTCTGCTTAACACGTGGCTTCTGGTTTGTCTTTCCTCTGTTTAATGGTCTAGAATGATTGAGTGTCAGGGTATAAAATTTTCTCTCCTAATGGCTGAGGGGAGAGGGAAGAGAAGAAGGGGGTTGGGCAGCACGACAAAGACACATCTTCCCCCATAGAGGCTCCATGCTGGGGTTGTCACCAGCTCTCTCTCTCACACACACACACACACACACACAGAGAGAGAGAGAGAGAGAGAGAGAGAGAGAGAGAGAGAGAGAGAGAGAGAGAGAGAGAGAGAGAGAGCCTCCACTCTCCCACTGTCTTCCCTTTCCTCACCTCTCAAATGTGCATTTGGCTGAGTCTGTTACAAAAGTGTGCTGCAGAGCTTGAAAAGACAACAGGCCGGGCCAGGGAACTGTGCAATCTATATAGGCAGGGGGAGGGAGAGAGAGCAATAGAGGGGAAAGGGTAAGGAGGCAGACTCAGCCCTCTCGGTGGCCATTAAGCTAACTCGTGGATCAATACTGGTTGTAAGTATGACTGAGCTCACTGAAAGCCTTCTGCAGACCCGCATATAATGAGAGCCGTATAGAGCAACTGCACAGATGGGCAGAGCATTGCCAGGCCATGAATCACAAAGGGAGTTAGTGAATAAGAGACGAGTAGCAAAAACAATGGGAATCCCCCTTGGAGTTTTTGTAGCGTTTTTTCAACACTTTGGTTTTTGAACTCGCCTTTCAAGGATAGAAATCAGTATCAGAAAGAAGTCAGTTCGCTTGGGTGACACAATCAGTCTTTTTCTTCAGCATGTACTGCTGTAATACTGGTGTGACCTGGACCACAGTCACCCGTTGACTTTCATCTGTAGGGATCAAAAGGCCTTCTTGTAGTCATGTGATTTGGATTTAGAAAAAAAAAAAAAAAACTTTTTTTGTCATGGTGCTGATTTTTGTCCACAAAAATCTCTTTCTTGTTTCTCCCTTTGATCACTTTACCGCCATTTAAATCAAGACATTTTTATGGGCATTTCCTCCAGAATAATGCTGCAAAAATCTAACAAATAAAAGTGAAAGAAAGAAATTACAGTGAATATTTGGTATTGTAGTATATTATGTTCTCTGTCACACTCCAGCTTGAACACAACCACACCAAAATATTGCACAACAAAATTTTTGGCAATGCATTTTAGCATATTTTGTGAAAATGCTAAATGTTTGTGTTTTCCATTTTTTTAAAGGGGTGATGAATTGAGAAATCAACTTTCCCTTTAGCTTTTGATATAAAAGGTCATGGTGATATAAGAATATTCTGTAAGTTTCAGAACTGAAAACTTTAATAGACACCAGGCCCAGAAACCGATGTGGTGTCAACGCCTGATTCTGTAGCCCCGCCCACCGTCTTGTGCCACTAACATGACATTGGCCTACAGAGCTAAACTGGATCGAATTTCTATCTTTTCTATCATTTCTATTCTAATATTATGAATGCATTAACTTTATTTTTAATGAATATCCAGCTCACATGGGGAAGACATTGTGCATTTGTTCCGTTATTTCACCACATATTTGTTTGTAATAGACTGGATTTGCAGACAGGATGTGATTACATGAATAAATGAAGAAATACATGTGAGTAAAAAATTGTATATATATATATATATATACTATATATGACTACTACAGATAGTATTGATTATGTGTACATGTCTAACTGAACATACCTTAGCACGCTGACAAAGGCTGGATAATCCAGTTGTGGTATATTGTGATTCAGGATCAGACATGTATGGGACAGGGCTCGCAAAGTCCAGGGTCCCGGGGATTTGTGTTTTCCAGAACGGTTACCAAACCGTAAGCCTGATCTTAAATAGTGAAATAACATTCCTTTCTTGATGTGGGTTGTTCACTCTCTTGACTTGATATTTGAAGGGTGCGCGCTGTGTCGGCTCACAGTTATATTCCTCGATCGGGCGGTCCAAGTAATGCTAATAAAAATAAAAAAATCCAATCAATCGCAGTTGGATTAGTGATTAATCTAGCAGGTCAAATTTACCCCTATATAATTTCTTTATTTTCATGCTGTGTTTGAGCAACGTGTAGGCTTATTGTAGACAGTCATACAACGTAAAATCAAATTAGGATTTTTTAAAATTAAGATCAAATTTTTGTTTTGCCATTTTTATTGTGTATTGATGGTGGTACTATTTATTCAAGTCTGCCCCAAGCCCAACCCCCCCCCCCCCCTCCCCCCCCAGAAAAATTATATTTACAATCTATGATATAATGAACAATTGTCATGATTACCTCAAGTTAACATGCATTTCTCTTATTCAAAATATAAATTATATAACTAAGGAAATTAATAATTAATTAGGTGAAACTGTGAGCTTGAATTTTTTCGTTCATAGGCTGCAGTGCGGTGGATTATTGTGGCACTTTATTGTTTATTTAGGGTATTTTAGTAAATAACATGGGTTATATTAATATGTGATTAATGACATGTTATTACAATATTACACCAACCAAATATGTATTTATTTTTTTCTAATTCTCATTGTATTTTCAGGCTTATTTAACATATAGGCCCTATTCACCAAAAAGTGACCAGAGTAGCCTGCTTATAGCATAAAACAACAGGACAAAAAAATAATAACAATTTCAGGACTCTAGACATTGTGAAGGTAGATGCATAATAAAGTGACATAATACGTTTAGCCGTATCAAAACAGTAATTATCTGCATGGGTAAATTTTACCCGCTGCCGGTTTTAGAACGACCCCGGGCAGTTCTAGTGTTAAAGTCAAGATGTAACTGAAGTAGCACAACATATATTTTCTTCAGTATTATAGCATACAACTCTATGAGATATTTTTTTAAAGGAAAAAAAATAGGGCTTTGGTTGTTGACTGGTCCATTGTTTATTTGGATGGAGGACGATCATATGAGTTGCAGTTCACTGAAAGGGGTTAAAGTGATTGGACTAAATCATTTGGACAGTCTTGCATACATCACCAGAGAGTATGTCACTTAACCGGAAGACCAAGTTATGACATACTGATACTGAAAATGTAAAAACTGCATGGATGAATCATTCAAAATTAATAAGCACTTATAGAAATTATATCATGCGAATATTCATTTCATGGCTACATTGGATGCATAATACTTTTAATATATGTGCCAGGGCTTGGATTTATAACAAGGAAGGGGATTTTATATAATGGGGAGTGAAAGTGAAAGATCAAATGTTCTCATGTGTCAGGAACAGGAAAGCACGTTGAGTTTTGTGCCAAGGCACCAGTATAGAACACATAGTGCTGGTGTATCCAAGCACTGCAGCTGCGGCTGCACAACTATGCACTGTGTAGAGAGTCTTTAAATCAAGATGCAAGCAGGGCCTCTCATCTGTTGTGCATGAAAGCTAAGGAAAAGAGAGGGGGAATAAGGGAGGAAGGGAGCGGGAGAGAAAGTTGAAGGAAGGAAGGAACCTTGCTCCCCAAGCACAGTAAGATGGGACGAGGAAACTGGACACCTTGTACAGAAAATTCCTCACACTGGACCTCTCCACCTAAATCTGCAAACCAGAGATCTCTTTTTGATGACAAACAGCAGTTTGTGTAAAAGCACTTTATAGGACCTTATACTGTAAGATATTATAGCATTTTTCACTAGCAACAAAAACTTAAATGGATAGTTCATTAACAACTTAATAATAATAAGTAACGTATTTTGAAAAATGTGCACAAAATGAACTTTCTGTGAAATATCTTATAACAAAATAAATTATACAGGTTTGGATTGACAAGAGAGCGAGTAAATCATGACAGGATATTCATTTTTGGATGAATAACCCCTTTAAATTGGCAATGCCACTGCACAGTGTTCGTTTACATAGCTTTCCCCCCACTTTAATACATTCTCATTGCACAAATGTTAAAGAGAATACGTTTTTCGTTGACTCTAAAACACACTGAAGCCAGTGAGTTCATTCACCCATCCCGCCCCCACCCCCCTCAGCTTTAGAGAACATTCCTTTCATAAATCTGTACGCCTGTGTTTTTTCTTCTCTCTCTCTCTCTCTCTCTCTCTCTCTCTCTCTCTCTCTCTCTCTCTCTCTCTCTCTCTCTCTCTCTCTCTCTCTCTCTCTCTCTCTTTAAGAAACCCGAGAATTTGTGCTCGGTATGTGGAGGAGCTCATTATGGTGCCTGCGGAGGGCACTTGGGAACCTTCAGATATTTCCAGCATCTTCTCTCGCAAAGCCTTTCTCATGCTTCTCTCATGCTAATGGACACACACACACACACACACATACACACACACACATGTCGTGTTTCCATGTTTTATGGAGACTTTCCATGTTTTATGGGGACTTTCCATAGGCGTAATGGATTTCATACTGTACAAACTGTACATCCTATCCCCCTACACTGCCCCTGCCCCTAAACCGACCCATCACAGGAAACATTCTGCATTTTTACTTTCTCAAAAAAACTCCTTCTGTGTGATTTATAAGATGTTTTCCTTGTGGGGACCTAAAAATGTCCCCACAAGGACAAGGATATCGGATATTGCCATCTTTGTGGGGACATTTTGTCCCCATAACGTAGGGATTACCAGGCCACACACATACACACACACAGTTAAGTTCAGTGCATTAGCGCTTATGTGTTCAAAGTCCCTCTTTTCTTTTAGATAGTAGGATTTGTTTGAGCTCTTACATTGCCCATGTGTTTTCGTTTCTATGTAGAAGCCGTTATTTGTGTGTATGGGTACATGTGAAAATGTCTGAAGCGATTATCTTGTTTGTCAAGGCCACTCTTTCCCTTTCTACACCGTGTCAGTGCTCCTCCTATCAAGAAGAGACCTTTCCCAGTCCTGTTCCCCCCACTGCAGTCTGCTGCATTGTATGGCATCACCCTCTATTTATCCTGAAACCTCTTCCCTCCTGTGAAGAATAAAAATCCATTTCCCTGTTCTACCACACAACCCGATTGCTGAGTTAAGCCTCTGAATAGACATTTGCATTCATTGACATGTTCCATGTTACTCAAAACAACACGTGTCTGAGGCCCAGCCCCACAGAACAAATTTACAAAGTCAATGACTCTTGGGACATTGTTGAAATGGTGACCTGCCAGTCAGATCTCTACTATCACACAAAATGGCGGAAAACAGGCCTTGAATGTAACTGTTGCAGCGGTCTACAGTACACTACTCTTATATTCATTTAGAGCCAACGCTGCACATGCTGAACACATGCTATTGAAACAAAGTGGGTTTGCTCTATGCATTAGGTTGCATCATACATTTATTTGAAATGCTCTTTTTAAGTAATACTAACAGGTTCCACCCATTCAGCACAACATTCACAAAACAGAACAAATTTTGGATGGTATAACAGAATGTTTTATTTTCTAAGCCAAGCCATTAAGTTAAAATGAACATTACCCACTGATTATCCCAACATGAAAATTTCAAAATGCTTCTCATCCTCAAATCTCCGTATTACATGGTGACAGAAATGTGTTCTAAATTAGATTATATACTATTAAATGCTAATCCAATGAACCATTTTAATATGCATCAGGCTCACACACAAAAAGATGATTCTTTTCATTCATTTTTACCATTGTTACTGTCCCGCATTTCTGTTCTGCAGTCTTGTTGTTGTTGTTTTTATTTTATTTTCTGTTCTGTTCATATGTAATCATCTCCCTGGTTTACATATTCAACCAGGCCTGCAAGCTCACCTTCTGCAAAGACAACAGGACACCGGCCACAAAGACTTCAAAGATCATCTGCTCTCTCTCTCTTTCACACTCCCTCACACCCTCCCATTTCCTTTTAGGCTTTCAACCTCACTGTTTCATTCTTATTTTGTTTCTTGCACTCTTAGCTCTTGGGTGGTTGTATTTCATTTTGGTTAACCAGAAATTCCTTTGCCTGAGAGAACACAACAGGCATTTTTCACATTTATTTTCAGAACGCCTGTGTTGTCAGACGTTTGATTCATTTGTTTGTTTGCATCAATATGGGATTCACATTTAAGGTTTGTTCCTCAGATTAAATCGACTCACTGTGGCACCTCTACAATTTCGCCGATCGTAGCTGGAACCGGAAAGTCACCAGCCATACTCAAGTCCTTTTTCATTTCACAGTCACTCAGCTCTTGAGGGGGTTCTTTGTCCTTCACACCATTTACACATGCCTCAACCGGTGACTCAAGGACATCCGCTATGTCTGGTGCCTGCTCATGGCACTCCCCATTTACCTCAGGGGGAGCCGACACAGATTCCTCCGCTGAGCCAGCACTCTCACAGTCTCCATTATTCAGCTTCTCATCTGTGACAGTCGGGGCAGTTTCCTCAAGGCTGAGCTCATTGGTCGAGGTTGACTCCAAGATGACAATTTTGGGAATGGACTCCTCTGAAATCTTTTGCTCTGCCGCAGGTTCGGGTTGTGTTGGCTCTGCGGGGGGCTCAGAATTTGCTTCTGTTAGTGTGACCTCAGGAGGTGCAGCAGATTCAGGCTCCATGACTGTTGTGGGTTCTTCCGGGGAAGGCACAGCCACCTCAACCTCCGCCATGCTCAATGCCTCGGAAACAGGTTCAGGCACTGGAGTAGACTCAGCGACTGTCTCTGGAGCTACTGCCTCAGTGATGGCCTCTGGTTCGGCTGTTACCTCTGTGGTTTCCCTGGCATTTGCAACCTCTTCAACCACTTTCTCTACTACCTCCTCTGTGACAGCTTCTATTGGCAAAGCTTCAAGTTGAGGCGATGATACAGGCTCCTCTGGATCCTCAAGTGCAGCTGTAGAATCCTCAGCTTTGGGGGCAGTTGCATGTTCCTCTGGTGGCTCGGCCACTGCTGCTGGTTGCTCAGATAGTATTATAGGTTCCTCTGCCACTGGTGCCTCTGGCACAGTTTCAAGTTCTTCGTGTGTAGCTAGAGGTTCCTCTTTTACTGGTGTCTTCAGTGCAGTGGCTGGCTCTTCAACCACAGGTTTCTCTGTTACTGGTGCTTCTGGTGCAGCAGCCTGCTCCTGGAGTGTAGCTGCAGATTCTTCTGCTGCTGGTGCATCTGCAGATTCTTTTGTCACTGGTTGCTCTGATGCAGGTGTAGGTTCCTCAGCTGCTGGTTTTGTGGGTGCAGCTGAAGTCTCCTCAGCTGCTGATGATTCTAGTGCAGCTGCAGGTTCCTTAGGTGCTGATGCCTCTGGTGCAGCTGCTGATTCTTGTGGCGCAGCTGCTGATTCTTGTGGCGCAGCTGCTGATTCTTGTGGCGCAGCTGCTGATTCTTGTGGTGCAGCTGCTGATGTCTCCACTGCAGCTGCTGGTACCTCTTGTGCAGCAGCTGTTGTCTCTACTGCTGTTACCACTGATGCAGATGCTGGTACCTCTGTTGCTTGTGGCTCTGGCACAGCTGCTGGCTTTACAGCTGCCAGTTCCTTTGGAGCGCTTTCTGGTTCCTTAGGTGCAGCAGTAGACGCCTCTGTTGTAGCCGCTGTTTTTTCTGGTGCAGCATCATCCTTCTTCACCTCTGCTTGTGCTGTTGAAGGAGAGGAGCTTTTGTCAGCTGGTGCTTCAGACTCCACCACTGGAACCTCCTGTTGTGAAGCCTCTGCCTCAGTCACAGGGGTCTCTGCCTTTTTCTCAGCTGGTTCAACTGCTGCCACAGCACTCTCCTCTTTCTTCTCTTTAGGGTCACTGACATCATAGCCCTTCTTCCGTTTGCTTAACTTGCCTCCCATGATGTCCTGTGGGAGCAGAAGAACATCTTATGTTAGCTATAAGCATCAGTCCATTTCATTCATTTAACATTTAACATTTAATCATTTAGCAGACGCTTTTATCCAAAGCGACTTACAAAAAAGGGGCATCATTCATTCAATGCATTTTATGTATACAAGTCCATACATTCACTTAGAATCGAAACCCATGACTTTGGCGTTGCTTGTGCCATGCTCTACCGTTTGAGCTATGGGATCATGTAAAAAGGCAACTGGCAAATAACCAATATGCCCACATGACAAGGCCCATTTCTTTATATAAAAAGCAGTCACTCAGTCATTTCAAGCAAATGCAATCCAACTCTTTTAAGGAGGAGGAGAATGTGACAAACAGTGACTGGTCTTAGGTCTTGTAAAAAAATATATTAATTAAAAATTTAGTCTTACAGTATTAAGGGAGCATGTGATTATTGTATATAATGGGCTTGACGGATTTGGAATACTTTCAATGTCCGAATCCTTTGAAAGCTTGACCTAACCTACTGCTAAGTTCAGAACCAATAGGTCAGTGTATTTTATTATCACTTCATTTGTAATTCTATCAAACTCTATATAGTTTCACTACAATAAATAAAAGCCAATATCATTTAATATACAATTATATAAAAGTATTTTACTTCTGTTAGCCTGTTTCATGTCTGGTTTGGTTATTAAAGCCACTTGGTTTGGGAAGGTGAAAAGATAAGATTTGAGGGAATGGCTGATAGATAACATGAACTGAATATAGCCATATTGGTCAATGCTACTTGATGCTACTTCTTTTGAAAATGTAATGTTTCATCATACAACAATATTATTTTCTTGTAACTGGCAATGAATCATATTAAGTTGATATGTTTAAATTAGTGCTGTCGAGCAATTATTATTTTTTAAACCTAATTAATGACATGCCAACAAATTTGGCTGGGAATATAGGCCCTACTAAATATATTTTTAAATCATTATGTTACATTAAAAAAGTATCAAATAGCATGAAATTTAAAAGTAACAAAAAAAACAAAAAACTAACATGAGGGTGAGTAAATAATCAGATTTTAAATTTTTTGGCAAACTATCCCCAAAATATGAAATTATTATTTTAATAAAAAGATACTCTAAATAAGAAACTAAAACTGCCAGGTGGTGGTAAATATCTAAAAGCCAGGTTTACTAACAGCTTACACCAGTGCAAACACTAAAAAAAAAAAAAAAAAAAAAACTGGCGGGGGCACAGATATATTTGTGGCTGACCTTATTGTGACGCATTGTAGTAGTTTCCCTTTCAGACACCAAATTTAAAAGGGGAGACTGGAATTTTTCACCGCTATTTAACAGCCACCAAAAAGCGCATGTCTTAAACAGGAAATATACACATTTAATGAATGTAAATTATCCTGCTCACATTATCCTGTGTTCTTTAATGTGCACACTGTCAGTAGATCGCACACAAACTTTCCACTCCCATCTGCACTTTTATGGGATTGCTCTCTCATGCTAATTGGCCCTGTTTAGTAAATCTGCCCCAAAATGAGCAAGATATTGAGTCATTCATTCATTTGATTCCTTCAAACAGCTGATTAATTCAAGAATAGAATAAATAGGTGTGTTCGGCTTGAAGCGGCGCTGTACAGACCAATCATAGTATGACATCAAAGTACCACGAGAGCGATTAGAGAGCAGGCAGCTCTGTATACTTTTGGAGAGAAGCACGGTACTTTGATGTCATGTCACTCTGCACAGCGCCACTTCAAGTCGTACACACCTATTATGAATTGGTCTTAGTTCACCCGATGGATTCGTTCAAAATACGGATTTGAGCAAAAACATACAATATTAGACTATGTCTAAAATATAAACTTCTTTTTATTGTTGTATAAAATCAATGTCAAACTTGCACTTGTGTGATATTGCTTTACTATCATCATATTATATAAATATGAGACAAACCCATAATTTATAATAACAGTATAACATTTTGTCCTGATATCTAGATTTAAGACTGCATTCCAACTGCATTCTTGGTCTGCATCATGTTCACCAATCAACTGTATGAAATGTGTCTGGGGCGGGGCGGGTGGCCAGGTGCTTTAAATCATTTTAACACATCATTATTCCATAACTAATTAATTCAATTAACACATTAAATGCTTAAATACTTAAATATATGTGGAATTTGCTTCGAATATATTATTAATGAATTATTAAAGTGAGATTCGTTTTTTCTCTCTCTCTCAACAGATATGGCACCAGATGCAACCTTTTAAAACCCGCAGTTATTACAACTCAGTAGACTAATATCACTTAAGCTGTAGCATGGTGGGGTTACAATAGGAGCTGTCCATAGTACTGCACTGGGGCAAACAAAGACCGGATACGCAGTCATGCCCCGGTCCAACCTGCAACTGAGTCCAACTGCTGAAATGTGCTGCTTATGTCAGCGCTCACTAAGGACCGTTTTTATTAGAGCTCAGTATGTATGCTTCACAGCCTCCATTATTCCTGCAAATCTAGCTTGACGAAATTATTCATTAATATGAGGTCAAGAAATGTCCTTAATAACGGTATGAAAGTTATGTCCTTGAAGACGTGGTGCAAGCATTTCAAACCAGCATACCCCATGACTGCCGGTTATAACAATGTGAAATGATTAGTGCTAAAAATGAAAAATGACTGATACATTTTTTTTAAGATCCACACCGCCCACCTCCCCTTCCCCCCCACACCCCATATCGACCAGCGCCTCCTCACGTCTGAATAAGATTTTTTTATTAATGCAAATTAACGCTTCACATTTCCTTAAAACAATGCTTTCTATAGGAAGATATTGAAATTAATTACCATTGAAATATAAGGGGTTAAACTGAGTAAGAGCTACCTGTAACCCACAGCTCCATTTAAACATGAACAAAATCTTAGCTTAGCTTACTTTAACTCATATTTAGCAACATTTATGAGACCAGCACACATTCCCATGATAATATTTAAAAAATGAAATGTGACATTTATAAAGTGACATTCAGATATTTATATGAAAAAAAATCACGCTACTTCATAATCTAAATCTAAAAATAAATGTACATTTTCAGTTTTCATAAGTAACAAATGGAAATAACGAGAACAAAGAACGGCTCGTGCAGTCTTGCCTTCAACTATCTCCAGCCCCAATACAACGCTTTGTTTTACCAGTGGGTTTTTTTTTCTCACGTTATTCAAAGAGACTATAAAACCGCGACCAAAATTTGACTAACCTGTTTCTCTCTTTCTGCTGAAATCCGTGTGAAAGAGCGCGTTGAAAGTACTTTCTTTTCTCCTGTAGTAGTGAATGTGATTCAGTCAGAGCCGGTCCTACTCTCTCCCTGAGGTCCAATCTGCGACTGGGCGTTTTTTCTTCTTTCACCCCTCCTGTTAAACCCACGGTTTGTGAGACATCTGTCGTTATCACAGCCTCTCCTGCCCACTGCCCACAATCCATATACCCTCCCTCTCCTCCTCCCTTCCCTTCCCCCTCACGTTGGGTGCATATTTTACTAGATTAGATGGGCTTTATAATGGGTTTTGGGAATAATGCCCCCTTTTCTTTCACTTTTTGAAGAGATCACTATAGCAACCGTATTCCTTTGACTTAAAGTTTGTGGATTTGCCTTTTTTCCACCTGCCTGATTGGTTTTAGCATGCATGCATTTCTCTCTCTCTCTCTCTCTCTCTCTCTCTCTCTCTCTCTCTCTCTCTCTCTCTGTGTGTGTGTGTGAGTGTGTGTGTGTGTGTGTGTGTGTGTGTGTGTGTGTGTGTGTAAAAACAGGGGTTACAGCAATTCTCCACCCCCATGGCTGAAAGAGAGAATGAAGTGAATTGTAAGCAGGGCCTTCGAATTCAGTTGAACAGTGTTGTTTTAACAGAGCAAAGACATCCAAAGACCGATCCTGTCCTAAGCAGTTATTCTGTTAAAGGAAGAACAACTCGATGTAACCATTGCTTAAAGACAGAAACTGAAAGACATTCTTATCTTGACGATGCCGAATGAGTGAAATTCTCTGCATGTCTGACCACCAGAATACTGTTTCTGATTGACACAAGGCAGCGAAGTCAAGAAAAGTGTAAGAGAGCCATGAGGTCATTCCTAATAATACATTCCACTTTAAGCGCTCTGATACATGGCACTCTTGTGCAATTTGGCTGCTTGGTGTTAATAGTATAGGCAGAGGTGCAAAGAAATTCTACTAGGCCCGTTCATATGTAGTTTACTTTAGAAATATGTAAATAAAAATGTACATACAAAAATTAACCCTATTACTTCACCTTATATAATAAGCTTCAGATTCAACAAGCATCCACCATTCTAAATAATGGAGCTCTAATATATAATATTATAATATCAAATAATAACTAATGATTATTTACAACAAATTAATCAATTAAAAGCTTACTTTAGCTGGACAGTAACTTTTTTCTAGAGCTGATCTCTAAATCGATCTCTCTTCCATTAATTTCCTAGTATCACTGTAAAGCTGCTTTGAAACAATCTATATTGTAAAAAGTGCTATATAAATGAAGGTGACGACTAATATGAGAACATTGTATCTTATGTATGTGCCCTCCAACCATTGAACATATGTTGAATATGTGCTTAAATCTGACACTGACATCACAGTAGATACAGTAAATAGTATGTGATTTGTAACATTACAATAAACTTAGAATCTTAATTTTGAGGAGAGATAGGTCTATGTAGTAGACCTAATCATAATGCAAAAAAATAAAAAAAAATGTAAAAATTCTATATACACAGGTATACAACAAAGGATGGTCTGTGTCAATAATTATCTATCCTTATGAAGACAAGACTATATATATATATATATATATATATATATATATATATATATATATATATATATATATATATATATATACACATATATATAAACTCAGGCTCATGATTAAATCACACTGAGGGGTGGAATGAACCAGCACCACCCTTTCATCACTGCTAGACACATGGAATGCGATGAAACACGGTCGTGAGAAACTAGTTTCCTCTCTGTCGTTCTGCGTGTTTTACAGTACAACTTGCTTTTGGTCTAGATTAGAAATGAAACAATCTAATTCAGGGTTTTACTGTCAGATACTTAAAACATGAGCTTGTGGTGTCAAATGAAAAGTGTAAATGTTTTGTTTTGTTTCTTGACAGTTTCAATTATCCACATTCGTGTCTAAAAACTGCATGCTGTTTTTATTTCGGTCACACAGCTGCATGTTGGCAATTTGTTAAAATGCCCAGCTATTCCAGGCAGAGAGTTCAAGGTTACAGAGTTCCCAGACTCTGTGAAATGCTGAAAGGTTTATGATCTGTGAGCTTTATGCCCTATATAATGTTTGACGAGCAAGTCCTATCTGTGATTAATCATAAGTCTCATGTCAATGAAACAACAACAAAATTTTTTTTTTGTTTTTTTTGGGGGGTGAAAGGAGACAGCAGCCTCTAGTGTCTGAAAAATGATGGTGCACCGGGAGTAATGGCCAGATCTCAAAGCCTGAGAACAAAAGGATGAAAATATTGATGAGACAGAATGACAGGAATAACATTTGAAAAATAATGAGTAATTTAACTTCAAGTGGAAGCCTAAAAAGCTGAATATTGAAGATTTACTGCATTTAGTTATTATCAGGGTTATTATAGTAAACTATAAAGACAATAACAACTAATAAAAATGACAAAAGGCACACAAAACAAAAGACATACGATAATTAGTTAAAATGTGTTTACAATTTGGTGCGTTGACTCCTCACGTCAGTAAAAGGACATGTTTTCTTGACAGCAGGGTGTTAATGGCTAAAGAATAAATGGAAAAAGGTCAAGTTACAGGCCTATATGAGTCAGGGTTTTGGCATTCTAATTCTCCCTGGAGACCCCCGGTCTTACCCCTCCACTCTTGCCAGTGAAGCACAGTTTCAGTTTGCCAAGCCATATGGAGCAGCCTGAGGGAATTGCCTCGAGATATAATTGTGGCAGTGCCTCAGCTGTCATCCCTTCACCCCAACACTTTATTTTTTGGCCTGAATGATGTGGACCACAATGCCCTTCATTATCTCAGCACCTACAAACACACACCCATTAGTTGTGGTCTTTATTTTCTATTCTTTCCGTGTTTGCCTATTGTTATTTAAGTCTGCTAGTTTCTTCTTTGTATTTGAATACCTGTTTAACCAGGTTGACATCATCATTTGGTCATTTTTTTAATGGTGGTGTGATGCTCATCTTGTGTCTTCAGGTGGCACTCTTGACTTGAGACACTTAAGGATTAGTTCACTTTAAAATGGAAATTAGCCCATGATTTACTCACCCTCAAGCCATCCTAGGAGTATATGACTTTCTTCTTTCTGACAAACACAATCAGAGTAATATTAATGAATATATTATGACAAATCCAAGCTTTATGGCAGTGGTCCATTGAGTTTGAGACTAAAAAAAGTGCATCCATCTATCATAAACGTTCACTCCACACAGCTCCGGGGGGTTAATAAAGGCATTCTAAAGCGAATCGATCTAGTTTTGTAAGAAAAAATATCCATATTTAAAGCTTTGAAGTAAATATCTAGCCTTCTGTATTGTGCCAAGTTTAACGCCTCTCACAGTTACACTTACACTTACACTATCTGACGTCTATGTTGTGCAAGTTCACTTCTATTTTTTGAATACAGAATACCGCGGCCTGACAAAAGCTTATATAAAGTTTTTTATATGGATATTTTTCTACCACAAATGCATTGCTTCTCTTCAGAAAGCCTTTATTAACTCACTGAAGCCATGTGGCGCATGTTTATGAAGGATGGATTTGCTTTTTTGAGCTTCAACTAATGGACCCCATCACTGGCTTAAAGCTTTGTAGCATCAGGATATTTATTAATATAACAGATTGTGTTAATCAGAAAGTCATATGCATATGGATTGAGGCTGAGTAGCTAAATCATTGGCACATTTTTTTTAACTAACTAATAATCCTTTAAAAAGAAAAATAAGAACTTTTTTTTATAACTGCATTTTTCCATTAGTTATCATAACCCTACTTGTTCTATGCCATATGCAGGTATATGCTCACGTTGTCATGTGATCTTACCACCGGCAGATGTCGTCACTGCACACTTTATCGATAATAAAGCTTTTCCCCAGAATTGGACTTGGACTCCGTTCTTGTTCTTGATTGTGGTATATAAGTAAAAGTGCTTTATTTGGTTAAGAAGAAGAAAAAAAATACTTATAGCCTAACGTACGTACTTATATATTGTTCCGTGCAAATAAAATTATTGGTTGTAATTACAAAGGCTAAAACATGTATCGATTGATTAAAACTAAATATTAAAATCTATATAAAATAACGTGAACAGCCAAAGTTTAAAGACCATAAATTGTACAACAAATAAGTACGCCTGGTACCAATTTACCGAAAACGATTTGTTATTTAAAATATTCCTTCAACCTTAAGACAGGTCGAAAATGACTATCGTACGTTACTTTATAACTAGTGGCAGGCCTGTAAGTTATAAAAAAAATCGCATTTGTTATGAAGAATTCATATTAAGACGGTCTCGCAAACCGTCGTCTCTAGTTCACTCTTTATGCCGTGGCGTGGACCAGTTTCCTCTCCCCATATTTATAACTTCACCATGGAAAATCAAACTACACAACTGACTCCAGATCAGCGCGCGAATCACACACTTACGCGCGCGGCAAAGTCTGAAATGACATCATTCAAGCCAACGCGGATAGTGCTGCCTTTTTAAATGCCTGATCATAATAACAAACATCAGTGCACAAACTATTTTAAGATTTCATGTGTTTTGCATAGTATTTAAAACAAGCAAAGCAAAACGTATGAATTGTGATAAACCATTCGGTGACATTTCCTGCTCTTCTTTTCGGGTTTTCGTTAAGTTGTGTTTTATTTTTCTAAGAGCACTCTGCGATAATGCATTACTTTTACTACGGTGAAGTCGTTCTTCATTAATATTAATTTGGTCACGCTGCTTTTGCTTTGGAAACGATTGTTCAACCCGAACTCCAACCTGTCATGTGTCTAATGAATATTCATGCACCCACTTACTAACGTCTTCTTTAACTGGGGGAACGGCACTGTACGTAGTTAATATTCATGAGCTTGTCCTTCGCCGTAGTAGGATAGGTCATTCGCGGATGTGAGGTCCTCAGGCGCTCAGTGTGCGCCTCCCTTTGTGCCTCTCCACTCAAGATGGCTCCCGTTTTAGAGAAGAAGCTACTGGGCGCAGCCGGGACAGGCGACACTATGGAAAACAGCAACGAGGATGATGAAGGACAAAACCTCTGGTACGGTCGTACCCTCAAACTGTCCAGAAGTGCAGCGGGTTTTGCAAGGAGTCCGTTTATTTGACAGTGTGATGTGCTGCTTTGTCATCAGCCGGGTGCTGCCCAGTTCAGACGCCGGTCCCGGATGAGCCCAAAACACTTCACGTAAACTTACAGCAAAGTCTGGATCAGGCTAGATTAGACCTCTACAGTGGGCTAAATAATAAAGAGAGTCTTTTGAGACGTTAGGACGCAGATTGTCTCGATTTATATGCTCATGTCATGCTCACGGGCTAGCATTTATTTAAACTCAACGGTTTAACGTTAACGTTACTTGATAGTTTTCAAGTCGTTTCTGATGAAGCTTTGCTTGGCTAATTAAATTTAAATGCGGGTGGTGATTGTTTTATGATGAGTGTCAGGAAACTGACAGTTGACTTGCGTTGCTGATGGGATCTAACGGCTGATTGACAGCCATCTCTTGTGTGAGGTTAATTGTGCTAACGGCCCTTTGTGGATGTTTTGGTAACATTATATTACGTAGTTACAGGTGTCTGCAGACGAAATTAAACATTCAACTACTTTATACGTTTTAAAGCCCATGTCTGCTAATGTCATGAATGGCATGTGATCGGTGGTCGTTTGTTTTGTTTTTCAGGTCTTCAATCCTCAGCGAAGTTTCCACACGCTCAAGCTCTAAATTACCCTCTGGGAAAAATATAGTTCTTTTCGGTATGTGACTTTTTTTATTTGTTGAATATTGTTCTCAATCCAAATTCATATTTTATTAAGTGCATTTGTGTTTTGAGTGCAATATCGACATGTAACATTACACTTCTTCATTTGTATACATATTCAACCTTCAGCAAATATCTTTGGATACAATGTATGCAGCTTGTAAAGGGATAGTTCGCCCAAAAATGATAATTCTGTTTTAATTTTTCTCACCCTCACGTTGTTCCACGACTGTATGGCTTACGTCTTCTTCTGCAGAACACAAACTAATATATTTTAAAGAATGCTGGCACTAATCAAACTGTCATTGACTTCCATTTTATGGGACAAAACAAAACCAAACATCAACATATATTGTCATCTGTTCTACATAAGAAAGAAAGTCATAAAGGCTTGGAATGACATGAGTGAGTAAATGACAAAATGTAAATTTTTGGTGAGCTGTCCCTTTAACCATGTCCTACACATAAACCTGAAATAATTCTGTGTCTTAACAGTTTTAGGGTTTTATTTTTCAGTGCACTGATCTGTTACGATTTATGAGTAATATGATTTCTGGTAATGTTTTAGGGGAGGATGGTTCAGGAAAGACTACACTCATGGCAAAACTTCAAGGAGCCGAGCACAGTAAGAAGGGTAGAGGGCTGGAATACTTGTACCTGAGTGTCCAGGATGAAGACAGAGAGGGTAAGTGATTTAGTGTGATTAAGTCAAAGAAGGTGATAAAATAATTTAAATAATTAAGAAAGTAATATTTAAGGAAGCTTTAGCACGTGATTAGTTGTCATAGTTTTGTTTTTAGTCATATCCTGTTTTGTGTTAGGTCCCATTATAAAATGTATTCATATATTGTTTTGTGAACAAATTACATGAGACTAGAATGACATGAAAAATTATATACTAAATATTTTATACTCTTTTGGGTACATTTACTCAGTAGAAAATGCAGTTTATTAAGTTATTATATGTATTCACAATAAACTCTTCCAGATTTAACTCGCTGCAGCGTGTGGATTCTGGATGGAGACCTGTACCATAAAGGCTTGCTGAAGTTTGCAGTGACCGCTGAGTCATTGAAGGACAGTCTAGTTGTGTTTGTGGTGGACATGTCACGGCCTTGGACCATCATGGAGTCGTTGCAGAAGTGGGCGAGTGTGCTGCGTGAACATGTGGACAAACTGAAGATCCCACCTGAGGAAATGAGAGAGATGGAGCAGAGGAGTAAGTGCCGTTTTGCTTTTTTTTTTACTACTGGATGTGGTAGTACCAACACTTTACTGTTTGAAAAAGGTCATTCAGATTCAAGTGTGATTGCGGGTGATAGTGTCTGCGTGAACTCTGCTTTCAGATGTCTTTATTCTAGACATCTTCTACTACTCAAGTAAAGGATGTATGTTCAACTAGAAGCAATTTTGTGCAGTGCCATATCAACTCATATCAGGTAGATATGAATGATGGTACAGCTTAACATTTATGTCAATTTTCAAAAGTACCTTCTCTGGTGAGATTCGTTCCTTGGGTTGATCATTTGTTAATGTTTAAATTCAGTAGCAGACAGTGACGCTGGCTACTACGTTTATAAATTGTTGAAGAGAATTGGCAGTAGAAACAGTTGTCAATGACAGATTGTGCAGAAAGTTGTGGTGCAGTAATATATTCCTTGTAACACAGCAGGTGTGGAGGTTCATGTTTTTGGTTAGTTGTTTTTTTGATAAGGGGCAGAATGAACCCTAAACATTTAATGGATATTTTGCTGTTGTGATTTCACAGAAAGTAATATAGAAATTCACGAGAAGTCATGTGAAGATTAAGAATATAAGGCATCATGTTTAGTCATGAGTTCACTGCAGTTCAAGTTTGGGGTCGGCAAGATTTTTAAAAATGTCTCTTACAAAAGCTGCATTTATTTAATCAAAATACAGTAAAAAAAAAAAAATAACATTTAGTATATTTAAAAAATGTAATTTCAGTCTTTAGTGTATAATTATCCTTGCTGATGCTGATTTGCTTGAAACATTTGTTATGAATATTGAAAACAGTTTTGTAAACTGATATTTCCCCTCAGACCTCTTTGAATAGTAAAAAAAAAAAACAGCATTATGCATTATAAATTATTCACTGTCGCTTTTGATCAAGTTAAAATTAATGTGTCCTTGCAGAATACATGTACCGGTAGTTATTTATTTCAAATTGCACTGACCCCAAACTTCTAAATGGTCATTTTTATCAGGGCTTGAAGGGAATCGTTTGGGTTTTAAAAGTCTAAAACGTCCGACTTACCATGCATTTGATGACTTAAGGTGTTTTGCTTTGACAACATTAGACGGGCAGCGTAGCGTTTGAGAAGTCTGGATGTTATTGTAGTGAGCAGAGAGAGGCAGGGTGCTCAGACATGAAGTGAAAGGCTATTTCTGAGGATGACTCTTTCTGCATGTGCCCTATAAACAGGGCTGTGACAGCAGAATGGGGAAGTGGCTTGGCAATGGTATGGTATTGTTTTTAAGCTTGCATATGAAATGCAAAGCCCAGTGGTTTTACAACAAATTTGAATGTCAGTTTTAATCACTAGCTCTCCATGTCTCAGACAGTGTTGACCACCTTATTGTATGACGTTCATCTTTCTAATATTTTTTAATCATACAAACCAAGCATTCTGTGATTGTTTTCAATGTTTTACTTTTATAGTTAATAAATGAGGTTTTTTGAAACATCGTTCACATCATCCCATATAAAAAAAAAAGATTCAAGCACAAATACTATTCAATCTATTATCTACGCTGATATATGATTCTTTCTCAGTAGTTGCCATTTTTCTATTGGTGACCTATCCACTGTGTTCCTCATTTGCTAATATCTGCTGTCAGAAATAGATTTTAATATGCTACCATTCAAAATAAATCGCAGTTAAAAAAAGCTTTTGAGCACGGACATATTAAATGGACCCAGTGACATGTTACAAAAGATATCTATTTCAAACAGATATTTAGTTTGTTTGAACTGTCTATTCATTAATGAATTCTAATGAAAAAAAATGTTTTAAACTGTAACAATATTTCACACTATTACTGTTTTTACTGTGCTTTTGATCAAATAAATGCAGCTTTGGTAAACATAAGATACTTTTTTCAAAAACATTACAAGATAATTATTATTGACCCCATAGTTTTGAACAAGGTGTATATTATATTTTACAAGTTCACATCCCTCATTTGCCAAATGTTGGTTGTATTGAATTAGTGTCCAAAAACACATTAAGCCTCAAGCTGCTCTTAGGTTTGTAAAATTGACCCACCTAGAAAAAGCACCTTTGCTTCCATAAGCACTGCTGAGATCAACTTAGGAAGCACAAGCCGGGCAGCCTCTGCTCCCTCCTTATATCTGACCGGATTCAGTGATGTCAGCACTCTAGGGGGAAGGACGGTTCAGCCTCTCTTACAAGGCGTTGCATCATGGTCTGCTCAGTCAGACGTTCCTGACATTCGACTCGTTACTCTAAGCAGGGCATGAGCACAGCTCAAAACCACTGTGCTAAAACACAACGTCTCACAGCTCTTAGTCAGCTAACACATTTACTGAACTTTTTTGTAAAATGTAGATGTCTGGATATGCTTTGGAAATACTTTTTTATGTTATTCAAAGGATAAATGTGGCCTTGTAACTGATTTTTACAAAAATAACACTATATTTGGTTACATTTTAGATTTTTAGATGCACTCTGAAGGCTTAATACCTGCAAATGCATGCTAGAAGTGTTTCCCGTCTCTACCCTTGTTTGTGGAAGCTGGTCAAAGTCGACAGTAAAAAGTGATTGTAAACTGGTGCTTCTTTTTATTAAGGTTATTACAGTCATATTGATTTAAAAGTTACAGATTAAAATCTTTACCACAACTTGTGTTGATTGTCTGGTGCAAACAGGATGATCCAGTTAATAACACAATGTTCACCATGTTTTCAGCTTGAGTTTGTTTGTAGAGCTGTGAAGATAACATGAGGCAGTAGAATCAAGGGTTTTATTTAAATATAATTAACATTTCCTAATGGACTCTTTGGCAAAAAAGAAACAAAGTAGTGTATTGGTTCACAACAAATTATCTTGATCTCTGGCTCTTGTGGAAACATGTATTTAAACTCCACCACTTCACTGGGTGTGTGTAATTGAGTGTGATAAAACCAGTTAATAAAGAGATTCATGAGTGATGAATCCAGTTTATATACTACCATTAAAAGTATTGTGTAATATTACCATTTAAAATGAACTTTTCTATTTGCATATCATTCTAAATGATTTATTCCGATGATGGCAAATCTGAATTTTCAGCAGCTCTTACTCCAGTCTTCAGTGTCACATGATGCTTTCATATTATGTTGAAACCGTTTTGCTGCATAATAATTTTTGTGGAAACCATGAGGTCACACTTTTACAGGATTATTTCAATAGAACAGCTTTTATTTGAAATAATAATCTTTTTCGACATTATAAATGTCTTGGCTGTCACTGTGTTGATCATTTGAATATGTTCTTGACTTGCTGAATAAGAGTATTCATTTATTTGTTGAAAGAAATCTGTAACTGTAGTATATGTTAAATCTGCCCTTAAGACTGGCCTGTCTGTTATTCCAGAAGCATGTTGTTCCATTAACAGTACGTTAAAGGAAGTTGTGCAGCTTGCCTGGTTTCTGGGTCATCTGGAGCTGCATTCTTAAGGTTCCTGAGGAAGTTCCTCCCCCTTTCCCTCCCTTACCACCTCCTCAATCTACCACCAATAAAAGACCATTTCAGCCACCTACTTCCGCACATTACCAGACTACCCTGCCCTCTCCGTATACTCCTGTGTATCAGGGTGGCAGTGACTAACATTGATTTTGGTTGCTTTTCCTGTGTTCTGTAATGTAGGGCTCAGACAGGCTCTTGAGAGTGTGCTGTCAGCTCTGTTCATATCTGAGCTGCTCTTCTACAGGCTTCGGCTGCTCAAATGTGTAACAAGTCATGATTCAAGACAGTTTAAGTTACACAACAGATAATGAACTTTTTGGGCCAAAAACCATGCTACAAATCCTTGCATATGCTTAGAAATATTATTATAATTTTTTTTGTGTTATTTTGGTACAGACAGACTGTCTGGTTGAGTCTTATGTAACCAGACTGAATGTACTAAATCTGTAGATGTTCTTTATATTTGTATGGGTTTTTATTAGTTTATTAGTATTTAAGACTGAAAGGGATAGTTCACCCAAAATTACATTTTTGTTTGTTTACTTACCATATTTCTAAATTTCACACATAATTTGTCTATTCGTCGAGTTCACACAATCAATTTCCATACAATACACAAAAAGGTATCGTAAAAATGTAATCCATATAAATCAAGTGATTTAATCCAGTCTTTTGAAGAGACTCGATCACTTTAAAAGTCTATATTAAATCTGTTTATTATCTATTCACATCTAAATATTGATCAACGAGCATACATGGAGCTCATTAAATATAGTAAATATTTAAAACTTGTAAAAACCTCTTTGGTTCTTGCATGTCAAGCATGTTTAAGCTTCCATATTTATAAAGTTATCTGAAATATTCTAACATGCGTCATTTGATGAAGTACTCATACATTTTCAAGAGCAGCAAAATGATTGCATTATTGCTAGTAAGCTAATATTAGCTTGAATGCAGTATCTGTGGAGTTTGCAGGTCCTCTAGAAATGCTTTGTTGTGCCATTTAAAAAAAAAATTGGAAGTATAAATATTTTTTGTTGTCATCATCAAACTAATATATTATTTAAACCCCACTGTCTACTTATTGATATAAAATCTTTTGAAGCCTTTGCTTTTGTAAATGTTGGCATATCTTTTAAGATTGTTGTAAAATATGGTTTAAATGGCAATGTTTTGTAAATAGCAGTGTGTAATGTGATGCTTCTGTTATCGTCAACTGTATGATGTACCTACTGACACGGTTTACTGTAAATATATGTATAAAAGTTTGACCCTACTTGTGTCTTGCTCTTTTTTTTCTGCAGTGGTTAAGGCCTTCCAGGAGTATGTAGAACCAGAGGAAGCCACGCCGAGCTCACCCCAGAGACGAGGGCCAGCAGCTGGGGGAGAAGATGAGAGTGTGCTGCTGCCCCTGGGAGACAACGTCCTCACACACAACCTGGGCATTCCAGTGCTCATAGTTTGCACAAAGGTAGGTGAAAGATTATTGGACCCATCACATTGGCTCCAATAGGTGTTTTATTATCTTAACTAATCACCATAATAAGTGTTTCAAAATGAATCACATTATTGAAGCACACTTTTTAATTAAGTTTTAGGAGTGTTTGTAAAACAATGTAGCAAATTGTAGTGGGGGTGTTTGTGTATAAACATGCAAAGCTGTTTAAAAATGAGTCAATAAGATATGTATGATTTATTTATTTATTTATAAAAAACTGTTTTACTATAAGTATGTTTAATAATTTATAATTATACATACACCAATGTCTTTAAAATACATTTATTTTATGCTAAATGTATTAAAAATCATTCTACCTTCCAATTGTACTTTTGATATACTAAATTGATATACTTAAAGTCTGTTAAACTGGAACAACTAATTTTGTACTAGATGTTATCTGGAAGTAGTGCTGAGGTCCAAAGATATATCCGAATATATTTGATTTTGCTAAACTGGAACTATTGCAAGTATACTTTAGTTACAATTTAAATATCTTGCATATTTGTACACTGATATTAATTATACAGTGATCAAAGTATCCTTAATAATGATATTGAAACATATTTTAGGCTTAATATTAAGAAATGTGCATTGTGCAGTAAAGAAGTGCTCCAAATAAAGTTTAATTATAAAATTTATATCAGTAAGTCTGAAGCGAAACGTCAATAAATATGTTAAAGGTCCCGTTCTTCGCGATTCCATCTTTCAAACTTTAGTTAGTGTGTAATGTTGCTGTTAGAGCATAAATAATACTTGTAAAATTATAAAGCTCAAAGTTCAATGCCAAGCGAGATATTTTATTTAACAGAAGTTCCCTTTCAAAGCCTACAGCGAACGGCCGGTTTGGACTACACCCCTACACTTCCCTGCAGGAATGACGTCACTAGAACCGTTTGTTGACTAACCCTCCGCCCACGAGTTCACGCAAAATAGGGGGCGTTCTCTCCCACGTGGAGAAGAGCGCGCATTCAGCGCTTGCATCTCCCTGTTATGGTAAGAGGCGGGACCTTTCCGGGCAAAGTGCGCTAAGCTGCTGTCCAATCACAACACGGGAAGCGCTGGCCCAATAAGAACTTGTTAAGGAGGGACTTCATAGAACAAGGAAATCAAAAACAGCGGTGTACAGATAAGTAAATTGTATGAAAAATACAGTTTTTTTTTTTTTTCCATGCGAAACATAAACTCGTTATATTGCACACTGTAAACATAATCAAAGCTTTGAAAACACGCGAAAAACGGGACCTTTAAATGCGTTGTAGTACTCTGTGTGTGTATATTACATAAAACTATTTCAAAACTATACAGTAAATAATACAGTTTAAATGTTTTTTATTATAATATATTTAAAAATTATTATTATTATTTTTAATTAATGTAATTTATTCTTGTGATGGCAAAGCAGATTTTTACTCCAGTCTTCAGTGTCACATGATCCTTCAGAAATCATTAATGATGATGATTTTTTTCTGGATTTGATGAATGGGAAGTTAAAAAGAACAACAACTTCTTATTTCGACTGTTCTCTTCAGGGGTCGCCACAGCGAATCATCTGCCTCCATCTGGTCCTATCCTCTGTATCCGCTTCTCTCAGACCGACTACCTTCATGTCCTCCTTCACTACATCCATAAACCTCCTCTTTGGTCTTCCTCTTGACCTCCTGTTTGGCAGCTCTAACCTCAGAATCCTTTTACCAATATATTCACTCTCCCTCCTCTGAACATGTCCAAGCAATCTCAACCTGGCCTCTCTAACTTTGTCTCCAAAACATCTCACATGTGCTGTCCCTCTGATGTACTCATTCCTGATCCTATCCATCCTCGTCACTCCCAAAGAGAACCTCAACATCTTCAGCTCTGCTACCTCTAGCTCTTCCTCCTGTCTTTTCCTCAGTGCAACTGTCTCCAAACCATACAACATTGCTAGTCTCACTACTGTCCTGTACACCTTTCCTTTCATTCTTGCTGGTACTCTTTTATCACACAACAGACCTGATTTTCTCCACCCATTCCAACCTGCCTGCACACACTTCTTCACCTCTTTTCCACACTCTCCATTGCTCTGGACTGTTGACTTTGTTGTACTTAAAATCCTGCAACTTCTTTACCTATTCTCCCTGTAACCTCACATAACCTTGGTTCTCTCTCATTCACACACATGTATTCTGTCTTGCTGCGGCTAACCTTCATTCCTCTTCTCTCCAGAGCAAACCACCACCTCTCTAGACTTTCCTCCACCTGCTCCCTGCTCTCACTACAGATCACAATGTAATCTGCAAACATCATAGTCTGACCTCATCTGTCAGCTTGTCCATCAGCATTGCAAACAAGAAGGGGCTCAAAGCCGATCCTTGATGCAGATTATTTCTTTAAATTTACAAAGACACAATGCAGCTCTTTCTGACCCTCTCTGTACTTCTCCATTAACATTCTCAAAGCAAATAATCCATATGTATTGCTCTTTCTTGGCATGAAACCATACTGCTGCTCACAAATGTCCACTTCTCCCCTTAGCCTTGCTTCCACTACTCTTTCCCACAATTTCATTGTATGTCTCATCAGATTAATACCTCTATAGTTTCCACAACTCTGCACATCTCCCTTGTTCTTAAAAATCGGCACCAAAACACTTCTCCTCCATTCCTCAGGCATCCTCTCACTCTCTAAGACCTTGTTGAACAGCCCAGTTACAAACTCTACTGTCATCTCTCCTAGACACTTCCATACCTCCACTGGTATGTCATCAGGACCAACTGCCTTTCCTCTCTTCATTCTCTTCAAAGCTCTTCTAACTTCACCCTTTCTAATACTTTCTACTTCCTGGTCAACAATATTTGCCTCTACAACTCTTCTCTCCCTATCATTTTCCTCATTCATCAGTTCCTCAAAGTACTCCTTCCATCTTTCCCTCACCTGTCAAAACATTTTCATATCTATCTTTAATCACTCTAACCTGCTGTCCTTTTCATCTCTATCCCTCTGCCTCGCAAAACGATACAGATCCCTCTCACCTTCCTTACTATCTAAGGGTGCGTTCACACTTGTCATGTTTGGTTCGATTAAAACGAACCCTGGTGCGGTTGCTCGGTTAGTGCGGTTCATTTAAACATATGTGAACGCTGCCATCCGAACCCTGGTGCGCACCAAACAAGCGGACCGAGACCGCTAAAAAGATGGGTCTCGGTCCACTTCCAAACGAACTCTGGTGCGGTTCGATTGATATATGAACGCAACACGGACCAAAGACATGTAAACGGACCAAAAACCGGACGTAATGTCACAAGATGCGACGCATAAGGCAGCTGATTTGACGACGCGGAAAGATCGGTGTATCCAAAATGAGTAACTTTAACGTTAGAGGGCAAACGTGGAGCAACGAGGAAGTGCCTAATCAATATTTGGTGAGACGAGCATGTTTCGAAAATGCTAGAAAAAACACACAAAAAGCATACCTGGCTCTTCTCATCTCATCTTATATCTGAGACTCTTCTCAAGTTCCTGTGTTGCCCATTATTAGCAGGTACAGACGACAGAATGGCCGTCTCTGTTCTGCACAACGGAGGAAATCCTGCAGCTGTTTTGAATGTTTGGAACATTTTATGAGCTCTTCATGAGTTCTCTGGTAAAAAATAATGCCATATGTGTTACACGCATAAAATGATCACGTTTAATCCAGCACACAGCGTTGTTTTGAACATTTCATGAGCTCTTCATGAGTTCTCTGGTAAAAAATAATGCCATGTGTGTTACACGCATAAAATGATCGCGTTTAATCCAGCATACAGCGTTGTTTTGAATGTTGTGAACATTTCATGAGCTCTTCATGAGTTCTCTGGTAAAAAATAATGCCATATGTACACACATAAAATGCCCGCGCGTGTAATCCGCACACAGCATTGTTTTGAATGTTCGGTAAACGAGCTCCTACGTCATATAAGCCGACCAATTAGGTTGTGAGCGTCTCCCTGTGCCTTTGGTTTGGTAACTTTAGGTTCGCTGTTAAAAATGCCCGTGTGAACGCTAAGCGGACCAGGACTATTATGTTTGTTTTTTGGTCCGGACCAAACGAACCAAACTAACCGAACCACAAGTGTGAACGCACCCTAACATTGCATACATGTCCTCATACGCTTTCTGTTTGGCCTTTGCCACCTCTATCTTAACCTCACGCTGCATCACCATACATTCCTGTCTACTTTCCTCTGTACTCTTACTGTCGCACTTCTTTCTAGCTAACTTGTTTAGCGGTTGTTGTTAACCCGGGACCCAACTGATCTGGTATGGAAGTCATAGATTCGCATAATGAATTTGGCAAAAAATTTACGTCGGATGCCCTTACTGACACAACCCTCTCTATTTATTCGGGCTTAGGACCGGCACAAAAGTGACGACCTGTGGCTAGATTGGGAAGTTCAAAAGGACAGCATTTATTTAAAATTGAAATATTTTGTGAAATTATAAACTTATAATTATAAAAGTCAAGAAAATGGAAAAAAAAAATCTTACTGACCCCAATGAATGATAAAGTATGTCCTATGTATATAAATAGGAGTTTGTAAGTATACAGTGTTGGAAATTTGAGCAGCTATTTTGAGTTGTTTTGCTCTGTGTTAAGGGAATTTTGTTTCTGATGCATCACTGAATGTCTTCAAATGGAAGAAAAGCTCTCTTTATGGAGTCCCAGTAGCCCGCAGGTCCAGAGCTGCAGACTCGCCATGCCCCCCTCACATGCTCTCTTGGATCAGGACATAGCCTCCCTCCAGCCCTGGGTGCATGAAAGACAACCTGTTTTTAAATGAGGTGGTTTAGGTCTGAGAGGAAAAAAATGTACACTCTTTGTTCTTTTCAACTTAAAGAGGCAAAGTGCTCAAACAGCCTCACCCTCGGATAGAGGAGAATAGAGCCTGATTGAATTTCAGAATGCAGTTCTTTCCAGTTTACTTGAAAGCACAAATTTTGTCTTATCGATATCCATTAGTATCATTGTTACAGATCTGCGAAAACAGCAGCAGTTCACTGGCCTACAACACCTTTAAAGGGCGAGTTCACTCAAACAAAAATTGTTCCAAACCTTTGACATTCTTTCTTTTGTGAACACAAAAGAAAATATTTAAGAATGCTGAGGTCAAAACATCACTGGATGCTGTTGACATTCATTGGATGGTGAAAAAAAAGGTTTTAAAATGATCTTTTTCAAGATATCAGGAGTAGGTTTATCTTACTCCATTTCAAAATTGCATTGCATCGTTTCCGCATTTGTAAAAAAAAGATATCAAAGTGTTGTACACAGGATATGTTTATTATTAAGTGAGAGAGTATGTCCTGTGGTTTAGTAGACGGTCAGCGGTGTCTGTGACATGCAGAGATGAGTTTGCATTTGCAGTGATGGTCATGGCAGCCTCTGGATTTTTTAGCAGCCTAGTTGGCTCCTCCTCTTCCTGCCAAAAACGATTATTGCTGGCAATCGGCCACAACCTGAGTCATTATGGCTGCTGCATTGAAATGAGTCCCATTATGCATGTGTGTGCTTGTCTGCTGTTTTTAGGATGGTGTGTCTGTCTTTTAAAAACAAACAGTATATAGAGGTTCAATCAATTTAAAGGGATGGTTCACTCAAATATGGCAATTTTCACTCTTGTGTTCTTTCACGCTAAAGACATACTGCATCTAAGACAGGTTTTTGTTATGATTATCTGTCTCTGTCTTTTAGTGTGATGCTGTAAGTGTACTGGAGAAGGAGCACGACTACAAGGAGGAGCATTTTGACTTCATTCAGTCACACATCAGGCGGTTCTGTCTACAGTGTATCCTACACACTCAATTTTTTAATATTTATGCATTTGTAATATTACCCTTTCCCTTTACAGTACACTGTAACAATAATCCTTTTACATTTACTGCCAAAAATTGGCAACTGTTGTTGCCAGAAATTCATCGTAATATTTCAGGTATTACAGGTTGGCATATTGATCGTACATTTTCCAAAAAGTTTCAATGTCAATATACCAATCTACTTCAAGTACCAAAGTCTATGGCTGGGCAGTATGTCAGGTTTATACAATATATCGATATTTTATGAGCAATATGGAAGGCAATCAAAAAGTGAAACTTGTATATTATATTAATTCATTACACACAGATATATTTCAGAAATGTATTTATTTTAATTTTGATGATTCTAACTGACAATTAAGGCAACTCTTTTTTGCCTTATCGCTCAACCCTACTGAAATATGGTCTTTACGTTAAAATGTAACAATAACCACCATAATAATACAGGTGGTAACTGATAGCTACATGTGTTCAATAGTAATTTATTCACAAACAGAAAAGTAACCGTAACGCAGTAAAGAAAATGTTCTTTACTGATAAAAATGAGAAGAAACAATATTGTATACATGAAATATGTAGTGTATAATTCAGGGACTTCTGGGATGTCCTTTCATTCTTTTCCAATGTAAATTATACAGCAATTTATTGTTTTTTGTTTAGTTTTTTTCTTTCAGTTTTTCACCATACATGGTGAGGTAACGGAGTTAACCGATTAGTTTTAATTTTTCTGTAAAAATTGCAAACCTTTTTTTAGTGTACTCCTTAATCAAGTCTCACAGATGGAGCTGGCTTGATTTACACTTCGGTCAAAGAGGAGAAGAACATGGACCTTCTCTACAAATACATGGTGCACAAAATATACGACTTCCAGTTTACAACGCCTGCCTTAGTGGTGGAGAAAGACACTGTGTTCATGTGAGATCTCTAAAATCCCCTAAAAACCTTGCATTTATCTTTTTATTATCTTATTAAGGCAAGAAAACCATGTCTAATTCAATTTGGTGCAAGTCCGTCAAACTTGTTCCTTTTAAAACATTTTTATATCTGCATAGTCCATCTGGATGGGACAATGACAAGAAAATTGCCATCCTGCATGAAAACTTCACAACAGTTCGACCTGAAGACCCCTTTGAGGACTTTATAACAAAACCTCCTGTACGAAAGGTGAGAAGAGAGAAAACCTAGGAATGAGAATTTCACCATAATCGGGTACTGTGTGTGTAAAATTAGCTTTTTTTGTTGTCTCTAAAGTTGGTGCATGACAAGGAAATCAGTGCAGAAGATGAGCAGGTCTTCCTCATGAAACAGCAGGTATGATAACTGACTTCAGTTTTAGGATTAGGCTTCTTTCACTCTTAAGTTACACATTAGAAAGACAGCCAAAATGTACCCCCACCAATCAAGTGATCTCTTCTCTGACGTTGACTTGCATCTCTCACAGAACTCTCCAGCTGTCCCTCATTAGATACAGTGAAATCCATTTGACCTGTTTATTTTCCAGAGTTGTCTGACCAATCAGGAGCTGGTGAAGCCTCTTCAGTGTTTTTATTGGCTGACCCAGGGTCGGCTTTGCAGCATACTGTTTACTTGCACAATATTTGGTTATTTTAAAATAATAATTGATTCCTAATGGACATTACGTTTTGGCACATTCTGGATGTTCACTGTGAGCCTTGCCTTGCCCTGAGCAGTTCCATGTGGTTTAATCAATTGTGAACAGTGTTTATGTGAGGGGCTTTTATTGAGAATGGTCTTTAACACAATATTAGGCTGCATATAAACACTGTCACCGCTATTAAGCGGCTGCTTTTGATTTCACCCAGTACATTCGTTTCTTTGTCTTTGAAATGAAAGATCACTTTGTGCAACATGGAATACAAACAGTGTTGTGTATCAGCTAGATAACTTTAGTTGTATAATACAATCTTGAGTACATTTATTCAAACAAAAAAGTTTTGATCAATTTAACACTTGCTGAATATGCAAGTACTAGTTTCTTTTAAAAAAATTATTGTGCTTACCCAAAATGTTTGAATTGTAGCATAAGTATTTCAAAAGAAAGATTTAAGCTTTTTATCAAGGTTTTACATAGCAGTATTTCAGCTCTCATCTCTTCTCTTACTTAATTACAGTCGTTGTTATCCAAGCAGCCGGCCACACCCACAAGAGGAACAGTAAGTGTGACTTCAGACCACAAACTAGTCTCTATTATGCTGTTTTGAGGATTTTGTGTGATAATATTTTGACACTTGTGCTTTGTAATTTTACATAAGCCACTGAATCCTTTCGCTTTGTTTGAATTGCATTTTAGATTCATCTTTAGTGATAATTTAGTGTAATGAGAAATATAAATCTGCTGAATTGATTCCTGACACTACTTCTTTTTTTCTTTTTTTCTTTTTTTTTATGTGTATAGGAGTCTCCTGCCCGGACTACATCTGGTTCACCCCGGCCAACAGGCCGAACAGGGCCCACAAATGTGGCTAGTGTCTCACCCATGACCTCGGTGAAAAAACCAGACCCCAACATGAAAGGTAAGATATCTTGCCTTGAAAGATTACATGTACCATTTAGTGCAGAACGTAAATGAAAGCTTTGTGATCCCATGTCTCTCTGTTCATCAGGGCGGCACAACACATGATTGTGCAGTCAAGCAAAAACTGTTTTTGTGAGAGTCTAAATATGAGCACTTTGTTCTCTTTCTCTCTCTCCCACACTCATCTCATTTTGCTGGTTCATCCCTCTGCCTCTGTCTTGCAGTGTTCTTCTAACCTCTTTAAAACACTGCCCTCCTGAGGAGACCGTTGGTATAATTCCATAAACAATATATTCCTGCTGGTTTCAGTTGGGGTGGGAAAAATTAAATTTTCCCATCATTAAGCTCAGCTGGACAACATCACACACCAGCAGGAATAGATTCAGTCCCTTTAATTAAATCAAATTTAATTAAATCTTAAACCTTACTGCCCTGTATGGTATCAGGTATCATATTTCACATTTTTCAGTTGATAGCCAGCTTGTGATCATTCATTGTAGTTAGTCTCATTGAAACCAAAACATACCCCTTTCAGTATTATAATGGTCGTAATTCTAATTCTGGATGTGGTTTTCAATAGGCTCAGTGAAAATGAATGTCAGTTGGGCCTCCCCATTGTCTCTTGAGTTCATGATATTTAATTTGTGTGTGTTTATAGGAGCAGCAGCAAATGAGGGAGTACTGGCCAACTTCTTCAACAGTCTGCTAAGTAAAAAGACGGGTGCTCCGGGCAGTCCTGGGACACCAGGAGCAGGAGCGGCTGTACAAGGTTCTGCCAAGAAAACAGGTAAATTCTTCCTTTGCCAGCCTCAAGTCTAAGAACCGGTGAATCTCACAAAGTACTGCCATGTATGGGTCATATCTTACCCCAAAATAATAATAAAAAGTGTATAATCGATTACCATTTTTATCGGATTAATAACGATTTTGTTGTGTGATTTATTCGCACACTTAACGTGACATTAAGCATCCAGCATTTATCTTTTTTAACACATTCATTTTGTCATAATTTGTTATATCCAGCAAAGTAAACAATCAGAGTGAAGGGGGTTTCTCACAAAGCTGTATTTTTTGCAAGCTTCAAGGACCCAAAAGGACACTAAATAGCCAAATATAAGAAGTCCATATAATTATATGATAAATGAATGCACACCCATGAAACAACAAACAGCTTGTTTTCATTTTAGACGAATCGAGCTGCAATACTGAACATGACCACATGATGCCAAAAAACAATAAATCAACAACCCTGACTTGACTGCATAAACCTACCATTACTAAACCCAACAACATACACATGACAAATCAAACATTATCCTTCTCAAGTCTGTGTGGAACCAGCACGTTTCTATAAATAAATGCAGCGTGCAATCCGTGATCGAGAGCGCAAATACACGGTTTGTTGTTTGTGCATCAATTTATACCTCTCATGCTCTTTCTGCTCTTTCTTATGTATTTTCAAGCAAAAGAGCACACTGGAATGAATAATTCACTAAAAATGTCTCTATTCTCTCTTATATCTCTGTGGTAATCAGCCTGGCCTTTATTACATCAGTGCTATTTTAGACTGATTGTTTGAATGAATTGGATTACTGATCACTAAAAACTTTCCTAGATTTAAAGCCTTAAAATGACCTAATCACAAACAGAGAAGTAGAAATTCAGGTTTACAGGTGCTGTAGATGTGATAAACTTCTGACTTTTAAGATCATTTAAAGGGGTCATAAATTGAGAAATCAACTTCTGAAAACTTCCTTAGTCAAAGAAACGCTGGCTCAGCAAACGATCGATCTGCGAATGTGCTTTACCTGTGACATCAGAGTTCAGTAAAAAGCCTCCTAACCAAAGAAGACGAACCCCTAATTCTGTAGCCCCACCCAGTTCGTGCCTGGCATGTTAGATAAATAACAGGCCTACGTGGAGCTAAACCGGATCAAAATTCCAAGCAATAAAGGTTATGGATGGATGACTGCAGGAAAGTCTGCACAGGGAGTGGAAGGCTAGTTACCTAACTCACTAGTCTCATAAAAGGGACACCCTAATCTCACTACGAAAACGAATAAAGAAAAACAACCCGATTGCCCTCCGAGAGGCGGGGTGGAAGATGGGCAAAAATGGACGGATTTCCCGGAAACGACTGGAACGGACACGGACAAAGGTTCTAGGATCATGAGAAGATGCAGGTGTGGGTGGGAAAAAGTGACCACCTTCAGAGGGTTGCGGATCCACCAGGGAAGGAAGAAGTGTGAAGAGGGGGGCCAACAGCAACATTGCACTGCAACCACAGGTCAGACAAGAGGAACCCAAGGCCAGGTCGCAAACCACAGTGCCGAGGGATCCACCGTTGCTGTTGAAAGGCAGGTGGAGGACACAGGAGGGCCCGCGATGGATGCCAATGCCTCTGAGAGTGGCACTGATGAAGACACACACAGAACACAAAGCAACCCCAACAACCGCAAGCAAAGCCATAGGACAGAGAGGAGAGAACCCGGAAGGAGACAGATGGTGAAATGGCCAAAAGCCAACGAAGGCGCAGTCTGGCAGAAGCTGGACAGGGACCTCAGCCTTATCCTGGAGCACTCATTGCGTGGCCAAGTGGAAACCAAGCTGAACCGTATCGGAGACATCCTGTATGATGAATGCATAGGCATCTTCGGAGCAACTGCTGGAAAGCGGAGAGCTTGTCCAGTGCAGAAGGGGAGGAGGGAGAGGGAGATCGAGCAGTTGGTGAAGAGGCGGCGCCAACTCCGAAAACAGTGGAGGAAGGCAAGCAGAGAGGAGAAGGAGGGCCTGAAACCACTGTGGGACGAGGTGAGAAAAGAGCTTGCCGGCCTACGGAGGGCAGAGCGCATCCGCAAGCGCAGAAGGCGGAAGGAGAAAGAGAGGAGTAACTTCTTTAAAGATCCCTTCAAGCATGCCAGACAGCTGCTAGAGGATAAGAGAAGCGGAAAGCTTGAGATCACCAAATCTGAGCTGGAGAGCTACATAAAGGAGCAGTACAGTGACCCAGCGAAGTCAACTCCGCTGGGATCCCCTGGGTATGTCCCTCGCCCAGCTCCTCCAACCTCCCTCTTTGATGCTGCCCTCCCCAAACTCAGCGAGGTAACAGAGGTGGTCCGGAAGGCAAGATCAGCCTCAGCCCCAGGCCCGAACGGGATACCATACAAGCTTTACAAGTACTGCCCAGGGGTCTTGAGACACCTCTGGAATCTGCTGAGAGTGGCCTGGAAAAACCAAGTTATCCCATCAGAGTGGCAGAGAGCTGTCACAGTTTTCATTCCAAAGGAGCAGAACTCCAGAACGATCGGCCAGTTTAGGAGTATCGCCCTCCTGAATGTCGAAGGGAAGATTTTCTTCTCCATCCTGGCCAAGAGGTTGAACAGCTACCTCACAGGAAATGGGTACATCGATACCAGCTGCCAGAAGGCAGGTCTGCCAGGCTTCCCAGGGTGCGTGGAACACTCTGCAGTAATATGGGAGCAGATCCAAAGGGCGAAAAGAGAGAGAGGTGACCTGCACGTAGTGTGGCTTGACCTTGCTAACGCATATGGGTCAGTCCCTCACCAACTCATCGAGTTCGCCTTGGACTTCTTCCATGTCCCAATCGGTATAAGAGCCTTGGTGGCCAAGTACTTTGGAGACCTCCAGATGTGCTGCACCCACCAGGACTTCACAACAGGCTGGCAACAGCTGGAAGTAGGCATTGCCATGGGATGCTCAATCTCGCCCATCTTGTTCGTCACAGCCTTCGAGATCATCCTCATAGGGGCTAGGAAGATGGTCGGAGGAGTGAGACTGCCATCAGGAATAAGACTACCAGCAGTTAGAGGTTACATGGATGATATCACCACCATGCTCCGGACAGCAGCATGTACAACAAGACTGCTGAAGAGGATCGACGAGCTTGTGGGCTGGGCGAGGATGAAGATCAAACCACCCAAGTCACGCAGTTTGTCGATCAGGAAGGGAGTCAGAAATGACGACACCATCTTTGTCGCAGGTGGTGAGAATATCCCACTGCTGGCAGATCAACCGGTTCGTAGCCTGGGTCGTACCTATACAGCAGAGCTCTCAGACAGGCAGATGGGGGAGACAGTGAGGAAGCAGCTCGCAGATGGCCTGTTCAAGATCAACCAAAGCCAACTCCCCGGAAAGTACAAAGTTTGGTGTTACCAGACAATACTGTACCAAAGGGTGATGTGGCCACTGAAGATGAGCGAAATCCCCTCGTCAGTGGTAAACAAGATGGACGGGCTGGCAAACTCGTTTATCAGGAAGTGGCTGGGACTACCAAGATGCTTCTCGGAGGTAGGCCTCTTCGGGAGGAACACGCTACAGCTACCACTTCGATCCATCATCGTGGGATACAAGCAAGAGAAGGCTCGGCTGGTGCTGGAGCTGAGGGAAACCACTGACCAGCTGGTGAGAGCAGCGGGCACCCAGATAAGAACGGGAAGAAAGTGGAAAGCCCAAGAAGAGGTCGATGTGGCAATCGGCAGGTTGAAGCACCGCGAGGTGGTCGGCAGAGTCCAGGAGGGCCGGGCAGGCCTTGGGAGGGGCGATTTTCCCTTGTTCTGGTCAAAGGCTTCCAAAGAAGACCGAAAAGCCATGGTGGTGGCGGAAGTGGCAAAAGCAGAGCACGAACGCCTTAACATCAAAGCGGTGTCCCAGGGCCAACAAGGACGTTGGACGGCATGGGAAGGTCTCATTGACAGGTCCATGTCATGGTCCGACCTATGGAAGATCCCCCAAGCTAGGCTCAGCTTCCTGATCAGAGCAACTTATGACTCCTTGCCTTGTCCCCGAAACCTCCACCAATGGTTTGGTGCCGAAGAGACCTGTTCCCTTTGTAACACCAGCAACACAAGTCTCCAGCACATTCTGTCGGGCTGCACAACAGCATTGTCCCAAGGCAGCTACAGGTGGCGACATGACCAAGTACTGAAGAAGCTGGCAGAGGTGGTAGAGTTTATGCAGAAAGGAGGCAAACAGCAGACCTTCCGCTCATGGACGACATTCCATCCAGTTCGCGAGGGCTGGAGAGAGTGTCAGACCCTCCCGCCAGAGAGATATAGCAAGGCTCCTCTCACCGGGATGTGAGTGGACCATGAGGGTCGACTTGGGAAAGCAGCTCCAGTTCCCCAGGGAGATAGTGGAAACATCCCTGCGGCCAGACCTCGTCATGTGGTCAGAAGCTTGCAAGACCGTCTTCCTGGTGGAACTCACTGTACCATGGGAGGGAGGTGTGGAGGCTGCGTATGAACGGAAGCGAGCCAAGTACTCGGATCTGGCGACAGAGTGCAGGGAGGCGGGCTGGAAAGCCATTATCTGCCCTGTGGAAGTGGGGTGTAGGGGCTTTTGTAGGTTCCTCATCCGCTCGCCTACTCCGCGACATGGGATGCACAGGAACGAGACATCGGAAAGCCAGGAAAGAGTTGGCAGAGGAGGCGGAGAAAGGCAGCTTTTGGCTGTGGCTAAGGAGGAAGGAGAAGGTTTGGGGGGCAAACACCTAGGGCATCAGCAGGGGGTGGCAGGGAGAGATCCCTGCCATCGCTCCGCCACCACGAGACGTACTGGGGTTAAAGGAGCGAAACGTCGATGAGTGGTGGTCCCCAGCTGATGACCCGTTCAGGCTCACGGAAGTGTTCAGTGTGGTGTCACGGCACACCAGTTCAAAAGGCACTGGAGGAGGTGCGTCAGGCAGTGATGTCCAGCAGGAAAACCATCACCTGTATCTTGATATGGCATGTTTCAAATAAAATAAAAAGTAAAATAGCCTATTAATTGTTCCTTTTAATACTTTTGAATGTCAAAAACCATGCGAAAGTTGACCATTGTGTGTGTGTGTGTGTACATGTGTGTGTAATATATATATATATATATATATATATATATATATATATATAATATATATATATATAATGTCTCAATTTAATTGCATTACTGTACATATTAGTAATGAGAGAAATATTATTTTAAATATCTTTTTTTAAGTAGTGAGAATTTGGGAAGATGTGTAAATGCACACAATTGTTAGTACTGGTTTCAGGTTTTTTTATGCAAAACATCACATTTTTCTGAATTACATGGATCATCAAGCCATTCGTCTGAATTATCAAGTCATTTGTCTGACTTACATGGAATTGGTATGCACCATCTCAAGATACTACTGACAAAAAGTTATCAAAATTAGTTTAATTATTGCATAGCGATTGGTTGATATATTTGTGAGTGTTGCCCATAGTGACTTGTAGGCCTTTTTTTGAATGCAATGTCTCAAAAACTGGGTATAGATGGAAAACAGGACATTCTGTGGATGTTTTGATTTTTTTTCCCCTTTTGATTTTGGGTTGAATTATGACTTGTACAATCCTTTGTGAGGTTCACCTGATCACCTTCTGTCATAATGTTCTTTTGTTCCCACTGGACAACTGTTTTTGTGGAGTTTTACCCTTAGAGCCAGAGAGAGTAAGCAGAAGGAAAGGGCTGAAAAGCCTGTTTGAGTGATGCCACCATGGATGGTGATATCTCATACTAACTGGTTTTCATACTTCGAATGATTCATACCGACGGCACTTTTTATTTATGATGTTTTGTTACAGTGGTTTACATGAAGTTCTAATACATTAACACTTTTCTGTTCTTTACCTGGCGTTATGGCCCCAGCATGTAATTAAGTAGTGCTTTTATTAAGAACCCCCAATTTTTTTTTTTTTTTTCCTTTTCATGTCTTTCCCAATAAGTTTGCATTTGTGTAGCTGCTGCTCAGCATGCTCCTTTTGAACACATACCAGCATGCAGCACTCATCCACATCCACCGAACTGGTTCCCACATAACCAACCTGTGTTATTTATCTATACAAAAACAGAAACTACAGGAGATTACTCTGTTTTTTTCTTTCTCTCTTTTTTCCAAGGGCAGAAGCCGGGTTTGACTGACGTCCAGGCAGAACTGGACCGAATGTCTCGTAAACCCGACTCAATGGTAACGGCCAACGACACCCCAGCGACAGAGAACGAGGCATGAGCGCGTCGGCAGCATTGTCCACTCTGGAAATTAACATGTAATGACAAAGGAGAAAAAAAATGCTATTCATGACCAAAATTCCCCCCACCTTGTGTTTCAATCAGCAAACCGATCGAAAGTGTTGGGATTCTGTCAGATGTACAGGCTCTGATGTTGTGGGGGAAAGAGAGGTAGATTTTTGAAAAGATGCAACTGCTTTTCTTTGTTTTCATTTCCAGACCCCTTTCTATGTTTGTTTGTTCATTTGTGGCGATAAAATTTTTGGTGTGGCGCGGCAGGTCAGGTAATGGGTGCTCTCTCCTTAAGGAGGCTGTCAAACCTCTAAAGTGTGGGGCCTTGCTTAGCTTGGGACACCTTTAACTGCACCCATTCCCCTCCTCCTGACAAGAGCAGATACGCACTTCTGCATTCAACGAGCAGTCGCTTTGTGTTGTAATCTGCTACAACTACTGCTAAAAGCCTAAACATATTCATCGAAAACAAGAAGTACTTGCAAAAAGAATATAGTGTGTACAAATATAGTTGCATTTATGCTGATGTATTTATAAAGAAGAAAGCAAAGCAAGCTTTTATTTCCTCTGTGTTTTATCAGTGAGACGTTAAGCTTCACTTAACATGGTTAGCATCACTGATGTCATGACACTAATGACAAACCCATTGGCCTTCAGCATACAGGAATGGCAGACATTGCCACACCGCCGCTTTGAATTATGTAAATACGCGCTAAATATTTGCTATACGAGCTTTGATTTGATTTTGTATTAAATTGAATTATTTTAACAATTTATGGACTCTTTCAGATGAAACGAGCATTGATGGGTATCAGGCTAAGCATTTTCTTTTGGCTATGGTTGTTTTTTGGAGGAGAGGGGCAGGGCAGCATCTTTCCTAGTATAACTCCCAAGTGCCTGTGTCATAGTGGAGGTGCTTGTCTCCAAAAGTGGAATTGCACTGTAGCATCAACAGTCAATAGTTCAATCTTTTTTTATCCAGCTTCATGTAATTTATTTTTGTTTTTTTTTTGTCTGTGGTCCATTGATTTTTTTTGTGCTAAAATTACACACTTCTTACTCCATTTGCCTAGATTCAATTTTGCTGCCATAGGGAGCTTGCCTTTCAATTTATGAATGTCAGTGTCCACATAAAACATGTTTAGCATCTTGGCGGGACATCTCGTCGTCATCCCCCCCCCCAACCACCCCCCCCCCCCCCCCCCCCCCCCCCGTTCTCAAATTTGAAATTGTGGCTTAAACCACTAGCACCATTCTCATGTGGCCAAGTGACAGACTGTACATCGTGTCTTTTTTCAGTCCTTACAAATGAGATATCATATGTATAGCTTGAGGACTGATTCCTGTTAAACATTCCCGGTATCTGCGCAGTGTAGGCGTCTCTGTAGGCGACGCATGTTTGTGTGTCCTGCCTCAGTGCCCACTGGAAGTGACGACTTTGCCTTCAGTGTAGCATTCACTGTTGTCACTCCACATGCTCTGTCTCTTCACTCAGGGTAGGTTTGAGTCCATACAACAGCCTCGTCTGTCTTCATAGTGAATTTCTCAACATTTTCTTTCACTACTGATAATGTATCGTATTGAATTGCTTGTCAAGCAAACGTTATTTCTTTTATTTTATTTTTTGGTCATTGAACGTTTAACAAATTCAGTTGGTTTAGCTTGACAAATCATCCACAGACATGATGTAATGGTTTTCTTATTTAACCTTGATGTTGTAGTGGAGAAATGGAGCAGCTAAAGTGGCTTTTAAATGATCATTACATTTTCAGATGAAAAAGGAAAACGCAGAGAATTGGAATCTGGAACCAAAGATGTAGAATCCACATGTTATGTCTATGTCGAGTAGCTGCCCTAAATTTCTCCCAGGTGGCCGCTCTTGGCCGAGCCTGGAGAAGCCATCATTCCAAAACAGATCCTCTGTTTACTGTGGTGGTCTGTGTTCAATGTCCGATTTTTTTTTCCCCCACTAGAGTTTGAAGTTTTTTGCCCCTTTTTTTTTTTTTTTTTTTTTTTTAAGCTCTTCAAGGGAATAGACCACAAGACGTGTAGAGTTTACTGTTGTTTTGCATGAACTTGTGTCTGACATATGAAAAGAAAACCATACCAAACTAGAGATAAGGAACTCAAATGAAATTTTCACTTATTCTGCATAATATGGCTTAACGGTTTCCATTTATGATGTGCAGGGCTAAAGCATTTGCTGATATTCAAGCACAACATTAAGTCTGGACTATATACCTCTTATTTAGAATTTATTGGCTGTCACTAATGAAGCCTTCGATCACATAACATTCTACTCTTATAACCTTAAATGCACTTAAGGTGCACTTAAGTATTTCATTGCATTTTTGCATTCTGCCGTGTGACTGAAATCTCACTAAGTATCACTGACACATTCCTTTGTGAACATGGCTCCTTTTTTTCCCACCAAAAGACATGGCGTTGTAACCGTTTTACTGGAAGTGAAGAACTGTTAATTCATCGTAGTTACATTTTAAAAATCGACGCTGTTAGCATTTCAATTTTTTTTTTTTTTCCTGAACACATTTTGCCGGTTACTGACTTTATAGTAGCTTGGTGCATATATAAGCAAAAACTTAAAGGACTAAGAAATTGAAAAACTCACAAGCTGCTCCTGAGATGCCTGAAGTACTTGAAAAAGCTTCCTAACTCAGAACCCATCTGTTTTTCTAAAGGATACCCACAACGGATAAAAGGTCTAAGGGTGACCACCAAAAGAAACGAGTTTACTTGGCTTCAGCTTCATTGATTTCCTTCCATGGTTGGGGTTGATTGCAATTATATAATGAACAGCACATTTTGTAGGTATTTCATTCAGACTAGGATGGATGTTGTCTGCTTTGTTCTGTATAATCCTTCTGATATGCACTTACACCCCACCCCATCCCCATTAAGAAAATGTTGAGAAAATGCTCTGGCTTCCAAAATTTTCTATACATGAATTGAAAGACCTTTCTATTCACACAAAGGACTGTTTGTGGTCTATACCGTAAAGTGAGTCTGATTGTATGGCTTTAACTTGATGCAGTATGTGGCCATGTGAAATCTTGCTTTAATGCAAACAAGATAAGGAAATGTCTTTTTTTCAGTCCTGGCTTAAATAAAATACAAATCCAGACTACAAATATCTTGTGATAGTGTTCATTTTTTTTTTTTTTTTTTTTTTGTTGTTGCTTATGTTGGTTCATTTCATTTCAGAAGACGCACAGCATTACAGCACTGATTACTACAAAAATTGTATATTTTGGTTGTTAGTACGTCTATTGAGACAGATCATTTAAAACGGTTTAAGAGATGCCAAATTGCCAGAAATTTTTTGGGGAACCAAACCAGTAGAGGGCAGTGCTGTTCTCCTAGTTTCTATCAATTATTTGTCAGTATAAGATGTTTGATGAAAAATTGTACATCATATATTTCCAAAAATGCAATCTTAAGGCTACACACATTCTATGGAAAAGTTCACAAAGTTCAATATATGACTAACTGTGTTTGTGTGTATACATATTAGAATATATTTAAAATATACTGTATGTATACTACTGTCTGCATTTACAATTATTTGGTTGAATCAATCTACAAACAACTTATTGTCTCTACATATTAAGCTGGTAGAAAGTACATAAGTTTACATAAGAAACAGTATCAACTGCTGTCTGTAGGGTTTAAAAACAGTCCCAATGTGGCAAGCAGGATTAACATGTATTCATTTAACTTTTTTTTTTTTTTTTTTTTTTTTTTTTTTTTGCTACAGGTAGGTTTTTTTTGTAGCAAGTACTAATGTAATAAATCTTTTTTCAATTTCAGCAACACGGAAAAGGAAAAGCTGGGCACAACTTAAGACTTTTAACATTTCTCAGTTTGTGTAAATCCATTTGGGCTTCAGAATTCCAATAGGTGGGCATATTGTAATATGACCACATGGCAGCTTAAATTGTTACCTGATTAATAAAAAATATGCACAAGACAAATCGAAAATATAGTTTGTCAATAAATAAAATTGTAAACTTATATATAATGGCATTTTTAATCATTAAAAATAAACTAATGTTGGAGCTTGACATTCAACACCATTATACCTCATAGTTCAAAACAAATGTCGAACAGATGACGAATCACATTCAAAAAAAAAAAAAAAAGCTGAACACAATAAATCCATTTTAATCCATTTCCCAGTTTAAGCCAAAATAACCTTGATTGAACATTTTGAACCAAAATTTGAACCAAATGTAATTTTTGTCCAAATAACTTGAGATGTATGATATTCCATCATGTAAGCAAAGTCAACAATGATTGGTTTGGTGTTTGGTTTCATTTCTTTAACATGTTCTATGTGATTTAGCTTCTATAGGCTACAGAGCAGATATTTGTAGCCCACTTTTAGTCAAATGACAAAACTGATTAATTATAGTTTTTGACAATGTAGCACATGATATGGATAATATTACATCATGTTTGAAATGTTAATAATATTTGCAAGATGTGTCATTTCATGACATGGTCTATCTGTAGCCATGATTTAGCTCTGAATTGTACGGGCTGTGTAGGCTAGTCTGCTTTTAGCCCACCCATTTGTAAACATTTGAATTACTATTAGCTTTGCTGTCCCGTATATAATTCACTTAAAATGTAAGACAGTCAAAGAAAATCGTAGATATATTTATCTCTCTTCCATTTTAAGTTAAAATAATAAAAAAAATAAAAAAGCCATTCACTCTCAACCGCTAGATGGCAACTGTAGCCTGTACTACTGGCAACGGCAGATATCGCGAAAAACATTTCTGTCATTTTGAGTGATTTTTTTTTTTTTTTTTACACAAGAGGAGGAGAACAACAACGGCCAAAAGCAAACGTTAAAGCACATTATTTGGCCTTGTACGTATCTGTTATTTTGTTTTGACGTGTTCATTACTTACATTATTTGTTATCGTGTATGACATTGTGCATTACATTTGTTATTGTGCAAACGTGCAACCTATTATAATTTGTTATGAAAGCCACAAATATCCTTTTACTCTGGATCATTATATGAAAATATCTTTTACTTGGCAAGACAAATTTTAATTGCACATTTCATATAAGCCAAAAGTGCTTTACATAAAACATAAAAGCAACATTAGGGGAATGTAAATATATATATAATATAAATATATATATATATATATATATATATATATATATATATATATATATATATATATATATATAATATATAGACATTTAAAAACACTTTGAAATTGTTCTATTAAAAAAAAACTACAGCATGATAACAGGAGAGTAAAAGTTACAGTGCAGTGTAAGAAATGTATCATTATTAATTTCCAGTTAAAGGGGTGGTTGCATGCGATTCAATGTGTTGACGTGATTTCCCCTGAATCGGCTCCAGCTTTTAGCAGCTCCTCCCCTTTTTTGAGACAGCCAATAGCGTTTTGTTAATATACAGTTTGACAAGAGCCGACCTTTCTGGTTGGTTAAGCCAGTTTCTTTTAACACTGTTAATCATCATAATCTCCTCCATATCGCTTTGAAATGCAGCATCCTGTGCAGAATTCAAATGGGTCGATATGTTTGTTGTCTGTGCCGACTCGCGCATATGATCCACGCTGCGCTCTCGTGTCTATAGTCTAAATTTAGACCAGAGCTGTTGGTGTGTGTGTGCTGCTGCGGTGTGTGAAACGAATGTGAAAACAGACTTCATTCGCCTCAAATGAAAGCATATTTACACTGAATCGTTTCCTATCATATAGTGCGCTGTGCATTTCACCATGTAGAAATTAGTAAATGTGTGTTAACAACTGACCGATTTCAGCCGTAGCTTCAGCAGTGTAGGGGGCGGGCTTTAGATTCTAGACAGTATTTTGATTGGACAGAAGATTTGACGAAAAGGTGAAGTCTGCGATGATGTCATCAAAATCTGAGATTTGTTTTAACGGAAGCGAGAGACTGTGCATTTTGAATGGTTATATCCCCTAAATGCAAAATTTGTCATTGTTTTGGAACATACCAGCTTATTCATAACTTTAAGGCTAACACATACATACTAAAAGCTAAAAAACTAAAAAGCAGTTTATGTGGCGCAGTATAAGACATGTTATACTGCGCCACATAAACACAACCAAGCCTAGAGAGGAAAAACACAGAACCACCCCTTTAATAAAAGACAGTGGCAAAGTTCACAAGACAGTTTTCAAAATATATATTTTTGTTTGTGTTCAACAGAAGAAAGAAACCCATACAGGTTTGGAACAACTTGAGAGTCAGTAAATGATGACTAGCTCTTTAAACATGTCACATACAGTCTTGTTCAAAATAATAGCAGTACAATGTGACTAACCAGAATAATCAAGGTTTTTAGCATATTTTTTATTGCTACGTGGCAAACAAGTTACCAGTAGGTTCAGTAGATTGTCAGAAAACAAACAAGACCCAGCATTTGTGATATGCACGCTCTTAAGGCTGTGCAATTGGGCAATTAGTTGAAAGGGGTGTGTTCAAAAAAATAGCAGTGTCTACCTTTGACTGTACAAACTCAAAACTATTTTGTACAAACATTTTTTTTTTCTGGGATTTAGCAATCCTGTGAATCACTAAACTAATATTTAGTTGTATGACCACAGTTTTTTAAAACTGCTTGACATCTGTGTGGCATGGAGTCAACCAACTTGTGGCACCTCTCAGCTGTTATTCCACTCCATGATTCTTTAACAACATTCCACAATTCATTCACATTTCTTGGTTTTGCTTCAGAAACAGCATTTTTGATATCACCCCACAAGTTCTCAATTGGATTAAGGTCTGGAGATTGGGCTGGCCACTCCATAACATTAATTTTGTTGGTTTGGAACCAAGACTTTGCCTGTTTACTAGTGTGTTTTGGGTCATTGTCTTGTTGAAACAACCGTTTCAAGGGCATGTCCTCTTCAGCATAGGGCAACATGACCTCTTCAAGTATTTTAACATATGCAAACTGATCCATGATCCCTGGTATGCGATAAATAGGCCCAACACCATAGTAGGAGAAACATGCCCATATCATGATGCTTGCACCTCCATGCTTCACTGTTTTTACTGTGTACTGTGGCTTGAATTCAGAGTTTGGGGGTCGTCTCACAAACTGCCTGTGGCCCTTGGACCCAAAAAGAACAATTTTACTCTCATCAGTCCACAAAATGTTCCTCCATTTCTCTTTAGGCCAGTTGATGTGTTCTTTGGCAAATTGTAACCTCTTCTGCACATGCCTTTTTTTTTAACAGAGGGACTTTGCGGGGGATTCTTGAAAATAGATTAGCTTCACACAGACGTCTTCTAACTGTCACAGTACTTACAGGTAACTCCAGACTGTCTTTGATCATCCTGGAGGTGATCATTGGCTGAGCCTTTGCCATTCTGGTTATTCTTCTATCCATTTTGATGGTTGTCTTCCGTTTTCTTCCACGTCTCTCTGGTTTTGCTCTCCATTTTAAGGCATTGGAGATCATTTTAGCTGAACAGCCTATCATTTTTTGCACCTCTTTATAGGTTTTCCCCTCTCTAATCAACTTTTTAATCAAAGTACGCTGTTCTTCTGAACAATGTCTTGAACGACCCATTTTCCTCAGCTTTCAAATGCATGTTCAACAAGTGTTGGCTTCATCCTTAAATAGGGGCCACCTGATTCACACCTGTTTCTTCACAAAATTGATGACCTCAGTGATTGAATGCCACACTGCTATTTTTTTGAACACACCCCTTTCAACTAATTCAACTAATTGCCCAATTGCACAGCCTTAAGAGCGTGCATATCATGAATGCTGGGTCTCATTTGTTTTCTGAGAATCTACTGAACCTACTGGTAACTTGTTTGCCATGTAGCAATAAAAAAATATACGAAAAACCTTGATTATTCTGGTTAGTCACATTGTACTGCTATTATTTTGAACAATACTGTACATCATGTATCTTAACGTTTTATTGCCCAGCTCTAGTAGCCTGACAAGCCAGACCCACATCAAGATGTTTGGTCTGGAAACTCACCATTGACAGGGCTCAATCCGAGGGGCGGGATAAACGGTTGTCTTTCAAACTCCCTCTGCATGGCGTGCACGCAATAGGATAGAGCTACAACCAATCAGAGTAACGAAGGTGAAGCAGAGCTTGTTGACAGATTAAACTTTCGCCGTATCCGGTTGGCAAAACTCTGAAAACATCTTCCCTTTTTAAGAATGACTTCAGTGCCGTTCTTTGTTCTTTTCTCAGAGAAAAACTTAACTCCAAGTCTTCCAGAGTCGCGGTCAAAGCTGATTTGAAAGACCGTCGTTCGCCAGTTTCTGTGTTTACTAGAAGCACGCAAACGCAACTCGGCCATCATTATGTAAAACCCCGCCCACCAACTCTATACACGATGTGATTGGCCTGACCAGAGTTTGCCGTTTACAACTCAGACGTGTATTGAGAGTTGCTTGATGATTTTTGCGGCAGATTAGATTTGCTGCCGCTAGGGTGCGTCAAAATTTCTAGGCTAGTGTTTTGTGTCTTATTTGGCAGATGCCATGATGACCGACTTCCCAACAGAGTTTAACTTTTTTAGTTTATTCTTAGCTAAAAACACTAGTTCTTTCAAAAATATGTGCTCATTAATGTATATTTACTTCTTTCAAGTTATAAAGTATTCTCGTAAGTTTATAATATGCCATTGAAAATACATACGGGTGAGGGGTTCGAATGCCGGTCGCCATGTTGCTCCTCCATCTTGAAAGTACATTTGCCAAAGAGAGAGATACCCATAAATTCAAGCTTAGCCTTTCGCGTTTTAACACTCGATAGCACCGTGTTGAATGTGAAGAGGGGGATTGTCATGTTAATCTTGTACTAAATCGGCCACCGTAGGAGTTAAAGCCCCACTTGGCTACTTTTGCTCTCGGGGTCCCCCTACAGTTTGGAAAAAATAATGTCCTCCACTACTGTCGTGAGAGCTGTCCTCCTACAACAGGGTATGCCATCGCGCGTGCATTTGTTGACATGACAACCCTGATAGCCCTGAACTAGTGATGCGCGGGTCGTCTCATAACCCGCGGACCCCGTATGTCTATTTAATGGTCGCGGGTGCGCGGCGTGTTGTAAAAATATATACAGTGGTGCGGTGCGGGCCAAATAACTTCATAAAAGCGTCCCGCGGGTCGGTGCAGCACTAACAGTTCCCCTGAAAACTGCAAGAGGAGTTCTTCTGGCGTCGCGTGTGAAATGTCTTCATCCCAGGTAACGTTACAGTCAGTGGCATATGTTTCAGCATGTCATATGAATATAATTTCATGGGTTTTATTTTTTTCAAACGCCAAATAATCACGATGCTCACGTTTACAAGCCAGCGTCATTATAGTAGTCTATTGGTTAGCGTTTTCCAGAATCTATATGATACTTCAGTTCAATGATTGAGTGGTAGCTCACCGTAACAACAGCATCGGTCGGGCACGCCTCCTTCAGCTCACGCCGACGAGCAAACCCTGGTCACATGTTGATTCTCGTCCTGCCTTTAATCCCATCATTTTTTCATTTCCTCTTATTGCTTTCCTCCAACAAAACCTTTTCTTTCTTATTTGTCTCTGCTGCTTCGGACATGACTATATTATCCGACGAACAAAGTTGGGCTCGCACATCCGAATGTAAGGAAGTGTGTGTGTTGGTGGAAGTGACGTATATGCCGTAAAGCAGTCGAATTTTGTAGTTCTTTTCTTTTTCTCGGGTTACTACCCGAAACCCGAAGTTTAAAAGTACGATTAAAAACGATACAGACCCCGTCAGGCTATGGCAGACGTGTCATTCAACCTATTGTAAGTCGATTTATCATCACAAGAGTCTTAAAAAATATATTATGAAGGTTGAAAAGTTACCTAGTGCTGCTTTAAAACTAAATCAGAATTGAGAGGAACAGAAACTATTATTCACTGGATGGTCATATACCTTTTCACCGCTAGATGGGGGAAAATATCACAGTGTAGTTTTAAGGAATGCAATAAAGGCCACAATGTTTTTTAAACCAGCAAAAAGGTTAACTTTTTATTTTGTCATTCTGTATAAATGTATTATATTATGTTGTTAATATTCCATATTTCTCATCCTAATTCATATTTAATTGTATTTTTAAACATTTTATTTGGTCATTTTTATGTTTTGATCTTTTTTTAATAAGTTGTCTATGTTGTTAATGTTCTTTTTTTAAAAAAAACCTTTATATTTAATGTGCTTGGATGGATTGTTATTTATGAGAATCTGTTATATTTGAGTGAAAAGAATCCTTTAGCCAATTTGTTGTCTATTAAATGTATATAGTCTATCCTTGGGCTATGGTTAGATGTCTATTAGATTTTCACTGACAGTCTAAATTTAGCCTTGTTTTAGCCTAGACCCATATTTTCTGTCTATTAGACGTGTATATATAGTCATTCAATAGCCGTCTAATCTTGGGCTATGATTAGACGTCTATTAGATTTTCACTGACAGCGCAAATTTAGCCTTGTTTTAGCCTAGACGTCTGGGCTGTATTTAGATGGTTATTAGACGTCTTTTATACGCTAAGCTGTTTTATACGCTATTGCTTGCTGGGAATGCTTTATATGTCTTCAAAAAATAATTTCTGAACATTGAACATGGACTTCCAGTCTTTATCTGACATACAGACATCCCACCACCTCCGGATGTTCCGGGAGTCTCCTGCACTTCCTCCTGGAAATTAGTTACTGCAGTGTGGGATGTCTGTTATTCACCCATTTGGCTTCTGAATATAATTCCTAAAAGTTATATATGTGGATTGCTAATATCATAGAATTGCACAGCTCTAATAGTGGGGGCCCAACTACACAACTGGGATTCTACTAGTTAGCTATTAAATTATCTAAACTACTAAATAGAGATTATAATATCCGATTTGTCTCACTTCACTCTAAAATCTGAGATAAATAACTTCAGTGATATTCACAATAGGTTCAGACCGGAAAAAATATATATATACCAGCAACAATTTTTTAAACAAAGTGAACAGTATGCATGTAAAATTCATTGTCAAAATGTTCCAATTTAAGTTTTAAAGCAGCACTAGGTAACTTTTCAACCTTCATAATATATTTTTTAAGACTCTTGTGATGATAAATCGACTTACAATAGGTTGAATGACACGTCTGCCATAGCCTGATGGGGTCTGTATCGTTTTTAATCGTACTTTTAAACTTCGGGTTTCGGGTAGTAACCCGAGAACAAAAAGAACTACAAAATTCGACTGCTTTACGGCATATACGTCACTTCCACCAACACACACACTTCCTTAAATTCGGACGTGCGAGCCCAACTTTGTTCGTCGGATAATATAGTCATATCCGAAGCAGCACAGACACATAAGAAAGAAAAGGTTTTGTTGGAGGAAAGCAATAAGAGGAAACGAAAAAGTGATGGGATTAAAGGCAGGACGAGGATCAAAATTTGACCAGCGTTTGCTCGTTGGCGTGAGCTGAAGGAGGCGTGCCCGACCGATGCTGTCCTGCTTGTTATGGTGAGCTACCACTCAAACATTGAACTGAAGTATCATATAGATTCTGTAAAACGGTAACCAATAGACTACTATAATGACGCTGGCTTGTAAACGTGAGCATCGTGATTATTTGGCGTTTGAAAAAAATAAAACCCATGAAATTATATTCATATGACATGCTGAAACATATGCCACTGGCTGTAACCATAGGCTGTAACGTTACCTGGGATGAAGACATTTCAGACGCGACGCCAGAAGAACTCGAACTCCTCTTGCAGTGTTCAGGGGAACTGTTAGTGCTGCACCGACCCGCGGGACACTTTTATGAAGTTATTTGGCCCGCACCGCACCACTGTATATATTTTTACAACCCGCCCCGCACCCGCGACCATTAAATAGACATACGGGGTCCGCGGGTTATGAGACGAGCCACGCATCACTAGTTCAGGGCTATCAGGGTTGTCATGTCAACAAATGCATGCGCGATGGCATCCCCTGTTGTAGGATTACAGAGCTTACGACAGTAGTTGAGGACATTATTTTTTCCAAACTGTAGGGGGACCCCGAGAGCAAAAGTAGCCAAGTGGGGCTTTAAAGGGGTCATATAATGCAATTTTTATACAAGTTAATATGATTCTTTAGTGTCTAAATGAAAACTCTGTATACTTTAAATAAAAATTCTCATTATTGTAAGAAAGCACTAATTTTACCTGATCAAAAACAGCTCTGTTTTCACCAAGCCATTTCGGTGCATACCGCTTTAAATGAAGAATGACCTAAATGTCATTCGAAAAAGAATGCAGAAAAGCAGAAAAAAACTGCTAAACGTCATAGACCGTAAAAAAGATCAACTCTATTAATTTTAACCGGAGTCAGACCGGGACAAGATCACAGCTCCAACGAAATTAGACATTTAAGACTAAACAGGACGTTTCTGAATGGTTGGTTACAGGTGCCCAAGAATGATTGTGTTGACCAAATTGAAACTTTGCGCAAAACATCTCAAATGGAGATTGATAAAATGCAGCTTACTTATTTATTTGGTGTTTTCAGATCGTCCCCACCGCACCACCGCATGCGAGAAAGAGCGTGTTCGTGTGGTTGCCAGATTTCAGTATTTAATCCCCCAAACAGAGCTTTTCTGTGAAAAGAAACCCGTATTACACTCCGGTTTTTACCCAAACATGTCCAATCTGGCAACCATATGCACGCAAGCTCTCTCTCGCGCACGGACAATCTGAAAACACCAACAAACAATAGTAAGCTGCATTTTTATCAATGTCCATTTGAGATGTTCTGCTTAAAGTGTGTCATTCAGCCTACATTTTAGACTTGTCTTTTTTCGTCAACGATTGCATGTTTATATAACGTTAGTCACAAAGGCAAAGGTTACGCTGTGATGTAACATAGCCTATTCTGAAATACAAATAGGCAAAAACATCTAGGAAACACCCTACTTCAGTTCTTGAAAATATAAATATATAACTTATATTTTTACAAAATGAATAGCCTTCAAATGACTATCGTTTTGACTTTATTGACATTATTACACCTAAGAACAGAACACTACAATCGGCCAGCGTCTCTACTTATACAATGGTGGACTGTAACAACCATAGAAATATAGATTTGAAACCTCTATGATGTCTATGGTAATGACGACAGCTTGCGCTCGCTCAGGGCGGGTCTGAGATGAAACGCTGCTTGTCAATCAACAGTCGTGGGAGGGGTGTCCGATCGTGTGATGTCACACATCCAATATGCTCGATTTGAGACAGGGAAAACATATAAGGAGATAAAAAAATAAAATAAAAAACACTTGATAATTTTTTATCATTATAGGATGGTTGTGTAGAGGCACTGCCAACACACATTTCCATACAATCAGCTTGTAAAAGTGCATGTACCATTATATGACCCCTTTAAGTAATATGTTTTATATGTGTTAAAACGGCTTGCCATAGCGACAGATTAATCTAGTTTCGTCTCGCATTTGATGAATCGTATATGCTATAATTGCGTTCTTTACCTGCATAAGGGAAGACAATAACTCAAAACTTGACGTTATGATTATAACTGTTTTGTGCTTTTGTTTATCTGACATCAGTCGTAAGCACTTTACTTGAGAGCGTCTTTCCAAGCAGGATTGTAGTTTGGGGGCGGAGACTCGCGGCAACATTACATTCTGCATCCAGAAACTGTGAAATATGGACATAGACACTGTCATGAGAACAGCCGTGATCATTCGAGCTCGTTCAGCTCTATTCACAACAGGATCCGAGCACAGCACAAAGGCAGGAATGGGTTTGGAGATTACGGAGAGGTGGATGTAGTGTTTGGGCTCGGGATCTGTAAGTCAGACACACGGCTGGAGTTACGGTGCCCGTTTTGTAACGAGGGTTGTTCTTTTTTGAGACATTGTTTTCTGCCTTGCTGTTTTCAGAGGATCGCTGTCTCTGACCCAAATCTGCTCTTACATCTGGGCGGGACACGGAGATAAAAGAGTTCAGCATGAGGAATAACGAGGAGGCAGAGGGCTTTGATGGCGAGGCCTCCAACACCTCGATGATTTCAGGAGCCAATAGTCCGTATCAACCGACCACCGAGCCCGTGCACTCCAGAAACGTGTTCAGGGCCATCAGGTGTGACCTGGACTATCTCAAATCACATTTCGGTATTTTAAAAGTTGTCGAAGTGGTAAGTTCAAATAGTCGTAGTGTTTCTCTTATCCATGAAAAACTTATGAGCCTAGACAGGTTTTCATTACTGAACTTCAGCAAGGTGTACTGCTGCAGAGTCTGTGTGAGCAGGACACCAAAAGTAGAGATGACTTCATGCAGTCATATTCATTCTTTCTTTCTTTCTTTCTTTCTTTCTTTCTTTCTTTCTTTCTTTCTTTCTTTCTTTCTTTCTTTCTTTCTTTCTTTCTTTCTTTCTTTCTTAGGCTATTTGATTGAATTGTTCTTTTCTGATTACATTCTCCTCATATTAGACTGTATTAGTGTAAGCATATATTGTATGTTTTATTTCGGGTAAAATATTTAAGGCAAAACGGTCTCCATCGCCCAAACTGTTTTTTTATTTATTTTATTTATTATTATTATTATTATTTTCTGCATGAGATGATGGATCTGCTTTCCACATATTTGAGTTAGATATTCACTCCTGATGACATTCTTCTCTTATTGGATTAGAGTGAGGAGGGCAGATTTCCTCTTTTTTGGGATTTTAAATAAAAATATTTCCTGTTGGATACATGCCGACAGGCATCAAGCTCTCTGGAATGCATCGCTGACGGAGGGAAATGATGCCTGGAGTCTGAATGAATTAACTTTCAGATTGCACTTTAGGCCCGGTTGATTGGCAAAACACCCATAAAAGCTTCAGAGTCACCATGGTCAAACAAAACAGAAACTCACATAAGAGCTTTCTGGCTGCATTTGAAACTTTGCCAGATGTCGAAAAAGAAGTGGGAAGCTTAAGGAGAGAGAGAGAAAAAAATGACTATGTTGTTCTGCTGGCTCAGCAAAAGCAAAGCATCTCAGATCAGGCCCTCATGGTGATGCACAGTTAAGAAACTGCATGCACAGGGGGAAAACAGAGAGAAACTAAGGAAGTCATTAGGTGAAACAAGGGCTTGTGTGCACTGCCAAAGGAAACAACCTGTGTGCCAAGCACAGAAGATAGCTTGTCTACTCAAAGATTGTTTAATGAATCCACTTTTCTGCCTTTATGTGCGTCTCAAGACTTCACAGATGGACTTTAATCCGATTTATTAAGTGATAATACTTGGAAGCACATGTACTAGCTGACATAGCATACATGTGCAGCACACGCAACACTTTTATCTTCATCATAACGGGTGGCTTTCTATCTGCTGTTTTTATGTGAACCCAGAAGCTTCATTTGCCTGTGGAGTCAAATTACAGACAGGCATGGGTAGTATAGTAATGCTCTGGTTATCGCTGACCTAAAACCAGTCTAGTCTAATCTATATTGATGGAAGGAAGTAAAAGTTGAAGAACAAGCCTCTAGTTTGTTTAATCGCACTGTTTGTTAAATGCTCAGTCAAGGTGAAACGCCTCATCTAGCTGTTTCTTTGCGCAGGGAGACTGTATGGTATGGGATGTTTCATATGGCAGTAATGAACAGTAAGAGGGAATTAATTTAAATAAAAGACTGAAATATAAACTAAACAGGATATGATACAGAACGTTCCCACATAACTTTTAAATTGCAGCATTCCAGTGATATCCCTTAGGGTGTTTTGAGCTGCGACCATAATATGTCAGACTTGTTTGTATATATGATCAATCATTCCTCAAAAAAAGAAATTTAATAAATTACCCATTGCATATGAGAGAGGCCGTATTGAGCTCCAATCCTAGACTTTAGTTTTATTATGTTCTTCTTGGTTTTATCACATTATTATGTTTTTGTGTGCGACTCCTCTGGGTTCTGCTAACAATCTGAGTGCTATTTGGATTGTTCGGAATGTTTTTGAGAAAAAGGGAGCAGATTGATCTGTAGCACAGGACTTTTCACATGGCTGCATGTTTCCTGCTGCTGGCTTGCCAAGAATATTCAACCATGGTTGTTTCTCCATGTAGTGGCCAATGATTTACCTAAGGTCCCCGTGGGATAAGGATAAGGAGGAGACTTTTTGACTGTTTAATCTTTGTAAAATGTTTTGTCCATCTGCAGATGTGGTTTTCTTGGCTAATATCAATGGATCACCCCATTCCATTCACAGAAAAAAATAATCATATGACTTTTGTAATCTAATATAATTGTTGTGCTTCTACAAAAATATAGTTGTGCTTCTACAAAAATATAATCCTTTGTGGGCATTTTTTTAGGGTTTACATTGTGTTTTTGCAAATCTAGACAGAAAAGATTCTATGGAGTGTAAGATGTCTAAAAGCTACAGTAAATCAGAAGCATTTTGCTGCTGCTGCTGCTGCTGCAAAAAAAAAAAAAAAAAACACACACACACACACACAAAAAAAAAACCAGTACATAACTAAACGAAATAAGCATATTCTTTGTCTTTAAGGTCTTTAAGGCTGATATGAATGGTTTTGATGCAAAATATTTGCTTTTTCGTTACATGTCCGGTGTGAAAAGGCCTTTAAAATGGCTGTTTTCTATTTAAAAAAATGCAAATTTGAATATATTTAAAATGTAATTTTAAATATTAAAATAATTTAAATGTTAAATAAATTAATATTAAAATAATTTAAATGTAAATTGTAATTTAAATTTTAAAGGGTTAGTTCACCTGAGAAGGAAAATTATCCCTTGATTTACTCACTCTCAAGTCATCCTAGATGTTGCGTTATATGACATTCTTTCAAACTAAGAAAGTTCCCTTTCGAACGGTCAGTCGTACTGCTTCTTGCTAGACTTTCGTGTGGTGTGGAAGAGAAAGACTGCTCGTTTGTTGAGTATTTATGTTTTTTTCTATTGTGTTCGCGATTACAATGGTAGATTGTAGGGGTGCATTCCAGCAGGCTCGCAGTTTACACTCAACATTTTTGAATTCCATGAAAGTGCATCTGTCTGTCATATAACCGTTCCACACGGTTATGTTTGTGTAAGAAACGTTTCCATATTTAAAACTTTATAAAGTAAAATTTCTAACTTCCAGCGGACCGGAAAAAAATAAAAAAATGTAGTGCCTCTCACAGTTCAAAATGCTTGGTGTGCAATTAATGTCGTCAGGCGTAGGGTAAGCATTTTGAACTGCGGGAGGCAGTGTCACAATGTTGTTTTAGAATGCATTCTAATATGCTGATTTGTTGCTCAAAAAACATTTATTATTATCATTTAAGGTTCAACTATGTTGAAAACAGTTGTGTTGCTTAATATTTTTTTTTCCAGGATTCTTTGATTAATTGATATACAGAATAACATAAGTTATCTTAAATAGAAATCACAATAACGTTATTATAAAATAAACATTATACATGTATTTACTGTCATACCCTTTGCTAAATATATATATATATTTATTTTTTTAAACTGACCCCAAACTTTTGAAAAATGTACTGCCATACATTTTTAAGTACAATCATCTTGGATTTTTAAGTTGTTGAATCTTGTATAATATGTTGAAATTGCCTAACTTGCCTTATTTTGATGTGTTAAAGCAATGTTAAAACATATGCTGTCATAACTTCTTGATCATTTAACTTTTTACTGTGCAGGTAAACTAGCATTTAACTCACTAATCTAGTCAGTTGTTATACTAGTCATTCACTAAATTAAACTTGTGTAAAATGTCCTTTGGTAAAGATACTCTCCAACATTTTGTTTTATATGGCTTCCTTTCAGTTTATCCAGGAAGTACCCTGCCAATTTAGATTGTCCAACCCTGAAGGGCAAAATTATTGACCTTTCCACTGTCTGTGCATGTTTGGAGAATGAAGCCACAGCAGTTACATAAACTGCTAAGACTAGTCTTACAAGTTAGACATCACAAAATCAGTTACATCAAAATGTAGATTGACCTCATTTGATGCCGAAAAGTAAGGCTGAATGCTCCTTAACAAACTGCTATTGGCTCATACTAGATCTTAAGCCACAGTCTTAACATAATGTGTGTTTATTAACCCTAGGCAGGTGATTTCGCCTTGTGTCCTTCTGACATAAATTATAGATGTGTCTTAGGCAGTAAAGCAGCATCATAAATGTGTCATTTTACCTTAAAGGATAGAGTTTTTCCGTTTTGATAAGGGACAGTTAAACATAACGAAATAGCTCTCTGTAATGTTGTGAGTTGATGGACTTACCAGATGCTTTTTGCCTCTGTACTTCTCCACTCGCTCTTGTGAAACTTATGTAATGTGGAGAGTTTGCTTTTCTGTGAACATCTCCAAGGTTAAGCTTTGGAATAGTGGTTTAAATTTTGTGCAAGGAGCAATTCCCTTTAGGCGAGGAGAAGACTGTTGGGTGGGAGCTGGAAGGCTCATTTCCGTTTAAGGAGGAGCTCTTGGAACACAATGCAAGCTGTCAGACCAAGCCTCCCACCATTGATTTTCTGGGCACAACAGATGGCGTGTGTACAAACTGGGGATTTGACTCCATGTGGTCATTGCTGCAAGGAACTTGCTGATTGCTTAATGTAGGTGGGGCTGTGAAGGACAGCAGAAGGAGGTGGAGGGTGGGAGTGACATATAAACATTACTTAAAATCTTAGGCTTTCTGTGTGCCTGGCACCTGCTGCCTTGTGGGACACAAGCTGTTAAGTGTTTATCAAGATCAATGACCTCATCTTCAAAATACACATCTTTAGCCTGTCTTTTTGATGGTGCATGACAGTCAACCGGTGGGGCTGGCTGTGTTGGCACTGTGACAGGAGTGTGATGATATAAGCAGTTATTTATCTTTGGTCCACACTTCCTTATAGTGGGATCAGTGCAAATAAGCCGGCCGTGATATTAAAGAAAGGTTTAAGTCATTTGGGTAAAAAGCGGTTGACACTTTGTGATAACATTCAGCTTTCCTATGAAATACTATAGAATATTTAATTACAGAGAATTTTAGAAGCAATCTATTGTTTAGAAGTAATCGACTTACCATTAAGTAATATAAATAAATATCCTGATGCTTCTATGCTTTTTAATGGCAGTGAGTTTGAAGCTCAAAAAAGTTCAAATGTCTTTAACATTGGTAGGGACCATTTAAAAAAAATAAAGAGAATCAAGCATAAAGAAACAGAACAGTGAACGAAATTCTAGGTGTAATTCTAGTTGGGAGATAATCATTTTGGGACTATTTGAAAATAATATTTGCAATCATTTGCCATTTGTTTTTCATTATTCCTGTTAATGTATAAATTCATAGATTTAGTCCTCAGTGGTCTAGTGGTAGATTTTTTTGTAAACCGTGTCGAAAGTTACAAGTTCTAATCCGCCCTCATATCGTTGTTTTTTTTGTTTTTTTGTTGTTCTTCATTAAAATCAATGTTGTTTAATAATTGTATATTAAGAGAATATTTAGTTTTATGATTTCACCAGAAAGAATAGAGTCCCCACAATGGCATTAAGAGATAGATTGATACACTTGTCTGTGTTAAGACTCTTAGAAACCCGAAAGAGAACATAAAAACCTGCCTACTTTGATTAGCCATCTTAATCGTTTTGACGATGAAGAGCGCCATTAGACCTGTATCTTTAAATGTAACTTTAAAACCTTTTTGTCATCCTAACATACAGAGCACTGTGTAATGGAGTGGAGGTGATCAGTGCAAGAATTTCAAATATTGTGGGGGGACAATTTGGCCATTTCTAATTATTTGGGGTGGGAGGACTTCCCTCACGGTCTATGGTTGTTACGGCCATGTCTAAAATGTACTCCACACGGCTCCAGTGGGATAATAAACAAAAACCTATCGATTATTTTCAGAAAGCCTTTATTAACCCCCCGGAGCCATGTATAATGGTGGATGCACTTTTTGAGCTTCAAACTCGTGGGTCCCGTTCACTGCCATTATAAAGCTTGCAAGAGCCAGGATATTTCTTAATATAACTCTGATTGTGTTCGACACAGCACGACCTGGCACCTGCTCACAGTGCCAAAACCACTGGTAAATGGTTTACTGACCATGGTATTACTGTGCTCAATTGGCCTGCCAACTCTCCTGACCTGAACCCCATAGAGAATCTGTGGGATATTGTGAAGAGAAAGTTGAGAGACGCAAGACCCAACACTCTGGATGAGCTTAAGGCCGCTATCGAAGCATCCTGGGCCTCCATAACACCTCAGCAGTGCCACAGGCTGATCGCCTCCATGCCACGCCGCATTGAAGCAGTCATTTCTGCAAAAGGATTCCTGACCAAGTATTGAGTGCATAACTGAATATAATTATTTGAAGGATGACTTTTTTTTTGTATTAAAAACACTTTTCTTTTATTAATTGGATGAAATATGCTATATTTTTTTTAGATTATTTCAGTTGGTGTGCCATGAATCTAAAATATATGAAGGTTTAATTTTTATCATTATATTATGGAAAACAATGAACTTTATCACAATATGCTAATTTTTTGAGAGGTACCTTATATATATATATATATATATATATATATATATATATATATATATATATATATATATATATATATATATATATATATATATATATATATAAATAAACAAGGCCCTGAGCATTCAATATTTTAGTCCACTAATTAAAACTATCTTATTGGTTCCTCTAATGGGACCCTCAGCCCTTTGCAGTTGATTAAAGAAGAGTCCACATTTTGGTCATGTAATGCATACACTTTCCATGCTATTGGATACCTATAGTGTCATGGTCCAGTGTTTGGTTTTGCTTTTATTCCTCAGCATCAAGAGAGGCTAATTGTGTTGGCTGACTATCACTGTTGTTCCATTAGCAAGCCTACATCCATCACAGAAATCATTAATTTACTAGGGAGGTTTCCACATTGTACTTCCATATCTAGATGCGTGCATCTTTCGTATGACAGCATCCGGTCCGGGCCAGCTGGAAACGGCCCACGCCTGGACGTTGGAATGTTTTGTGGCAGTGGTTCTGTCTCCCCTGTTGGAGCGAGCCAACCTGTAATCTGTCTGAGGTTTTATGCTGGAGAGTCAAGGCTGCATAACACCTAAATAGCATTTTAACCTCAGAATTCTTCCCGTGCTGTGGTCTACTGACAAATGCGGCAGGAAAACATTGGTGAACCCTCTGCGACTTCAGTAGGGTTCAACATACTCTACAAGGCTCTGTTATGACCATGTGGAAAACGTATTACAAAGTAAGCCCTGAATGTAGATGAGTCATTTATTCCTTGAATCAGCCCTTTGAGAAAAAATACTTTCTTGTGGTACTTCACAAAGGACTACATTGTATTATATTGTATTCCTAAATCAGACAACATGATTTGGAGATGAATCGGTGTGATTGTATCGTTTAAATCAACATTAGATGCTGGCTTTGATTTTCTGCTTGATAAAATAAAGTGAGTTGTTTACTGCTGAGACGAATGCATGTTGTTTTGTTTTTAAAATATTCTCCTCTCTGTTGCAGGTCCTGGCTCTCATTTCTTTCATCTCTATTGAGACCATAATGATGTGCTCGCCTTGTGCCGGCGTCTACCTCTTTGAGTTTGTCAGCTGCAGTGCCTTTGTTGTCACAGGCGTCTTGCTCCTCATCTTCAGCCTGAACCTGCACACCAAAGTGCCACATGTCAACTGGAGTCTAACAGTATGTCATACTTATTAACTTGATGATTTGATTTCCACTCAAAACTTCACAAAATCCTTCACAACGTTAGACTTTTAAATGGGTAGTTCACCTCAAAAAGCTGACTTAGTATTATTTAATTTTATTTTATTATTTTAAGTTATTTAATTGGGTTTTCTGCCATTTTGATGTGGTGCATTTGGCATAAAGACAATTTTTTTTTATTGTGCTACTATTTTTCCTTCAATCCATTTTTAATGGGATAACACAAGGGGTGTCAAATCCTGATTTTAGCTTAAACCAGCTCCAACTCACTTATCAGGAAGTTTCTAGTGCAGGGGTGTCCAATCCTGCGGAGGGCCACTGTCCTGGGCTGCGTTTCCCAAAAGCATCGTAGGCCCAAGTAGATCATAGAACCATTGACGGCAATGGTCTCTACGATCAACTTAGCTCACAATGCTTTTGAGAAATGCAGCCCCTCACAGTTTAGCTCCAACCCCAGTTAGACACACCATAACCAGCTAATCAAAGTCTTAGGGGCTGTTTACACTGAAAGCTTTTTATGTGTTTTGGCTGCTCATTGGTGTTTTGGTGCCCTGAAAACGCAAGCATTTGAAAACAGGTTTCAAAGTACAAGTTTCCATGTAAACAACAGAAACACCAATTTGTGAAAAATGGTGACATCATGCACATGCATATTGCATGTTCAGTCTATTGGTGCATAGTGTTTCTTGAGAAAATGACCGCCAACTACTGGCCTAGGACGCATAACATTGTTCGGGTTTTGCGGATCCTTGTGAACGGGTATTGTTTTGACAGCGCTGTTGTCTATACGTGAAAAAAAACAAAGGAAGAACTTTTCCGTTTTTAGTACATTGTTGTCGTGGAAACATACCCTTAGTAGCCATACTAGAAACTTCCAGGCAGGTGTGTTAAGGCTAAACTCTGTGGGAAAGTGGCCCTCCAGGAGAAGGTTTGGACACCCCTGCATGATACTAAATAGGGGCGATGAATTTTCCTTGAGCTTTTGATACATAAAAGGTCATGGTAATATAAGAATATCCTGTAAGTTTTAGAGACCTGAAAACTTCCTTGTTAGTCGAAGAAAAGCTTTCATAGACACCAGGCTCAGCCTGGTCCTGTGCTTCATACTGATGTCAGTGCACAACGAAACACCGCCTCTACAGAATCTAAAGCGCATCTAATCCAGTAGCCTCGCCCACCGATGGAGGGCTCGTGCTAGCTGGTCAACAACAATAAACATGCCGAGGAAGATAAAGATATTGCGCTATTCCTGGTTGTGAAAGAGAACACAGTCGCTGCATAAGCTTCCTTCTGATCCTAATATTAGGAGTGTGTGGTTGAACTTTATTTATAATGAAGTTCCAGCTCACGTGGGGAAGACAGTGGTTCACTGTTTGTTCACTTCATTTCACTGCAGAAGCGTTCAGATCGATCTCAGATCGATGCTGGATTTGGATGTGGCAGAAATGGTGCAACACACATGTGAGTAAACCGTGTTTTTATATGTAATAGTATTGCATTGTTATAGATCGTTTTGCTTATGTGTACGTGTCTAACAGAGCATACCTTTAGCACGCTGGACTCAAACACGTATGGGCCAGGTCTCGCAAAGCCCGGCAGGCCAATGAATCTCTTAGTATTCCGTTCTTGATCTGCTATTCTCTCCCAGTCTCTCTCGAGTTGACATCTGAAGGGCGGCGCGTGCGGCAAACGTGTATGTGTGCGCGTGCGGTTCACGCTTATATCGTCCGATCTTGCGGGCTATGTATAATATAAAAATAATAGTCCAATCAATCGTGGGTCGATGAGATATAAATCATTGTGTTTGTTTGATAAAGATGTTTACGAGCCCTGTGATCGAGATAATCATTATGGTTGCCGCTTCTCCCTCATTCTCTCCTCACTGAAAGGGGAGCTTAAGCTCATTAAAATATATGCAAATCTTATCCAGTCCTAGCCGTGGGCGTTTACGTCCAAGTCTCCAGTGCGGCACGCCTTCCAAAACCCAGCGTTTTGGAGAGAGCCTCAAAACCAGTGTAGAAAATAGCCTATTGTATATGCCATAGCCTATGATGTTTTTGAATGTAAACACCACACAAACATCATTAGTTGCCCTCAGTCAACAGTATAAAAAACTTTAAAAAGCCAATTCATGACACCTTTAAGAAGCACTTGTGATAATAGATAATGAGAAAGCGTTAGTTGTTTGTGGTGATCTGCTGCCTACATACAGTAAATTAAATGGGTTTTCTGTTGCCATGACATACTAGGAAAATAAGCTGCTCTCTTGTGTCCAGTGCTGCTGAGGAGGAGGCCATGCACACAGGGTTCGTATTGCTCAGAATGGGAGCCTGTGTGCTCACAGCTCTCATTAAACCCGCTTCTAGCAAACATGAATGGCTGCTCTTGGGAGATGAATTTACTGATTCACTGAAAGATTAATAAGGCATGGTTCCCTTTGTCCCCATGCCTATACACACACACTCACACACAAAGCTCAGCTTAATTGGACCTCATTGCTGTGGATCTATTACAGAGCTTATGATGGAAAAGGCTGTAGAGTTTTATTTCCAGAGCTGTGCATGTACCAAGAAAAGTAACAGCAACTCACATCCAACCATAACTATCTCATTGCATTATGGTATACGCAAGAATATGTGCTTAACCTCACACAGACAAGAAGAAAGTGCCTCTACCAATTTAAGTTCAAATTTCTGTTTTCTTTAATATTTCATGTGCCCACCCAGACGTACAGTAGATGGAGAAAGTTGAACCCTTGTTTGCAAACTGGTTTCAAAAGTTCTGTGATATGCTTTTTACATGGGGCTTTTTGATTGTGATCACGATTTTCGCTTCTCTCGAGTTATTAGGCGTCGTTTGGGAATGTGATATTGGCCCAGTGATTATTTATCTTCTTTTTTTTTTTCTTCTCCTATTTGACATTTTCTTTTATCTTGCATTGGTAAGTCTCCACAAGTTTTGCAGATGTCAAGTTTAAACCCAATCAGAGTTTTAACCTCCTAAATTGATATATTTTCCCCCCAGTTTTACTTAATATTCCCGACCTGGCAGCTGCACTCCAAAAAAAGCACAGGAGATCCTAAAATACTGAGAAATATGTTTGATTTTAGTGAGCTCCATTGTGATATTCTGCTCAAATGAAACTGCAGCCAGTCTGTGTTCATTCACCTGGCCGCTTCTGCTTTTTGCTGCTCTAAGGCCCTGTCCCAAATGACACCCTAAACCCTTACCACGATTCCGCACTTTCGTAATGTGATGTCACTTTGAGTGTCAGGAAGAAGTCTGCTGCAGAGCTCTTACCAGTCTCAGCAAAAGTGCGCATCGAGGGTGCATGTTCACGAGAACCCTGCTGGATCCTAAAATGACAAATGGGACACCCTACGGTCTCATGGACTCATCGCACCCGCTCAGCCATTGTAAGTCCATATCCACAAGTCCAAAAGTGCATTTCAAGTGTGTCATTTGGGACAGGGCCTTAAATCTGCAAGCAAACCTTCTCAGTGATGAAATATAATAACGCCACACATGAATCTTGACTATATTGTTTGCAATTATTGTTGCTGAATAGATGCATTTACACAAACTTTGTACTACAATACAGCCTTTCAGTTTGTTTAATACAAAAACGTTAACATAGTTTGGAATTATTGGAATTAAAATTATGAACTTTTTTTAACATTTGTCAAATAAAATATATGATAAATATAATAAATCAGGAAACTAGATAAGGTAAAACTCTCATGAGTATGAATGAGTTGATGTTTTATTATTAATTAATTATGATGAAATGTAAAAATAAATAAAAATCTTAAATTAGAACAATCTTCATTAATAATCATAAGCAAAATAATCAGGATTATCAGTTTATTTTAACCATTTATTGAACAAAAAAAGCTTAGTGCATTACATTTTGATTTAGGACAAGACCTTTACTCTGTCTTAATGCTTTGACAAGTTTGGTCTGGCAGTTTTGGCGTTTTTCTTTTTCTTTTCTTTTTTAGCATTTTATTTACAGTGGATAAAATAAGAGGAAATGGCAGGGGGTAAAAGATTGACTTGTGTTGGTCATGGGAAAGATATTAAAAAGGGTTTTTGAGATGCCTATTATGTCCATAGTGTGTACGTTTGTATGTTTTGAATACTGACAGGGTTTTCTTGGTATTGCCGCGACTCATTGGAAGAACTGTGATCTTTAGGACCATTTCAACTGTGGTGGGGCTTTGGAGGTTTTGGACTGAGCATCAGCTCCTGCTAGGCAAACCCCACTGGCCCAGGCCTCTCATTTGTTCTGGAATGGATGCACTGGGACAGGGGTTTGTTCAGTAACAGCCTTGCTCTCCTGCTCTCCTGCCCTCCTTCATGTTTGTATCCCTGACTTTCGTAACTTCACCGCTGCTGTGCTTCAGGAAATTTCACATGACACAGCGCTAAAACTAAACGGTACTTTTTGGTCCTGTAATTGTGGTCTCATTTTGAGATAAAATCCTCCCAAACCCAGCAGCAATTACACTTTTCCCTATAAAGAGCTCAGCTGTGGTGTGCGTTTTAGGTCTTAAAATCTGTTTGCCCTAAATCGGTTCATGTCTACTAACGTTGATTTAGTCAAGCTAGCTGGTAGTGTCTTGTGGCAGTTGGTTTTGCAGAGGGCCGGTTGCGTGAGACAGTCTGTCTATTGTACAGCACCCCCTACTCCCGCTGAGTGCTTTGATGGTGTGATTCAGTGCCAGGCTCAAAGGGGGCTGGGATGGTGAATGACATTATTGAAAGTGATAGGTCAGTAGAATGACCACATTCAGCTCACGGCAGTACGCTGGCACCATTGTACCAATTCACAATTTACAAACCTTCTTTAACCGCACACACACACACACACACACACACACACACACACACACACACACACACACACACACACACACACACACACACAGAAAAGCAACTAGAAATAGATGTTGCATTTTAGAAGGAAATGAGGAGAGATTTGACTTTGTGAGGTGACAGGATAATGATTGGTTTTACATTGTGTGCTTTAATGGAATGGCCTCTCTGAGACTTGAGATGCTTTACAGTAAACCTATGATTATGTGTCATTACTGAACATGAACTAAAGTACAGGCCAATCGCGAGTAGAGTAAAGATGCATTTAAGATGAAATCCGACTCATTATGACTTGTAAAACATCATAAATAATAATAATTATTATTCAACTAACTATATACTCGAAAGTTGGAAATGCTTCCTCTGCAGGTAGCACATGGGAGGCAACATGGCAGGTCCGAATCCTATGATCGTGTCTCCTGAGATACCTTCATCTGATCGATTTTTAGAAGGCAGCATAGATGCATCCTTCACATTTGATTCAGTAACAGTTTGGCTAAAAAGATAAAAATGGCACCTGAAGTTACACTTAAATGTATCTAATATGATAAACAGAACTGCATTACCTCCTAGTCATGACCTGAAAAGCGTAAATAGCGTCGGTGCCCGGCGACTTGTGTCCTGTCCCATCATAATAAAAGTCCTGCTGCTTGTGAGGCGTGTGTTTGTGTAACAATTGCCCCAGCAGCCTTGCTGAGCTCCCACAATACTCGGTCCTGCTCTGCTTCATACTACAGTAACGTTAATAATCGCATCCCTGAACATGATTTCTGCACGAGCCCTATTTTCCACCGGCTGTGAGGTGAAGACCACATGTCCCAAGATGCTGTGCCCAAACTTAGCATCATCAAACTACTCCTTTGTTTTGAATAGGCGCATTCTAGTGGACGGAAAGTTGCATAGTGCACCTTTAAACATTTGCTTAGTTATCACCCAAGCTGTCTCTATTTTGTTGAAGATCCTTAAACCTTTATGGTGCTTTGGAAATTTGTCTACAATTATTTTTGAGAGTTAAAGGGATAATTCACCCAAAAAGGAAAATGTGATGTTTCTGCTTACCCCCAGTGCATCCAAGATGTCTTTGTTTCTTCAGTAGATAATGTCATAATGTCTCCAGTCATAATGCATGTGAATGGGTAACAACTCTATGAGAGTAAAAAAAAAAAACATGCTTGGACAACATGCACAAAAACCCTGCTGCTCGTGACGACACATTGATGTCTTAAGACACGAACCAATCGGTTTCTGTGAGAAACCAAATAGTATTTGTTTTCCATCTAGTGTTCCCACCCGCTATTACTTCCGTCTGGTAAGGTCAAACTTTTGCGATCATAGAGTCCTCATGAGTGCTTGTGCGGATCGCCTGAATGAGGCATCTACATTATATATATCTATGATTGCGCCAGTGAAGCAGATAAACATCACATTTTCATTTTTGGGGGTAGGCTACTATCACTTTAACTTAGGGCGAAAACGCTGCCTTTGAAGTCATTGCCTGATGAGGGCAGCGGAACAGGCTTTCGGACGCAGCCCAAGTGGATTTAATAATATTTCTTTCTGATATTTTCTGATATTGTCAAGATGATTTTCCATCTACAACCTCCTTTTATGGTGGTGGAAACTATATATAGGGAGCATTTCCAATGAAGGACAATGGTTAATATAGCATCATGCTGTCTCTCTTACACACAGAGCATCAGAGCATCCCAGCACACCAAAGGAGGGTCCAGGAAAAGCTTTTTGCAGCTTCATTTAAAGCTTAAATCTCACCACTGAGACGGATGAAGAGATATGACTGAACCTTTAGTATTCAGGTTATGTCGCCCTGCAAACTTGGAATGGATTTTATTTTACACAATTCCAAGATCTATGGGCCTCCTGATGCCTAAAACAGTGTGTAACTCAGTATTAACGCACCACTGAGAATATTTGGCACAGGCCGTGTGCAGAAGCTCAGCTAAGACCCCGCCTAATTCTCTGTTTCTTGCACACATATGCATGTTTTTACATTGATACTCTGCTTGAAGATAGCTCTTGTGCATAAATAACTTGTTTGGCAACGGTTTGCTGAATGCTCTGTCTCCCATTAACACACACTCATGGGTATAAAAAAATTGTTTCACTCATTTGCTGCATTTGAAGGTGATGCCGCTACGCTAAAGCCTAGTTCAGACTGCACGATTTTCAAACTCGTCGGGTCACTGCTCTATTCACACTGCATGACTATCTGGGGTATCATTCAGTCACTGCTGTGTTCACACTGCACGATGGTTTGACGACAGAGGAGTTCACACTGCATGACTGATCAAGAGGAAGAATCGCCGACAACTCTCGCGCTCTCCGGTGTGCAAACTACGTTTCCCAAACACACGTGCGATGTTACAAGTAAACAACGCGAGATCACACGTGCGTCAGACCGGAGTTCTCGCGCGAGACTTGGAATTGTTATTAAAAATGATAAACTGCACAAAGTTTGCTTCAAATTGTATGTGCGCTGATTTGTGGAGAAAAAGAAAAAAGATTATGGCGGAAGATATTGTTGGAGAGACAGAGGGAGCCAGGATTTTGTTCTGCAAAGACAGTTTGAGGTAAATAAATAATTATTTAATGTGCTGCTGCTATGGCTGGATGTGCAAATGTTTGGCCTTTGTTTCTGTTTGATAGAATTGTAAATATATCTATTAAAATACTGAAATTCTGCTTTATAACTCCTCCCTGAACCTCCTGCTGCCCTGTATCTCACTCTCTCATTGGCTGTCGGTGTAATTTTCAGTCAGAACGCTGTTCACACAGCAGGAGTTTGAATCGCCGACAGGTCCAGATATTTAGCATGCCAAATATCTCACCGGCGTCGGCGACTCGTCGGCGATTCTCTCTGATCGCGTCTTTGATCATTCATACTGCGTGATTGTCACTCGCGTGCACGAGCACCGATTTGCCTGTGATCTCGGGCATTTGTCGGCGATTTCACAAAACCTGTCGGCGACTCAAAATCGGGGCAAAAATCGGGCAGTGTGAACTAGGCTTAAGTGTACACTACTTTTAAAACATTTAAATGTTTTTGAAGTCTTTATGCTCACCCAAGATGCATTAATTTGATTTATTACTTTTATTTAAACATTTTTTTTCTATTTGAATATATTTGAATAAAAATATGATTTATTCCTGTGATGCAAAACCTAAATTTCTGCATTATTACGCTGGTCTTCAGCATCACATGATCCTTCACAAATCATGTTGAAACCGATGCTTCTTTGATTAATTGAAATTACAAGAACAGCATTTATTTGAAATATTTTGAAACATTATAAATGCCTCCACTGTAGGTTTGGTTTCTTCCAAAAAAGTCCTTTGTTAACAACTTGGAGGGCCACAGTGGCTGTTAAATACATCAGAGATATGAACCCAGTGTGAACACTATTTCTCAGTTTTAAACCCCTCCTGAGGCCAGTTTGCCTTCTCTTTATGCAGTCCACCAGTACACACACACACACACAAAGAGAGAGAGAGAGACACACGTCTGGTGCGTCTTTCGCATCACATCTTTCTGGATATATATATATATATATATATATATATATATATATATATATATATATATACACTGCCCCTACCCTTAAACTTACCCATCACAGGAAACTTTCTGCATTTTTACATTTCCAAAATAACTCATTCTGTATGATTTATAAGCTTTTGTAACCATGGGGACCTCAATTTAGGTCCCCGCAGTGAGTCCCTCCATGAGTCTATGTGCATTCAGGTTGAAGTCCCCACCAGACTAGAATAACATGTATACACACACACACACACACACACACACACTCCTGAGAGTGCATTTCAAGGGCACTCATGACTTCATTTATTTGTGCACAATCTCATATTACCTCCATGAACTTATTTGTTGTATGTAAACTTCAATGATGATGTAAACTAGGGATGGGCATTTTCCCAAAATATTGTATTCGAATATTTGGGCTCATAAAAATCGAATATTCGAATATTCGTTTATTTAAATTAGGTATTTTGAGAAAATGAGAGATGTTTCTTTCTTTTTTTCTCTAAACATGTCGTCACCATTTCTGAACAAGCTTATGATTAGGCAATGTACACAACACGCTTACGTTATATCTTAAGGTTTTTAAAACATTAAACAGTGTGTAAAAAAATGCCTAAAGAACAAAAGCATTATAAGCTCAAGAAGCACGAGCGCAGAGCGCGTCAGTTAGCGTGACGTATACACACACACACACACACACACACACACACACAAACGTCAATAGGCTATAGCCTACCGACCTGTGTGTGCGTGTGTTTGATATGGCTGATGTGTTTACTTTGTATTGTTTCACATTTTCATGTAGGGATAAACTATAATATTATTGGATTATGATATTATTCTCGGGTGAGAAAATGCGCCACTGACAGGCGTTGCGGAGACAAAGAACGTGGGGGAGAGGACGCTGGCGTCGTCTGTTCGCCGCTTCTCCACCCACAACAAATCATGTTAATGTACTATTAGATTTACATTTTATTTTATTTCCTTATGTTTGTGACTAGTCTAACAGTCAGAGCTACAATTGGGACTGTTGCTGATTGCTGGCAGCCACTGAGAAGTCGTTGTTCGTCGTTTCGCCGTTTTCAACCGCTTCTCTAATGTTTACATTTGAATTGCTGCGGTTGGTTTCTGGTTTGGAGGACATTTTATGTTTCTCGCCGCGGGTGCTCACTGGTGGTCTCCCTTGGGCTTAAGCTGCATGGTGGCTGAAGTTTGCACCGGGCTAGCGTCATCCGGGCTCTCGTCGTCGGCGTCCGGCATGATGTTGGGATGTTCTGCTTCTCGGCTGCGCCGCTGTTCCGTCCTGCATTGCGACCGTGGAGCGACATCTGCGCCGGCCCCGGTGTGTCCACAGAAGTGCCCGGAGGAATGTTCTGCCTCCTGCATGGTGCTGCGGCGATCCCCATCGTTTGAATCATCATGAAGAAGACCCATCATCTGGTCTTCAGCTGTCGTGCCTCAGCGATGTCATCGGGACACTGCCACTGGGAGAAATCTGAAACATGGAGTGGACCACAGTGTGCTGCGGAGCTAACAGAGACTTCCACCATCAGCTGTTTTCTGTTCACCATCAGCTGTTTCTGTTCACCATCAGCTCTGTTTCTGTTCACCATCAGCTCTGTTTCTGTTCTGTTTTCTGTGTTGGTTGATTGTTTGTAGTATTCTATATTTTTACTTGTTATTCATTTTTTTGTTGTTATCCCCCCCCCCCCCCCCCTTTGTTGCACTTTGAGATTCTTCGGAATGAAAAGTGCATTATAAATAAAATCTATTATTATTATTATTATTAAAGATATCGGTTAAGTGAAGAACTTTGTATTTTCTGTTCATAAACCCTCAAAGAACTTTAAAGGAAGCATTTGTCTCGAGATCATTTTGCTATCATAAGTTATCTCACTCGCACTCGGGGTAACTTAGCTACAGATGAGCTTACCTGCACTCCTGAGCAGTGATCGCTCATTCCACTGGTGTTTGGATTTCATGTGATTCTCGTTTGTGGTGGTGATATCATTATAACTCAGTTTCAGTAATTGATTTCATCAAAAGTAACTCCATTTTGTGCATTTTCATCATAGTGCAAACAGCATTTTCAATTTTCATCGAAGTAACGTTAATTCCAAACATTGCGAGGCAGACGACGACATTGTGAGCAAATGCACTTAAATTATTAACCTGCTCCACAACGCCACCCAGTGGATTGAGATATAACTGCGAGATTTAGAGGGATTTCTCATGGATGCACTGTGTAGCCAGTTGCTTGTGACTTTTTATTTTATGTCATCCTACTTTTATTATTTTATTTTACCTTAACTTATTTGTGTTGAAATAAATATTTTTGTAAATGCTTTAACTTCATCACAACTTAATGTTACCCTTTCATTGTTATTTATGTTTAATTTTCAATGGTTCCAGTCGGGAGTTCCTACCAATTGTTGTAGGTGGGGCCTTAATTAGTGGCGCACCTTAGGATGCGTTATCCGCTTCCCCTTTAAGCGTTCGCGCTCAGTCTGACTGAATGCAGCGGGGGAAGTGCGGAGTGAAACAGTAGGCCTTCCAGTGTGTGTTTTCTAATTTTGCTCCAACCTAGTTTTTCTTTAAAGTAAATAAATGCACGTCCTTCATCTCATCCATGTTTGGCTGTCCTTCTGTCCTGAGGGTACCACTTGATATCTGCTACAACTGCATTTACTGCCAGCCAATTAACAAATTAAAATTCGAATAGTATTTTTAGTTTTCGAATGTTAATTACAGATCGAATATTCGACTATTCGAATATTCGTGCACACCCCTAATGTAAACCTAAAGCTATTGTGATGTATGTTCACCATTACATAATTCTGTGGACTTATACTTTGGTTTAACCTCAGGCATATGCGTTGTGTTCTTACACTTCAAATATTTTAAATGCATCAGCATTTTTTTTAACATTATATGTGTGTTTCAGAGTTTGGTTTGGCTTGCATTTGATCCATCTGTTGAAGTATGTGTGAAGGCAAAGGCTGGTTTGGCATGTGTTTAAATGATTGAGACCGTATCCTGGTTTTGGCATATTGTTAGTGTTCTATATTGCGTGTGAGATGGGCATGGTTTCGCTTGAGTGTGTGTGGATGAGAGAGCGCGAGAGAGGGAGCGAGAGGGAGAGAATCATGTGAGACAGTATGGGCAATCACTCCCATCATGCATTTTGTCACATGGGTGGCCATGCCTAAGTCACGCTGATGTGCTTATTGGCTGCACATAGACAAACCACCCAGCTCCTCTCAGAGTGTGTATTTATGTAGATTGTAAGGATAAAGAGCGAGAAACGGAGACTTTAATGTTTCGTAGTGTGGGAAATCTGTTTTTTTTGCCTTTTTGATTTAAGGCTCGATTTCTTTCTTTTTCTGATAGTCTAGTCAATTCAGTAGTAGAAGATATTTACTTTCCATATGGTCATACTTTATGTTAGGTGACTCTAACTACTGTGTATCTACATCAAATAAGAACAATGCACTGATTGTGTTGATGTTGAATTGCAAACATTTTTGCTGCTATTTAGGTGTAAGTTTGGGATAGGGTTAGTGTTTAAGTGGGTTAAAACGCATGGGAAGGCTCAACAGTTTATAGCTGTCATTACAGAAATTAATGATCTTTATGATCTTAATGATTCATTTTTAGATAATTAGAATAATATAAGTAGGTCAATGACATGACATGCATCATTTTTTGTCCAAGTGCATTATTTCCTTCTAAAGTCATTTGAAAGTCAAAGTCAAATGCTCCCAACCATCAGGGGGCTCTCGAAGTGCAATAAAGTTAGTTTTCCTTGCCATTGCTCTATAGATTGGCCTGTCCTACAAAGATATAAACACTAAGATCAGTTTAAGTGTGAAACCATTAAGTATCAACATGAAATATCAATTCAAAATCACCTACATGCATTATAGTTGCATATTTATACTCAAACGCTTTTACACGCTGCCACTGCACTTGATGCCCAAGGGAACATCTGCCAATTCAACCATGCAGTTTAAACATAATTTGTATGAATTAAAAGTACTTTTCACATTTAAAAACAGACATTTTAAAATTCCACAGCTTTGTTGTATTCTAAAAAACTGACTCAATAATGCACAACATTGGAATTTGAACATTTATTTGAAAAAAAAAGTCATTTTAATTCATAAAATTATACGTTTCAACCACTTGGTTAAATTGGCAGACGTTCCCTTAGGCATCAAGCGCCGTGGCGTGATTGCGTATAAATATGCAGCTATAATGCCTGTAGGTGATTTTGAATTAATATTTCATGTCGATATTTAATGGGTACACACTTAAAACTGATCGTAGTGTTTATATATTTGTAAGACTGTGCAATCTATAGAGCAATGGCAAGGAAAACTAACTTTTTTGTACTCCGAGAGCCCCCTCATGGTCGGGAGTGTTTCCGTTGTGTTGTGGTTTAATTCCGCTGTGTTGTGGCGATTTCGTAGTGTTGTGGTTTAATTTAGTACGGCTGCACTACTGGGCCACCGTACAATTCACATCCAGCAGCAATTCAGGGAAAATATTGTGCGAACGTGCCACGTGGAACATGGATTCAGTCTTCTGACCTTTTACCATTGTGTCAGTTCAGTTGATTTTGATTGATATATTCGAGTGAGAAAGCGCTAAGACGGTGATCGTTTCGAAGACAGACAGAGTGTGCGCGCTCTGCTCGTTCTATGTCTCTCAGTTAACGTTTGCCCTGTCATGTGCATTAGTCCTCTACATCTATTTATAAATCACAATAACTCATCAAATAAGGCTTTGGCGGTACAGCAATTTTTTGTGGCGGCCGCCAAAAAAATGTAAATGTAGGAAAACCCTGCTTGAACATGATTTCTACGTGAGTCCTATCCAAGCGGCAACCTCCCACGATCTCTCTTGAAGCCAATACGGAAGTAATGTAAACTACAATTGCTCGACTGGCCACTAGGGACAGGCTCCAGAAGGGAGCAGAATCTCATTAAGCCCCATGTTAAAATTCCCAGCTCTTCAGCAGAAAAAAAACAGGTTTACAGCCTGGTACAACTTGTGGTTTTGGCCTATACGGCTGTGAGGGGGGTGAATTGTGTATAACTCATTAGTTTATGTTGTATAAAGCCTTAAAGTTCTGCATAATTAAGGGCGTGGTTACTTTGAGTGACAGGATGATGGCCATTTATCCGCTGTCTATAGTCATTGTCACCTAAGCTCCGCCCACATCCCCCACATTTACCCATTTTCTGTTATCCGGGAGTGACACGCGATGACTCGCTCGCAAGATGGGAACGCCCAGCTTGCCCCTACTTTAAGCTTCAGAACGGCTTATCGGAATTCTAAGGGTGACGTCACGGACACTACGTCCATTTTTTTTTTTTTACAGTCTATGGTCCTATCTCGATTTTTTGTTTTTTGTTTTTCCCCACTGGCTGTGAGGTGAAAACCACATGTCCCAAGATACTGCGCTCAAACTTGGTGTCATCAAACTACGCATTTGTTTTGAATAGGTGACCTCTAGCAAACGGAAAAGTTACACAGTGTAGCTTTAAAGGGGGGGTGAAATGCTGTTTCATGCATACTGAGCTTTTTACACCTTTAAAGACTTGGATTCCCATCCTAAACATAGACAAAGTTTCAAAAACTAATGTTGGACGTTTGATGGAGTATTTCTGTGTTAAAAATACTCCTTCCGGTTTCTCACAAGTTTCAGCGAGTTTTTTTCGAGTATGGGTCTACTTGACGTTAAATAGAGCGGAAGGTCCTTACATGGGCCGTACGGGCTCTTCTCCCGGAAGGGTGCGCGCGCGCGTGACTAGAGGGAGAGAGAGGAAATGCACGCTGTAAACAGTCTCTCAGGTGCAGATCCAGTCGTCCGTGAACACTTATGTCGCGCCGCGCTCCACTTTATTCCTATGGGTGACGTCGAGCGACTTCAACGCTTCAGCACAGCATTCCGGGAAGGCAGCGCTGCATTTGAACCGATTTGAACGCAGAAATGACGGGAAGCTTCAAGGCATCGCTTCAGTCGCGTCGCAAAGTGGATTTCCACGGTCACTGCTGTCACAGGACTTCACCAAATCATACCAAAGAAGTGTGTTTTTGACAGAGCGGTCCTGCTTTGGAAGATGCCGGTGAGTAAATCAACTTCAAATGTCTCTGCTATTGGCTACCGTCGCATGAGTAAACATCAGTAAACGATACGATCGCGTGCTTCGTCATTCAAATGCGCTAACGGTTACTCCATTGTTGTTCTGTATAACGTTACACTATTCTGACTCTGACGTGCAAAACCGTTTTGCTTGCTACCTCTAAGGTCTAGTCACATACAATAGTCCATAAACCGAATCATGTCCTCATAAACTGCACACAAAGGCCCCTAAATACACTACATACCACAGAGACGGACGTCCTGAAGTTGCCGTTTCTCCTGTTCAATTTATTTCTGCCTCAGATTTGATTGTGGATCATTATCTGTATTAGCTGAGATAGCATGGGTTTCTCCACGCTTGAGGACGTCACCGCTTTGCGCGCTTGTCATTCTTTAGCTCCGCCCACACGATACGCCTCCAGGCGCTCGGTTTTTTCCGGAAAGACTCGGTACAGCCCATATTTCTTTTATAAATATGATAAAACTAAAGACTTTTCGGAGATATGAAGGATGCAATACTACTCTATAGGTACTCAAGATTGACATGAGATTGACTGAAACTGAGTGTTTCACCCCCCCCTTTAAGATTTATTTATTTTTAAAGTTTATTATATGATTTTTAATTTTGTTTATTTTTTTTTACTTTTCAACCCATTCTTAGATGTACAGTATTGTTCAAAATAATAGCAGTACAATGTGACTAACCAGAATAATCAAGGTTTTTTGTATATATTTTTATTGCTACTTGGCAAACAAGTTACCAGTAGGTTCAGTAGATTGTCAGAAAACAAATGAGACCCAGCATTCATGATATGCACGCTCTTAAGGCTGTGCAATTGGGCAATTAGTTGAATTAGTTGAAAGGGGTGTGTTCAAAAAAATATCAGTGTGGCATTCAATCACTGAGGTCATCAATTTTGTGAAGAAACAGGTGTGAATCAGGTGGCCCCTATTTAAGGATGAAGCCAACACTTGTTGAACATGCATTTGAAAGCTGAGGAAAATGGGTCGTTCAAGACATTTTTCAGAAGAACAGCGTACTTTGATTAAAAAGTTGATTAGAGAGGGGAAAACCTATAAAGAGGTGCAAAAAATGATAGGCTGTTCAGCTAAAATGATCTCCAATGCCTTAAAATGGAGAGCAAAACCAGAGAGACGTGGAAGAAAACGGAAGACAACCATCAAAATGGATAGAAGAATAACCAGAATGGCAAAGGCTCAGCCAATGATCACCTCCAGGATGATCAAAGACAGTCTGGAGTTACCTGTAAGTACTGTGACAGTTAGAAGACGTCTGTGTGAAGCTAATCTATTTTCAAGAATCCCCCGCAAAGTCCCTCTGTTAAAAAAAAGGCATGTGCAGAAGAGGTTACAATTTGCCAAAGAACACATCAACTGGCCTAAAGAGAAATGGAGGAACATTTTGTGGACTGATGAGAGTAAAATTGTTCTTTTTGGGTCCAAGGGCCACAGGCAGTTTGTGAGATGACCCCCAAACTCTGAATTCAAGCCACAGTACACAGTGAAGACAGTGAAGCATGGAGGTGCAAGCATCATGATATGGGCATGTTTCTCCTACTATGGTGTTGGGCCTATTTATCGCATACCAGGGATCATGGATCAGTTTGCATATGTTAAAATACTTGAAGAGGTCATGTTGCCCTATACTGAAGAGGACATGCCCTTGAAACGGTTGTTTCAACAAGACAATGACCCAAAACACACTAGTAAACGGGCAAAGTCTTGGTTCCAAACCAACAAAATTAATGTTATGGAGTGGCCAGCCCAATTTCCAGACCTTAATCCAATTGAGAACTTGTGGGGTGATATCAAAAATGCTGTTTCTGAAGCAAAACCAAGAAATGTGAATGAATTGTGGAATGTTGTTAAAGAATCATGGAGTGGAATAACAGCTGAGAGGTGCCACAAGTTGGTTGACTCCATGCCACACAGATGTCAAGCAGTTTTAAAAAACTGTGGTCATACAACTAAATATTAGTTTAGTGATTCACAGGATTGCTAAATCCCAGAAAAAAAATGTTTGTACAAAATTAGGGCCGGGACTCGATAAAAAAAAATTAATCTAATTAATTAGAGGCTTTGTAATTAATTAATCGAAATTAATCGCATTTTAATCGCATATAAATATTTGACCTGAGAACAATGAGAAGTAATTTTTCACATGTATTTTTAGTATACCATTGAATAATGACTGAATACATAAGCTTAATCAACAAAATATTGTTTATTTATTTCAGTCCAGCAGACCAGCGCAATGTTTGCCATTAAGTTTAGCAAAAGCATATTTGTGATATTTGAGGCTCGATGTGTTGCGGTGATACGCAGATTCCTTGTTGTACAGCTTGCTCACAACCATGCTCTTGACGACGCTTCCATTCTTTCGTTTTTTAAAACAAAATTTCCCATCCACGGGGCCAAGGGGGCCAAGCAAAGCACCCTGCGTCCCAATTCGCATACTATCCATCCTAAATAGTATTCGAAAATAGAATTAGTATGTCCCAAATCGTAGTATGTTGAAAAGAGTATTCCAAAGATTCCCGGATGGTTTACTATTTCCGGTCCGAATTCGTAGTATGGATCGATGGGCACTCTAACGGCTGATATTGCCCACAACCCAATGCGAGTTGGACGAGGATTCGATTAGAAATACAAACGCGGATAAAAAGCGTTAAAACTACAAACATGGCGGATGTGCGAGTTCGACGGTTAAGTAGAAAAGTTTAGATAAATGGGTTTAAGTGACCAACTATCAATATTTAACCCGACAAAAATATATTTATTCAGTGTTGTCCGCATTATATTTCACCTGCAGCAGCATTGTGAACTTTTTAAATGACACGTTTGGCCATTAACCTTAAAGCATCACTATATTTAAACTGCAAACACATGAGGAGAGTCTCTGACCCACAAAGACCCACACATGGCAGATCAACAAGTGGCTACATTTCTCTCCGATACGGCAGGAGATTAAGTTGAATGTGGAGGATTTGAACTGTGACGAATCTGACGATGATTGACAGGGCAGATAAACGGTGACGGGATGCACGTAACTAAGCGACAGAGTCCGTTAAAGATGGCGAAGTAGTATGTCCCGAAGCTTGCATACTTTTCTGCTACACACTCAAAAGTATATACCTTTTCTTCACAAAAAGAGTACATACTTTTAGGACGTAGTATAAGTAGGCGAATTGGGACGCAGCAGCAGTCTCATCAGCTTCTTCGTTCATGTTCACTCATGCCCTGCGTCTCAATCAGCTCCCTAGTTCCCTAGTCAGGGCACTGATCAAGACATAAGTCAATGGGCTGACTCCCTGATCAGTGCCCTGACTACTGAACTAGGGAGCTGATTGAGACGCACCCATGTTGTTGTCGTGACTCCGGAGCACTAGTTGGTGTTCCAGTATAATCGGTCCGTCGAAACTGATTTATTGAAAAACATTCCGCGGTGCAAAAATAAATGCGGTTACATTTTTAATTTTTTTTGCGTAATTAATTAACGCGTTAAAGTCACGTAATTAATTAATCTTAATTAACGCGTTAAAATCCCGGCCCTATACAAAATAGTTTTGAGTTTGTACAGTCAAAGGTAGACACTGCTATTTTTTTGAACACACCCCTTTCAACTAATTGCCCAATTGCACAGCCTTAAGAGCGTGCATATCATGAATGCTGGGTCTTGTTTGTTTTCTGACAATCTACTGAACCTACTGGTAACTTGTTTGCCACGTAGCAATAAAAAATATACTAAAAACCTTGATTATTCTGGTTAGTCACATTGTACTGCTATTATTTTGAACAAGACTGTATCAAAGATTATCATAAATATTTTTTTTTACATTTTTAGGTTATCTTAACACAAAAGTTTTTTCCACAACATTTAATTTTGGTTTTAATTTAGTTAAAGGCATAAAAACATGTACAAGGTCAACAAACGTAAGACAAATGTTGTGAGTGCCAGTCAGTGATGCATCCCTTTCCTCATCCATCAGCTTCAAATCCCACTGCCCACAAGCGTCATACTGCATGTAAAACTGCTTAGAGCAGAGAAGAGAAGACGGTCTGTGTTCACTTGAAGACATCAAAGCCAGCAGTTCATGGTGCATTGGCCTGGTATGTGAAATTTGAGGTGCCAGCCAGTGAGGTTAAGTTTGTGATGTACTTTGAAGGGCTTTTTACATTTCACCCCCTGCAGAGCCAAGGCTCAGACAAAACTCATGCCTATTCCAGTGAACAGAGAAGAATTTTGGTTCCTCCCATTTTCTCACTCTCCTAAACGCTTTGACTCTGATGTTTTGAAAGTATTAAATGGGTGGTTGATTGTTTTCACTTTTTTCACTTTTTTTTGTGTGTGTAATATTGCTGTTTGAGCATAAACAACACGTTCGAAGTAATCGCTCTTTAAGAACTACAACAAATGGCCAGTATAGGGTTTGTGGCATTTACATCCTTATCCTTTTGAATAGCTCACACTGTGCTTTGATGTCATACGCTGATCATTCTGGGCAGCGCGGATGCATCTCAAACAAGCCTGAAGAATTATTGTAGTAAAGCACATTTGAGTCTGCTCAAGCTGCCCTATCTGTCTTCTCACATTTATTGCAATACATAACACAAATGCAATAGCATGTCATAAACGCAAGATGACATGCATTATAACCTTAATTAAACTAAACTATACATGTTATATCTTCATGCAGCATAAATTATCTGGCTCTGTTGGCATTTTACAACAGTTCCCACACAGGGATTTATAGATTATCATGACATAATATGCTAATCGATGACTTGAAGATAGTTAAAGGGTTACTTTAGTGATTAGCATATGGCTTTCTATCAGTAGAAGCCCTGGAGGATATTTGAATGACCGTGCTCCCCCCTCTCATATCCCCCTGAGATGAGAGATTTATGCATTTTATTTCTGGAAAAATTACTCCGGTGACGCAAATATCGTCAATTTGCATCATCGGCTTGGCCAGAGACTAAAGACTACAGCCAGCAGAGGGAGCTATTTCCACATATTTTCAACTCGTACATGGGGGATGGGGTCGCACTCACAGCTCAGCTGGGCTCAGGCATTCATATAAATGGTGTGGCCGGCGGAGCAAAGTGAGTATTTTATCTTCTCAAGTTAATTCCTATGAAAGTTAATCTTCCAAAGGCATGAACTGAAAACGGGCCAGACTGAACACGTGCTAAGAACTACTGCCGCGAGAGTGGACGCGTTTACCTCAGCTCTCATTACAAGAGCTCATTCAGGTCATCACGATGCGTGTAATCTTACTCCTGCTGCGTTTGTGACACTTCCTCAGCAGCTAAATCACAATATATTGAACAGACACGTTCAGTTTTTAATTGTAGTGTCTGTTCTCTAACTGAACTGATTTTATGAAGATGAATGTGGTGGTGGGAAAGTAAAAGTGATTCAGTAGTGGTGGCCTCGTAGGGCAGTGAAGCATTCTGGGTATTGTAGTCCTTCATCCCCATGAGACTAAAACACATTTTTTGTCTTTTCTCAGTCTAGAACGCACCAAATTCGAAAATAATTTCACATTTCTACTACATTAATGACCAAGTTTAAATACAGATTCATCTTCCCAGCGCTGAAGTACCCCTTTATCTCCACATCAGTTACATAAATTCATCATCTAACCATTCAGAAACATCCTGTTGGCTTCTACATGTTGTCACATCTTCTTAAATTTCTCTCCATCATTGTCCGTCTCCGGGTTTAAAACATTAGGCTGACATATTTTTGACCTTTTCAGTGCTTGTCCGAGTGAGGTAGTGGGAGCTGTTGGAGCTCTTGAAGCTCCGCCCTCTTCTTGAAAGCGGGCTGGGAGCAACAGCTAATTTGCATTTAAAGGGACAAAATAAAACGGCACGTTTTTACTCATCCTCAAAAAGTGATAATTTCAACATGCTGTAAAAAATGATCTGTGGGCTATTTTGAGCTAAAACTTCACAGACATCAGAGACTTATTTTACATCTTGGTAAAATGGGCAGGACCCTTTAAAACTAAATCGTTGCAAAGTGGTTGGTAGATTAATTGAGGGAAAACTGTAATAGCAATAGACAAAAATGGGAAAGTAACTCGCACACCTCTACCAATGCATTTTTCATCATAGAAAGACGCAATCCTCTGTATACTGTTACGAGAGAAGATTGGACATTTATTAGGCATGCTATTAAATTTGCATGTTTTTGCATATGCAAACTTTTGAATGGTAGTGTAAAAAAAAACTTTAAAAAAACTTGCATCACATAACAGTATACACTGTATAAAAAAGGCTAACTTTTGCAGTACAATCGACTTGGATGTTTAAGTTATTTCAACTTAAATTATGTTAAACTGACTTTAAAAAATGAGTTACATCTTGTAATAATTTTTTTTTTAACATTTCATAACACATTTTGATGAGTTAAAACGATGTAAAAACATATGTTGTCATAACTTATTGAACATATATTTTTTTACAGTGTATGTAACAAATTGTCCCTCTTACGTTCACAGAGGTGCACTGGTATTGTAACCACAGGTATAATTCATCACATGACAACAAGAATGTGTCTTGCTTTGTGATCTTCCTCTGAATGAATGCAGTTAGTGAATAGTTGGTGCTTTTGGCTCCCCCTGCTTGTCAAACTGCATCACTGCAGTTCAGCATGACCACACCTCACTGTTAGCTCCTCTGTTTTCACTTGGTGGCCATTAAATTATGTTTTATAAATAACAATATATGACAGTAACTTACCTAGGTTTCTAAACTTCCTCTACAATTTTCCTGCATCCCACCACGACCCGTCTCCTCACATTTGCTTGGTTAACTGTCCTAATCAGATACAGGGGGGAATACTCTGGATTTGGGGCGAAACACACCAAATACGCATACATTTTATTATATTTAATTATTTGTAAGTGTGAACTCGTGAAAGGGTTTTCTGGAGTACCATTTTACTCCAAACTTGTGAATGTAGAAATGTTGATTTTACTACATGGCCAAATAAAAAGATACATAGTTTTACTTTTCTCTGTACACAAAAGTTGTGTTATTTGTAGGAGATTTGTCTCTTTTCTCCTGGAACAAGTCACAGCAATTAAAGTGTACGTCTTACTTATTTGTACATTTCGACACCAGATTGTACATTCACTCTCAAAACTTTACAGGCCTGTCTTTACAGATTTACAGATACAGAGATTCTTTTGAATCTAAGAACATGACGTATAGTGTGCAAATTTGAATTATTTTTGTTCCAGTTTGTAGCGTCACATGATCATTTAGAAATAATACTAGCATGTCACTCACATGAGATCACAGCAATAGCACACCACAATGATCCATCAAATCCTGATGGGCAAAATCAAGTCCCTTGGATATAATTATGACACAATTGCGTGTCATGCCGACTAATCACATTCTCTCTTTTCCTCTTGCAGGATCTAATCAACACTGCCACCAGCACCTTGTTCTTCTTTCTGGCCTCAGTGGTTTTGGCAGCCCTCAACCATCAATCTGGAGCAGAGATTTCAGCTGTGGTACCTATCAAGCTTACTCTGCTCTTTATTTCATGAATTCTGTCCCTGTGGTTGTGGTTGAATTCAAATGTTTAGTCATTACTCAAGTATTTTAAGTGGGCCCTAATCTGTCAGGGCTCTGCTGCCCTCGTGTGGCTAAAATGGAAAACATAGTCGTTCCTGGAGAGAGTTCTGGACAGGCACACAGTGGGAAGTTCACAATCAGTCACAATCTTTGCTTTTTTGATATTTAACAGTTTTTTTTAAAACCTATTTTCCTATTTCTCCATCCAACTTCTCTTTTCACTCAGTGTTCTTCTTCCTACATGATGTTTCTGTCCCAGAATTTAAGAATGTGGGTCAAATTTTTACTGCATCACTCATGACTATATCCACAGAAGCTTCCCATATACACACATCAGCCTTGTGTTTGTTTTTAAAATATTTTGGCTAATTTTATTATGTTTTCAGCTGCCAGTTACAGTGTGCACCAGCTCTAAATCAATTCAACGGAATTTATACAAGGTCTGAGTTAAAAAACAAGATAATTGTGAGGTAAAGTTTAAAATAAGAAGAAAAAAAATGACATTGTGAGATACAAAGTCACAGTTAACTTTTTATTTTCTTTTTTACTTTGAGGCAGAAAGGCTTCCATAAGAATCCCATTGATTTTCCCACAAATACCCCACAGAAAATGCTTTTAAAAAAAAGTAAAAAAAGACCTCATATCCCATCTGGGTTTGCACGTTTACAGTATGATGGAACTGAAACTGCCATAACCATCCCAGTTAGTTTGTGTGTTTTGTTCGAGGCTGCTGACCTCTCGTGTGTGTCCGTGAAAAGGTTTGTTGTAGATGCTCAGTGAGAAGAGAAGTAGAAAGGCCGAAATGATTCACAATATTGAAAGAGGATCAGGTTCTTTTACTCAGATCCTGACTTTTATGATTTTGCACTCTTCACGAATGACCTGAGCTCAGCACAATATCCCCCAACACCCTAGAAGTCAAAAGCTAGGGATTTGTGCTGAGTGTTTTATGATACAGATGTTCTCAGTGGGAAACCACTTTAACACCCGGGGATTTTTCTGAACCACAGGGCACGGCAAATTCCTTCAGCTCTCCCAGCCTGCCAGAGAGAAAGAGAGAGTATTTGCTGTTATCAACCTCATTGACTTCATATATTGCCAAGCATGTTGATATTATTTTGAAATATAGTAGATTCAATGTTAGCATTCAAAAAATGAAAATTCTGTTAATTTACTCATCATCATACCGTTCCAGATCTATAAGGCTTTGTTTAATCTTTGAAACACAAATGAAGATAATTTTAATGAAACATATGTTTTCTTTCCCTCCATTAAAAGTTAAGGTAACCAAAACTTAAAAGATCCAAAAATGTCATATAGGCGCCATAAAGTAATCCATGTGAATCTAGCGGTTTAATCCAAGTCTTGAGATGAGATATGATTGCTTTACATGCTGAACAGATTTAATGTAGGCTGTTATTTACATTTAAACGCTGATCAACACGCATGCATATGACACCACATAAGGTAAACACTGAAGATCATGTGCTTCTCATTGGTTCTTATGCATTTGAGTTTCCATGTTTACCAAATGTGATGTGTCTTATGTATGTTTTGTTTCATAACCTTTCGGGATCTTGGTTACTTGGCCTTTCAGTGGAGGGACTGAAACGTATCGTGTTTCATTAAAAAATATGTTTTGACAGTTAACCAAAAGCCTGGAACGACATCAGTAAATGATGACAGAATTGTCATTTTTGGTTGAACTATCCCTTTAAATAGCATAGTTCACAGTTGAAGTCATCCTTCTCCAGTCTCTTACAGTTATTTTATGTGTTTTGTCCAGATTTTTGGGTTCCTGGTGATGGGAGTATATGGCCTGAACACATATCTGGCAGTACGGCGATGGCGTCTCGGGGACTCACGGGACGGACCCCTGCAGACCAGCGAGTACATCCGTGCCCGCACAGCCTCACGGGGAGAGGTGGAGTCAAGGCCTGAACTACAGTAAACCAATAGAGACCGAGACGAGCAAAGCCCCGTTTGCATTCCTGTCACAGCGTGTTTTTCTGTGTATCCTCGTGATGAAAGCCCGACGACGGGCAGTTAGGACGAGCGCTTACAAACAAACAGCTGTGTGAAAAGTTTGAAGCGGAACAAACTTCTGGCATCTTCATTACCATCAGCCTAAGGCCGTCGTCATTTGACCGTATACGTAAATCTTTCCGCTAATTAAGGGCTTTACCTTACCGTGATCTGGATGAATATTGACAGAAACTCACTCCACTGTGCTCCTAAACTTCTCGCAGCAGAGAACCTGAAAGGTTTTTAATTACGCCTGCAATAAAACAGACAAAGCCTGTCAGTCACCACTTGAAACCCCTTCTAGCTCCATTCCCAGCTGGCTAATATGAAAGCATTGTAACTGTTTCTAAAATGTGTCTTATCAAAGATCAACTAATGTATGTGATCTTTCTTGAGGTGGAATGGGAATTTGTGGGAGGGTTTATGAACAAAAAAAGGCGTTTTCTCTCTGCTATTGTGTTACTGTATCCAAAAACATTTGAGTAAACTGCAGTTGGATTGGGTCGTTTTTCTGTAGAGATGAGGTAACTAGACGTTAGGAGCACCAGTATTTATTTTAATGTTAATTTTTTTTAGTTTTATATTACCACAGCTTTGATAGCTACATTGTACCAAATGTAGTATTTCACCTCGTGAATGTGACCCTGCGTTAAAACGTAAAACAGCTTTCAAATTGTGTGTGTGGGTGAAGGTGAGTTTATGAATCTTTTTAGATACTAAACTTTAGATACTTCAGATTTTTAGATACTAAATCTTGTGTGCATAGTCTATTGTTTTTTTGTTATTTGTGGGCGTTTCTGTACTCCACTGTGTACTCAGCCCTGTCCAATTATCTGTATATATTGATTTAAGCAAGGGTAGAGTTTTTGAAGAAGGTGTATATATTATGTATCCGTGTGTATGATATAACATTCATGAAGGGTCCCTGTTTGTATGAATTATTATGACTGAAACTAACAGAGTGTATTTGAAGGAAGAAGTACATATGAATGCATTAGCTAAACTGTTAAACTTTTGTTTGTGTGCCTTAATAGTACAGGCATTACTAGTCGAAACGCTCCTGGACACTAATGTTACGACAACATTAGCAGAATAACAGTTTAAGTAGATGTGAAATTTAACATTTCATGAACTCATAATTGGTATGAAAATCTGTTTTTCTAAAGTGCGTTATTGATCCTCTAATGGGTCTTTTTAAAAGGAGTGTCATGGAACGACATTATTGGGAGAATGAAATGTATGTTTTACCACAGATTTTAAGTTGTAGTGCAATTGTGATGCACTACAACTTTAAAGAGATCATTCATAATATTAGTTAATAGTCATACTTATGTCTTACTATCTGAAGTTCTTCAGTGAAGTCACTTTTACGTTTTGAAATAAGACCAATGTTAATATGAAGTAACGTTGAGGTGTGGACTCGCATTATAGACAGAGCAACACTGTGTGGGCTTGAAAATGTTGAAAGACAATCACAAGAATGATTTGCGTCTTAATGTAGGACTCCGCATGAAAGTGCTAAAGTCACAGTTAATTTGTCTTATTTTGAAAAGCATTACTGTGTGCTTATGCTTTAATAATGTGTAAAAGCTTTCACTGTGCTTTGACTATGCTAAACTTCTTATTTTGGAAGATTTTAGCATCGAAATGATTTTGACCATATGGTTTTGGACTGTATATTCAACTCATAAATCATTGAAGTATTTCAAAAGGAACTATGTTGACATTTTGAGGGACTCAAATTTTGATAATGATTGTACTGTCTTGTTGACATTTCCCGTATTCAAGAAAGCAATCTTTTATTCCATGTAACAGTGCTTTAAATTTGTATTTTTGTATTTATAGAGTTGTGCATAGACTTACAAAAAGCTAATTGTTTGAAAATATTTGTGATGGCAATCTTTTTCTCAAATAAATGGATTTGGATGGGCCGTTTATCTTTAAATGGAAAAAAAAGCCTTACTGCGGTACACTGTATTTAAATCAGATCTAGTTAAATACACCACATTTCGCCACTAACAAACTGTAGGGGCCCTATCATACACCCGGCACAATGCAAGTGTTTTTTTTGCTAGTTTCAGCCCGACGCAGCTATCATTTTACGTACAGCGCCACGTTGTTTAAATAGCGAATTATCTCAGACCCATCTGTTCGCCCATCGGCGTGCTGGTGTGAAAATGAGGTGTGCTAATGAGGGTGCATTGTTGGCGTGTTGCTATTTTGAGGCAACTGAAAACTGCGCCATTGACCAACAAAAACCTGGTCCAAAGTCAACAGCGCCATATTTTTGTGTTATTTACAAGTAGTGCTCGCTGCAGAGCATCTGGAGCTCAAAAGAGGTAATGGCTCTGCAGTGAGTAGCCTCTCGTTATTCAAGAGCACCTTATTAATATCCGCCTATAGGCGGGTGCACAACATTCGTACACTCTGCTTATTACACACAAAGAATAAAAAATAAAAGGATTCCTCTCTGGAGAAGCGTTTAGTCTTTCCACTTGCGAATTCCACCGTGTAAATAGTGGGTATACCATAGTGCAAGTACAACTGGCTTTTTAAGAGAATGGCATATGAGACTCTGATTGGTTTATTGAACTTTATGCCCAAAACACACCCATGACTCATTAAGAGAATAGGGACTTTTAGACCATGAGCCTGGTGCGCCTACCATTTTTTATTTTCCATCTTTAAATTGGCAAAATGGAATCTGGACAGACCCTACGTGCAGATGTAACAAAACCCTACAAAAGTAACAAAAAAAGAAGATTTTTAACAAATGTTGCTTAAAGTCATGTTGCTTGAGTTTTCTTTAGTGCTGTGAAGTATTTCCAAGTGAAATCCAAAATATTGAATAGTGGACAGGTTTTTACTTCAGAGCTCCTCCTCTCCATTTCTCGCTCAAAACAGACTAACGGTTGGAGGGCAGTGGTTAAGCATTTTCAAAACAAAGCCGTCAAACTGACAAACTATTTTTTTCTTTGTATAATTTGCACAGATTGATTGTTCACTCTAAGACCTGTAATATGTGCTAAAAAATAAATAGGGACAATTTTAATTTCATGAGGACTTTAAAATAAACACTGCAAAATTTGCACAAAAAAATATTTATTGATGTGGCATTCTGACAGTGCATGTTCTTAAAGCATATCCACTCTTTCTAGAAACACTATCAGGTGGTTTATATATGGATGCATGCAGCATGCCTTAAAATACTATAGTAAACCAGGGGACACTCCCTTATGCACTGCTGATGCTCACGCTTATAATGCAGTGCCATTTAAGAAAATTGCATTGCTAGATGAGAGCAATGAGACAAATCTTGCCCTTTTTGCAGTGCTTTGGCAAGGCATTGGCATTATATCATTATTACAAGACTAACACCAATGTGTAGACATGTGGAAATGAGACAAGTGACTGTGGCCAGCCAACCACCTGCAAATTTCATGTATTTGTATGTAAACTTATTTTGTTCCTACAAAACATTATCATTCTCAATACAGGGCTTCATCACTACATCATGTATAAAAAAAAAAAAAATTAAGAGAACATACTTTGAGAAAATATTCTCCCGAAATAGTTCTAATTAGTAAACACACACACACACACACACACACACACACACACACACACACACACACACACACACACACACACACACACACACACACACACACACACACGTTGGTCTATGTGGTTTACAGGGACTCTCCATAGGCGTAATGGTTTTTATACTGTACAAACCGTATTTTCTATCCCCTTACACTGCCCCTGCCCCTAAACCTACCCATCACAGGAAACATTCTGCATTTTTACTTTCTCAAAAAAACATCATTTAGTATGTTTTTAAGGCCATTTGAATTATGAGGACATTTGATATGTCCTCATAAACCACCTTTATAGTGTAATACCAGTGTTATACCCATTTAGTTATACAAATTTGTGTCCTCATAAACCACATAAACAGGCTCTCTCACACACACACACACACACACACACACACACACACACACACACACACACACACACACACACACACACACACACACACACACACACACACACACAGAGCTCCCAAATAAAGAAATAGAAAAAGGCTCGTACATACTGTAAAAACTGAAAGCGATCACGTGTAATCATACTATAAGTACACCGAAGCTGTTGGAGGCAGTCCATAAACATGATTAATGGTACAATACTGCCCTTTCTTCAAAAAACAAAAAAAACAAAAAACAAAAAAAAACAACACCAGTCAGTAACTGGATTACAAACTATGTCACTGGATTAATTCACAGCTTTGGGAAAATCAAATGACAGGGACTTCAATTGTATGATGTATATACTGTACAAAACATATAAAACTCTAAAGCTTCTATTCTTTGGTGAAACATTTGAAATAGATTGTTTAATTCTAGTCACAAAAAGCTGCATTTCAAAACAAACAATAAAAAAATGATACCGAAGTCTGTTTTGGTTATCAGGCACTGTAGTGGTCACACACCAGGATTTTAGACACAGCTTTAGTCAGAGTCAGAGTCTGAGTCATCATCTGTGAGGAAGAAGAATATGTTATTCTAGAAGTGAAATGAAGAAGGATAGCATCAGAATAACAAGAAAAAAATAGCTGGGGAATTCCCAGTGAAAATGGAAGTTTAATGCATACAACAATGCATGAGGATTGCTAGTACAGACTGCTTGAAGCAAGAGTTAATCCATAAATGATCCTGAAGGAGTTTAGCCTGTCTAGTCACATAACTAGAGTAAACGCTGCGGATGATTATTTTTGAAAACCACACTAGATAAGAACCCACATCACCCTTACACTTCCTCTGTCTAGTCTCAGTAATCTCACTTTAGTACGGTGTGGAAAGTTTTGTGCAAGCATTACAGTGAATGAGACCCTAGTAGAGAAAAGATAACTTTAAGTAAGGTTATTTTATTTATTTTTTTTACACTTTTTAAATAAGACGTACAGTGCATCCGGAAAGTATTCACAGTGCTTCAAGTTTTTGACATTTTGTTATGTTACAGCCTTATCCCAATTTGTTTTACTCATTTCTACAAACAATACCCCATAATGACAACGTGAAAGTAGTTTGTTTGAAATCTTTGTTTGTGTTCTTTATTTTTAATACATTTGCACATAAGTGCATAAGTATTCACAGCCTTTTCTTGAAACTTTGTTGAAGCACATTTTGGCACAAATTACAGCCTCAAGTCTTTTTAAGTATGATGCTACAAGCTTGGCACGCCGATTTTTTGGCCGTTTCTCCCACTCTTTGTCCTGTTGGAAGATGAACCTTCACCCCAGTCAGAGGACCAGCATGCTCTGTACATTGCTGCATTCATCTTTCCCTTGATCCTGTCTAGTCTCACAGGCCCTGCTGCTGAAAAACATCCCCACATCATGATGCTGCCACCACCATGCTTCCCTGTAGGATGGTATTGGCCAGGTGATGAGTGGTGCCTGGTTTCCTGTTGACATGACACTTTCCATTCAGACCAAAGAGTTAAATCTTTGTTTCATCAGACCAGATAATTGTATTTCTCTGAGAGTCCTTCAGGTGTCTTTTGGCAAACTCCAGGTGGCCTTTTGAGGAGTGGCTTCCATCTGGCCACTACCATAGAGGCCTGATTGGTGGAGTGCAGCAGAGATGGTTGTTCTTCTGGAAGGTTCTCCTCTTTCCACAGAGAAACGCTGGAGCTCTGTCAGAGTATCATCGAGTTCTTGGTCACCTTTGATAATTTGAAATGAGCTGATAATATCACCATTTTCTCCAGAAAGACTATACTGCCAAATCAAATTTTGTTGCAATATTTTCCTGTTTAACATCGTGAGGCTGATTTGAAACAATTGTCATTGTAAAAGTGCTATATAAATAAAGTTGACTTGACCTCCCTGACTAAGGCTCTTCTCCCCCGATCGCACAGTTTGGCAGAGCGGCCAGCTCTTGGAAGAGTCCTTGTGGTTCCAAACTTTTTCCATTTACAGATGATGGAGGCCACTGTGCTTTTTGGGACCTTCAATGTTGCAGAAATGTTTCTGTACCCTTCCCCAGATCTGCGCCTTGATACAATCCTGTCTCAGAGGTCTACACACAATTTATTGGACTTCATGGCTTGTTTTGTGCTCTGGCATGCACTGTTAACTGTGGGACCTTTACAAATCATGTCCAGAGACAGGTGTGTGCCTTTACAAATCATGTCCAATCAACTGAATTTAATCAAGTTGTAGAAACATCTCAAAGATGTTCAGTGGAAACAGGAGCACCTGAGCAAATTTTTGAGTGTCATGGCAAAGGCTATGAATGTTTCCAGATGCACTGTATCTTACGTTTATCCCAGCTGCATTTATTTCATAAAAAAAAATAAAAATGTAATATTGGTTTATATTTCTTTTTCACCTTTCATGCATGAATTATGAAAAAAATTATCTCGATTTTTTAAAGATTATTTTTCTTACTTTAATACGATGCTAAAAGTGAAATCAATTTTCATTTTTACAAAATTTAGCTTTATTTAAAAGTTATTTAGCTGTCCACGTATGTGGACACCATGCAACTAAGGCGTAAAATGGGACATAAACCCACAGATGACAATATGGAACATTGTGTTTTTTATTATGGAATGTTATGTTATATATATCAGCCCTGTTATTAAAAACAATAAGTATATAATATAATAGCAATAAAACACATTGTAGGAATTATAACGGTAGTTACATATATGCGGAAACCTAGAGCTGGGTTTTGCTGGCCCATTCTCCTCATGACTGCTGTCACTGTCACTTCCACTGTCCTCTGAGATATTCTCTATTATTCTGGACTGAGTGCTTGACCTGTGCTGTCCCTGTGCAAAATGCAAATTTGTCTTGGTATGTATGTGTAAGGCTGCCATTTAATGTCGTAATATTTCATTTTTAATGGTTATTTTTGTTGACATATTTGTTTAAAGTCTCTTTTATGACAATACAAGACAAATCATAACATCTTTGCAAAAATAAAACTGATATAATAGCAGATTACAGAAATCAGATTTCATGCAATCTGACTCCACTGTTGCATGACGTCCACAAACGTGGAGTTATTTTGTGTGTGCATAAAAACTACATTTTACTCTAAATTTTATTTTATTTTAGTTTAAAATAGTAACATATTCATCATACTTTACTTTTACATACTAATTTTTTTAGCTCAATTGACTTTGTATAAAACAAACATTACAGCTATGCCTGGGGCATTTGGCACATGGCTATCGCTGTCAGCCATCTTGGATTAATGATGTCATCAAGCAATTAATATTTGGAATATAAGACAGTAGCCACATTTACAATACTGCTGTCAGTCTACTGACACTGCCCTCAAGTGGTTTGGAGAAAATAACCATAAGAATGACCTCAAAATTGAGTTAAATGAACTGTCCGCAAATGTGGACACCATGCATGAAAGGGTTAAAAATAATTTTATATTTTTTATATATTGTACATTCTAGATTCCATTACTCCAATCTTCACATGAAGTGTCACATGATCCAGAAAAAAAATCACTCTAATATGTTGATTTTGACCATTACATTGCTCAACATTTTTGACACTGTAATATCACTTTTTTTCCAGGATTCTGTGATTAACAAAAAATAAAGGTTTGGTAACACTTTATTTTACAGTGTCATTGTTACATATGTTACATTCAGTTACTATAGTAATAACTATAAGTTATTGTTAACCATGAACATGGTACATGTTAACCCTAAACCCTGCTAACTAACCCTAAACCCAAACCTAACCCTATTATATCGGTACTGATATATGCATGTATAATTACAGTGTAAAAATACACCGTAAATAAAGTATAACCAAACGTTTTTTTATAATATAAATATCTTGTAACAATATAAATGTCTTTACTGCCACATTTGATCAATTTAATGTATCCCTGTTGAATAAAAGTATTAAATTATCTCTCAAAAAAAAAAAAAATTCTTACTGACCCCAAATGTTTAAGAGATCTGTATTAATACCTTGTGTGTTTGGTGGTTCCTCACTGGAGTCACCTCCCTTAAGGAAATTGGCAAGTTCATTAAAGATGAAATAAAAGTCCAGGGCAAAGATTATTGTGGCAACAAAGCCAAAGACCTAAGAAGTTAAAGAGAAACAGAAACAATGAGACTACTCTTAACATCACACAACTAAGTAACATGTCTTAACTATAGTACAAATCATGGTGCTGTCATTGATGGTGCCGATAAAAAGAATTTGATTGAACTGATGTGAGCCTACCCCAGCAGCTTTTGAAGCTCCATCCGGATATTTTGACACAGACATTATAGAGATGATGAAAAATATGATGGATGCGCTGACACAGCGCAGGAAGTCCTTGATGAAACAACAGATATTGGACATTTGGAAAGGAGGACAGCATTTTGTTACTCATGGCCAGATATTATAATTTGATTATCATTTTCAGGTCAGTAAACTTACCATGAGGGGCCAATGAAAACCCTTAAATCTCTCATTGAACTTTGTAGAATAAGCAAACAGAAGGAAGAGGGCTGCCAAGAACTCAATGAAGGGAGCTGTGACGAAGGCAGCTGCTGTTGAAGCAGCAAAGCACACAAAGCTGATGAACGACAGCACCTGAGACAGGAAACACGAGGATACAGTTTTATTAAATATTGTTCTTTATTATTTAGTTCATTGCTCAATATTCTGCCTTATTAGTAGGAAGCTGCTTCTGCCACTTTAAACACTTCACATGCCTGATCGACTGTCAAAGTTTTAATCATTTTTTATTTGGTATAGTTGTTATTATATTTATCAGTATAGTTGTGGTGTGGACTTCATTCCCAAAGAATTCAAACAATTATTATGGGCCTTTATTGTATAGCCTATTTAAATAAATTAAAGTATCAACCTCAGTCCTAGCCTGGGAAGCTAATTATTATTAATTGTTTTAATTTTTTTTAATAAAACAACCGCTATTTCCAGCCCACAATTTTCGTTGGATGACCAGTGACTCAATATAACAGCAGAGCACAAATTGGATTTGCTGGATTTGATCATGGAGCATTTTTCTCATAAGACAGTTAAGCAACCCCCAATTCAAAAACAAACTATGGAGTTAGAAATATGACAAAATTATCTGAATTTGAATTGCATAAATCTGAATTATTGAAGTAATTATTCAAAATGAAGTAATTCTTCAAAACTAACTAAATTGAATATTACGTTACATTTTACATAGTTCTGAATTTGAATTTTTAAATGTTGAATATAGAACATTTGAAATCTGAAATGTTTTTATGTCGAAATTGTATAGACATGTATTTTTAAACAGCAGATATTTTGTTGAATTAATAGACTAGAAATATTCAGTTTTTGAAAATACAGACTCAAGATTTCAGATGACAAGATTTCAGTTGGTGGGTTTTGTTGTAAAAACTTGGCAACCATGTCTGCATGCGCACTGGAATAAACGATCTTTGCCGGTGTTGTAAAAAAATAAAATAATTTAATGATACACAGAGTACTTACCCAACATGATCATCATTTCTGAGAGAAATTGTGAAGGTGAATGCATATACAAACAAGCTCTCCGTTTAGGATTCGAAAAAATATAATCCAAGCCCCTTTGATGACGTGCATGATTACGTTACTGTTTATCATTTGTCCGTCATCGTCTAAAGCCCGCCCTGATGATTTCATTGGTCCGAACAGTTTATGTTCGGGGATAATTACTCCTCTATGGAGCAAGGCCAGACTGAACCGACCTAAAAATTTTGCGGGCTAACTTCAGCTGGCATCCAGGCTAGCAACTCGCGACCAAGCGTGCCAAATTAAAAATTGAAGCCAAAGCATCTTGATCGCCCCCTGGTGGCTGAATGCAGTACAAGTCATAAACCCCACACTCTCCATGTAATGTAATTGGACATAGACAAACTAAACAATCAAATTAGTCTACATTTCTACATCTACACTTCAAATAGATTTTTTTCCAAAGATGATTTGTGTCATTTTAGGCAGTCTTTATCACGCTGATGTTAGTTCAATTTTGTTCTTTAAATTAGTTTGGTTTTGTTATTTGATGCTATAAAACGGGGTGTGACGTCATGATTGCAAGCTTCTCTAAGCAAAGCCAACTGACATTTTCAGGAACTTCAGGAGGAGATTGGAGTAATGTAATTTTTACATTTGAAATGTAATTTTTACATTTCCTGTTCATTTCACAAAAAATTTAGGGGTGTGTTGTGTGTGACTAATTAGGCGGGAGTGTGGACGTGACCTAGATATCGCGGCTCCACTTCGTGCTCACTGCACACTCGGGACTCAAGGTGTCAGTGCCATTATTTGAACACTGGCGACTTCACTTCATTGGAATTGAGTTAATGTGCGTTGTCTTTGCTCATGAACCATGATTATTTTATTTTTATGAAAAAAAAGGAAGCCCATCAAAGTCGCATAATATAAACTTGCCTCATCATAACAGCTTATTGAAATTATAACTGCAGGGTTGGAACCTGGTTCTATTAGTTATTGATATGACTTTGTGATGTGTGTCAAAAATTAAGGCAAATGAACAACTAGCAGAGGCGGGTTTAAGTTGACTAAATGATTGGAAAAGTCCAGCAGTCTGACGTTTTCACCAGAAGATCCAGTTGTGACATTTTGATTAAAAATGACGAGGTCACAATCGTTCACACAATATGGCACAGATCTATTATATAAATATGGAAACTAGATTTCCATGAAAATGTAATGTAATTTCAACTTTTTTTTTATTTTTTATAAACTAGTCTACTTGGCTTTGGAAAAGAACAAATATGCTCTGGACTATAATTAGCACAGTATATTAATTACTTGTGTAGCAAATCAATATTTTTCGTAAAATATAAAGTGACCTTTAAAGAAAGCCCAGCCTCGATAAAACTCCCCTTTTAGATGAATGAGGAAAGTTTGAAAGCGTTTGACCTATATAGCATACTATAGACAACAGCTCATTTACTCATTCTCATTTCCTTTATTCGTGCAATAAAGAAGAAACCTTTCAGAACAAACATATTTAAATGTTATATGTAGCCTAGGCCCTATATTAGAAAAAGAAACTCAAATAGCCTACATGTCGCAGAAAGCATATGAAAGTTTCTGCATCCAGATGCCAACAGCAAGAAAAAGAAAAAAGAAAAGAAAAGAAAAACACAGACATAACTTTTAACAGACAGACTAAGACTTCACAAAACAATGCAATTATACAATACCATGTATGTATTTAACAAATAAAAGTCGAAGAGCGTACCACTTCACCGAGCAGCAGAAGTCCTTTTCGGGAAGAGATGAATTCTTTACTCGGGAGAAGAGAATGAATTACGGTCTGTCGTGATCGGTTACTATCCGACGCCTCGATGTCCCCCATCACGCTGACGAAACTTTTCTGTTTCCGAATAAATTTCACAGTGATGCCTCCTACTATCCGCTATGAGATAGCGACTCTCCACAAATCGGCATAACTTTCCACGGAGTGGAAACGGAAATAATGACTGCGGAAACGAAGCACACAAAAGAGCAGCATCTGCATTCCCGAAATCTGGAGACCGTTAATAAGTGAACAGAGAATGTGGGTGAAACATCTCTCACAGGAGTCTCCAGCAATTGTAAAGATATCCGTGCAACAACTGCACCTATTTTCTAACTGAATATAAACAGTTTTATCCCTTATGCTCTGTTTTGGGTGGGCTAATACAGTTTTAAGAATGTTTTTAGAAGTCTCGTGAAAAATGTATCTGAGGTCAGCTCAGGCAAATACAACCACTGAATTTAATTAACCTATTTTGTGAATAGCCTTCTACATTGTTTAGGCTATATTGAAGATGAGTTGCTGGGGTCAACCCCAAATTTGCATAATTATATATATATATATATATATATATATATATATATATATATATATATATATATATATATATATATATATATATATATATATATATATATATCTGTATATAGTACAGTTTTACTTGTTTTGAGACAATAACATAATCCTCAATTTGATCCACATGGACAGATTTATTTTGAGTGGTGATTCGTGCATATAGGTTTCACTATCCAGTAATTTATGAGAGAACATTATTACCATACAAGTATTTTACTTATTTTGCTTATAAACATGGTCCGTTCACAAAATGAGAGAGCTGATCTTCCAGAGCTTTAATTTTTCCCTGTTTGGGCCTCTGTGGTGGTTACTGGCTTGTTGAATGTGATTTTTTTGAAAAGGATATAGCCATCCAAAGACCAAAAGGCTGCAGCCACAAAGCCCACAATCTGTCAACCAAAAGATTGTAGTGAGAAACGTATTGTGTCATAATGTTTGGGTCATTCACAATGAGTATTCACATTTGTATCAAATTTCTTTGAAAACAGGTTTGAAAAGGTCTGATAGGTCTACATAATTACGATTAACGATGGAGAGAAGAGTTCCAGGAATAGTATGGAGGATGTACATTCTCACCCCTCCGCCCAGTGTGCCCTTCACTGTGTATGTGGAAACTGCTACCAGGCTAAGAATACACATCAGTGCAGCTGCAAAGACTGAGTTGAACACATCCTGTGAAAGCAAAAGTTCATTACCAACAGTTGTGTTCGCAATAAAAGCTGAAGTTGCATTTATGTTTGCATTAATTCAATCAAGTGCATGCTCTTACAATTAGGGGCCAGAAGAAGAATGTGATCAGCTTGTTGAGTTTCAGTAGGTAGAGCAGAAGAAAACCAAACGTGATGAAAAACTCCATGCATGTTGCTGCAATGTAGGGGGGCCTAGATGCCACTGCGTAACACACAAAAGCCACAAATACACACACCTGCCAAGATAGTAATACAGTTATTTAGTAAGATGTTTAGTAAGATGGTTTTAGACGATGTCATAGATGTTATATGATTATGGGCATGTGAATTTGTGGATAATGTTTCAACATTCTTTGAATGTATTACACTGTTTCCCTTTCTAACAATGCTGTATTCAAAGTATCAAGCCCATGCCTGTGCCCTGTACTATTTAAATAAGTCAGTGATTGTCTGAGCATTTGTCCTTCCCAAAAAGTATTAAAGAAATAAGTGTGCAATAAACTATAATACTTTCATAATTGTCTCACCATTTCTGCTATTTTCAGTAGACCTTTTGAGGACTTCAAAAAAGCCAAATCAACTTCCATCGTGGCATCAATATGGTCTTTGTTAGTATGTTTTATGTAGAGGAGTTGACTAGAAACATCACTTCCTGATTGCGTTTCCTCTTAGACTCAGGAAATGGCTAAATACTCATCTTTTCTTTAAACTGCAGATGAACTCAACACAGTTTTTCCATCAACTGATTCTCTGTATTTAGACTTGTTCAAATCTTATCAGATCTTATTATCTGGTGATAATATTTATGGATGCATTGACAGTTTTCTGAAGTGAATGCAAAAGGTGCACCAAACACTATTTGGCATATACATTCGGAGAGCATTGTGATTCTTGCTGGTCAGTGATTCTGGCCTATTTATATAGATATTCATAAAAAAGAAGTCAACTTATTGCGTTTTATTTAAACAGTCATAATTCAAAAGCCTATGGTCGCATAGCTTCCAGTTTCTCAGTAAATGCTTCTATGCAAGTACTAACATTTTATGTTTGAGTTGCTCAAAATTGTCATTTGGGAATGCAACATGCAGCACAAATCCTCCAAAATTTCATAAAGTCTCTTATTTGTAAAAAAAAAAAAAAAAAAAAAAAAAAAAAAAAAAATCGTAAAATATAGTAAAAAAACAGTTAAATTGTGAAATGTTATTGCACTGTAAAAGTTGTGTATTTACACATATATATAGCCTGTGTGTGTGTGTGTGTGTGTGTGTGTGTGTGTGTGTGTGTGTGTGTGTGTGTGTGTGTGTGTGTGTCATATACATACACACATTATACTTCAGTGCTGTTCTTTTAAACCTTCTATTTGTCAGATAATTCTGGGGGGACAATTGAAAGCATATTCAGCATAAGAGACTTATTTTAATTTTTTTTTTTTTTTTAAACTAACATTTCCCAGTCTGACCAGTAGGCTACTGTAAGACTTTAAATACTGAAGTGTAAATTAACACCTGAGCAATCTTGTGGCTCTGCTGTTACAAATTAAAAACCATAAGGGCAAAAGGCAACACAGCTACAACCAATATCATTGATAATGTGTGTGTGCAAACAATCAAGAACTGACAATATAGTTATTTGAGTGGACCCCAAATAAATGTATGCTCTCTCTCTCTCTCTCTCTCTCTCTCTCTCTCTCTCTCTCTCTCTCTCTCTCTCTCTCTCTCTCTCTCTCTCTCTCTCTCTCTCTCTCTCTCTCTCTCTCCATATATATGGTTTCAAATTAGTTTTGTAATTAGGATGTCTGTGATAGCATCATGTTCTGATAAGGAACAAGATACAAACAAACAGGCTTCCTGAAGTGAGCTAACTGAGAGAACAGAGCTAACTGAGTGTGTGTAAGGAACACATAATTGAAAGTGAGCGTAATACATACTTTTAGTCTAGCCATTGGGAATTCATGAATATCTCTCTCATATATATATATATATATATATAACAGCAATGACTTACTTTGTAATGATGACATTTTTTTATGACGATTTATGAAGTGACTTTTATTTTGACATGTTTTGGTTGCTGATTAATGTTGCACGTAGCATAGCAAGTTCTGATCATCATCACACTTACGTATTTGTATAACTACTAAACGTGGATTAAACAAGCGAGATGATTGTTAACTCGTTAAAAAAGTTTTGTCGTGTTGTCTTACCTCTGAGTTCACACAAATCTCTGTCGACAAATGTACTTGTCGGACAAACACCTGCACTAGAAAAGCATCTCATCGGACATTCGCGCAGCTGCACATCGCTCACTCACAGTAAGTCCTGCGCCAGCTTCCGTTCCACGCAATAGAATGGCGACCACAACTCTAATTTGTATAAAATTCTTAATAATGTTCATATCTTCTTAAAAAATAAATAACCGAGCTACGTTATACACAGACAGCTTTGCATTAAAAGCGCTGACATGAGCTTATTGAACTACATTATTGCCTTGTACATCCTCGATCCTTTGACTGGTGCCATAAAGATTTAAAGCTAAATCCGACAAGATATTCATTATGTTTTCTTCTTCTGAAGGAAAATTGGTTAGAAACGGGGAGGAGAAGAAGTCAGTGGTGAGTTACCACTACCATGAAATCGACTGTGAAAGAGGGTGACTTTTATACGGCAGAGAACACTAGTGAACAGAAAATTATTTATTTTATTTTAATTTGCATCCACTGTTGTTTTAGATTTGGCTAGAGGGAAATATTGCGAGTGGAAAGACAACATGTCTTGAGTACTTCAGTAAAACCGATGACATTGAGGTACAGTAAATGTATAATAAAAAATATTTCTTACAGTACCTGTAATCTCTCTCCCTCTATTCTTGTTATTTATTTATAGGCAACTAAAATGTTTCCTGTGTCTCAGGTGCTGACAGAGCCGGTGTCTAAATGGAGAAATGTGCAGGGTTGCAATCCATTGGTAGGGATCCAGCTGAACTTCTATAGATTTAATGAGCGTTGTTCCCCCCCCCCCCCCCCCCCCCCCCCACTAACTTTACGTTATGGGTGAATAATTAATGACAGAATTTTCATTTTTGTGTGAATTAACCCTTTAAGGCTGCTCTGTGCCTGCTCAGAATTCTGTGTGAAGATGCAATACACTATAAAAGCCAGAATAAATTATGCCTGCAAAAAAAAACCCTCGTCACTTTGCTTCAGAAGGCCTTTATTAACCCTCTGGAGTCATATGGATTACTTTTATGATGGCTAGATACATGTATTTCAGGATCATTTTACCATTTACTACCATTATAAAGCTTGTGGAAAGGCAACTATATTTTTTAATAGAACTCTGTGTTCATCTGAAAAAAAGAGTCATATACACCTAGCATGGCTTATCCCAATAAGGCTGCTCTGTGCCTGTTTAAAATTCTGTGTTAAGATTCAATGTAGCATAAAAGCCAGACTAAATGATGCCTGCTCTGAACCACCTCAACATCAAATCTTAGTTGTAATTGTTGTGTAAATACATTTATGCCACCTTTAATCAGTACCTTCATAAGCTGTTCTATTTAACTTTTGCAGTGTATTTAAATTTGGTATTCTATTCTGTCACAGGGATTGATGTACCAGGACCCAACCAGATGGGGGCTCACCCTCCAGACATATGTGCAACTCACAATGCTGGATCGCCATGTCAAACCAATGGCATGTACAAGTCCTCTTTAACATCCTTTCAGTCAGTCTTGTTCAGTTGCTTTACATATATCTCTTTCTGTTCTGCAATACTGAAATGAGCCTCCGCCCTTTGTGTGAATAGAGGAAATGGAATGCTACTCATGACTGCAGTAACCTGTTCTTTCTATCATCACAGTCCCTGCCAACCAGAATGCTAGAGAGATCTATTTACAGCGCCAAGTACATTTTTGTGGAAAATCTTTTTAAAAGGTAGATTCTATTAGAAATCACATGACTATGACATTAAAATACTAATTATTACATGTTTAGCTATTATTGTTAAATTAAACCCTATTATCTGGTTTGGTTGACAGTGGGAAGATGCCTGAGGTGGACTTTGCTGTTTTAAGTGAATGGTTTGAGTGGATCATAAAGAACATTGCTATTCCTGTGGACCTTATTGGTATGGCAAATTCAGTATTGACAGCATGTTGCTTGTTAGATGAGAATAAATACAATTATGTAATTGTTGTGTAATATTGTTTTTACTCAGTTTACCTGCAGACCTCTCCACAGACCTGCTACGAGAGACTAAAGGAGAGGTGCAGAGAGGAAGAAAAGGTTATTCCCTTGGTGAGCTGCTTTTATAATTCAACTGTTGGACAATTGTTACATCGCTCCCCCGTCTAGGGGAATTAGGAACGACGAAAAATTTAAATCATTTGAGAGCGACAAAGAGGTTTTCCCCATCGCCAAACAAGACACCTAATCTGGTAGAATTAGATGTACTCTTATTTTAGCAAGAAATAAAGAACAAACAAAAATAGTCATGTTTCAGAAGGGGGTTAAGCCTAAACAACTTCAAATTCATTCTATGGTTAAATTAACTAACTTACCTGCTCAACAAAGGAAAAATAAATAAACAGGGAACTTCCCCATTTCCCTTACTACACCAAAAACAGGAGAAAACTATTAAACAAAGATGGCACCCATCTCCCCACTCAACATGCTCAATTCAGTCTCTTCCTTCTTTAAATGAGCACTGAAGCTTTATTCCACTTCCTTCTAGTCATCTTCCAATCACAACAGGTAGTGAACCCAGCAAGAGATCAGGTGGCAGTTGTTAATGCATATTAGCTAAAAGTATGGAGGAATGAGAGAAAAATAAGAAAAACACACCAAAAACAGCAATACACATAGCGTTAAACTTAGGCCTAGTCCACACATAGACAGGTATTTTGATAAACAGTATTACATTTAAAACTGTGTCCACATGAAAATGCAAGACGCTGTGAAGCGATGTCAAGAGCATGCTAAACCAACAGATGGCAAAACAATCCTAACCGTAAAGCCATTTTGACCAATCAGAAGCTTGTAAAAATGGTTATTGCCGGTTCCGTTTGCACTGCAACCATAGTTTTTTTTTTTTTATGTTCACCCTGGCATTAAAAAAAAAAAAAAAAAGCTTGGTTTTAGTGACCGGATACTGCATTTGCGTGTGGACGATTGGCCAAAAAAGCTGCAGTTTAGAGAATACCCGTGTTCGTGTGGACAGCCTGAGTCACATTCTCAAAGATAATACACAAAAAGAAACAATACGTCCTGGAATGTAACGGCATGCAAAAAAACAAACAAATCTGAAACAAAAACCACAGCAGTCTTTACTGTTGACTGTGACTTTACTTTTCCTGCTATCAGAAGTGCAGCTTTCACTGATTTTCACACTTTAGGAATACCTAGAATCCATCCATAGCCTGTATGAAGACTGGCTGATTCATCAGAAGTCATTTGAAGTTCCTGCTCCAGTTCTTGTGAGTTTCTGCCAATATTTGTTGGTTAGAAAAAAAAATCACATACTTTGTAATCACATGTTGATGAACTGAATTCATGAATAAAGTTTCATGACAATATCTTGAAGTTTTTTTCTTTTTTCTTTGACATTGGTGGGCAGGTAATCCCAGCAGATCATGATCTTAAGGAGATGCTGCATACGTATGAGGAAAACAGAGAGAAGATACTAATGGCGCATTGCTCTTGAGTAAAGGATCGTAGAGAATGATGGTTATATCAGTTTATAAATGTCTTCAGCTCTCAGAGACAGATGAAGCAAGCACTTGAAACTGAGTTCACATTCTGCAAACATTCCTCCTGCAATGGAAGTTGATTTACATAGTAGAATTTGTAAATGTATTTATATGGTGAGTGTTTAAGTTAAATTCTGCAGTTTATTATGTAAACTTGGTTTAAGCATTTAACAGAAGACAAAGTCTTTTTTATATTGAGTTTTACGGAATCATTCCATATTATTTAAAAATACTACACTTGGAAACATTTCCAGTTTCTTTTACATCAGTAGACCTTTTAAATTCATAATGGCTATTCCAGGGCATGTCAATTATTATATGTGAATTAGGTCTGTGTTTTACATTTATACCATCATACTGGGGTCTAAGGTTTTTTTTTTCTTCATGTTTTATTCTGTTCATTCTGCTACTTGCAGATACCATCACTACAGATCCTGATGGTAAATGTGTTACTTAAGGTGTTTCTGTGACCAATGTCATTTATACTACAAAAGTCATTGTTTTAAATAAACTATGTGAAAAATTATTTGGAAAATATTGATTTTATTACATTTTAAATCTAGTCATATAATTTTATGGCACGACCACTTTAACTTCAGTAGTACTGTTAGATCAATACAAAAAGATGTTTCATACCTTATTACTTTCAATAATACACAGTATAAGATCCACCAGAACACAATTTTTAACACTTATATTATAATCGATGTGTATTTTATCCAAAAGATTCGGCAGTCCTGGAGAACAAGCATGCCATTAAGACAAGTAGGTGCACTGTCTACATTTAATAAGGCACAGTACCTAATAAATCAAGCTCTAAGAACCATTTCCAAGCAAGCTTTCAAGGAACATTTCATGGTGTGGCCAATGTAGGTGATATGTGGTATGGGCCCTACATGGGTTTGCCTACGGGTTCTGCATCTCCAGTATGGGCTAATTCAGATGGGGACATGGAACCCATGGACAGACCATGAAATGTTAGCTGGGCTCATGAAAATTATAGCAGCAAGAAACCTTCCTTCACTTTAAAAAGCTACGATAAAAGTTATGGCACACACATTCATCCTGTTACCTTTATAAGATACCAAAAGCTAATCTGAAATCAGGGTTTTATTCACAATAAACTATCAATCCATATTATTTTGAGAGTCACTGCCACATTAGCATACTAAAATCTCTGGCATGGATGAGGAAGAGCCTTGAAGACTGTGTGTCTCTAAAGCATTACGTACGTTTGGTCTAGATCATCTTCAGGTTGTTGAGATGTGGGACTCTTGTGTACACTTGAGCCCTCATTGGCAGTCTGACTGTGGCCAGTTGGTGGTCCAAATACTGTTGTACATTCGCTTAGTGGGCTAGGGATGTATATTGACTGAGGTGGCTCTTTAATAGTGCTGTCCTGTGCTAGAGCGCCATCAGATCCAGCAGAGCTCCCGCAACTTGCAACGTAGCAGACATGCTCCTGGGATGGGCTGCACAAGATGGGCAGGCTCATGCCATCTGGGGATTTTGTGGGTTGGGTTGTAATGACATCATTGTGTCCACTGCATGGCTGGGCCTGTGTGGTCTCCTCTATGGGGTATTTAAGGGGTTCATCTGCACTGAGGTCCTTCATTTGCATTTTCCCCATTTGCTCAGTGAGCTCAACCAGGCAGTCTTCTGTTGAGCCTTCACGGCTGCGTCCTTGCAGCAGCGTCCCGACTTGAAGCACCAATGGTTTGTCATCCAAGGGCTGGGCTTCTACAGGTGCGTTTGAGATATGTAGCTTTCTATGACCTGGGGTGGTCTCGTTGTGCATGGCTATAGACTGGGGTCCGCTCATGTCAGTACTGACCTCATGGAACAGGCCTGCATTGTGGCCCCTGCATCCAGCCCAATCCTGGGCCTTGAGAGGCTGCATAATTCTTTGAGACTTTTGAAAAATGGGCTTTTGTCGGATGGCCAGGTCTGGGTAGTTCTCCCGCATCTCCAAGATAGACTTATCATCAGTCATGAATGAGCTGGATGGTCTCTCTACATCAGATATAGTTCTAGTTCGAGCTTGAGACTTGTCAACTTCCTGATTATGAGGTTCATGACTTTTAAGTGACTCTTGTTGCTGTTGTTCCTCTGGGTTTACCAGTGAGCCACCTTCAACATGCTCATCATCCTTAAAAACATCATCATCATTCAGATTACAGATGCCATTGCTAGGTTCTGAAACCTCTTTCCCAGCTCTGAAGGCCAGAGCAGAAACTCTCGCTTGGAGGATCTCCAGACATTCTACATGCGATCTCTGGTTCATGAGTTCAAGAAGATACTCGCACTCTAACCTGGCAAAGAAAAGGTCAAATCCCATACTCTTGGCCTTTTCAGGGTCAAAATTGTCAGACAGTCTATACTCTGTGTCTGTTTCCGCGTGGTATCCGATAATCTGAAGAATACTCCTGGCAAAAGGCAATACTGGCTTGATGTAATAGACAAAGTGTCCTGTAAATGTCTGAGAGAACAAGGGGAAAAAAACAGTCCCAATTAATGATATAGGAAGTATAGAATTTAACACATTTCATGTCTCTTTTATCACTGTGTCCTGACTTTGTGATAAATGAATGTAACACAACCATCCATCTAACCTTCATGTTCTGTTGAGATGTATGTTGACCAGTCTAAGAAAGGTGGGATTTGAAACTTCACTGAATTTAATCATTAATTTTATAGTTAAAATAGAAAAGTAGAAAAGTAAAACAAAAATATTAGTCAATAATAGAGGACTATTGAGAATGGGAAATTATGTCCTTTTTTATTTATGTGATGCCAAGCTGAATTGCTGATTTCCTTCTGATATCATTAATATGCTGATTTATTATCACTTTTGGAAACTGTGCTGCTTAATCTTTTTTGGGGAACCTGTGATACTTTTTTTCAGGATTCATTGATAAATAAAAAGTTAAAAACAACCACATTTATTAAAAATATAAATCTTTTCTAACACTTTTATCAATTTTACACATCCTTGCTGAATAAAAGTATTACATTCTTTTCTTTCCAAGAAAGGAAGAAAAAGGACTGACCCCAAACTTTTGAATGTTAGTTTATATTGCTATTTTAAAGAAATTCTGTTCTTTTTAAACTTTAAAAAAGTATCACAAGGTTATAAAATAATATTAAACAGCACAACTATTTACAGTGATAAGAATGATTTCTGAAGGATCGTGTGACACTGAAGACTGCATTGATGGTTGATAAATTCAGTTTTGCATCACAGAAATAAATATTTTTAAAGTTTATTATTAATATACAAAAATAGAAAATATTTATGTATTTTAATTAAATAAATGCAGGCTTGATGAGCATAAGAGACTTCTTTAAAAAACATAAAAAATGGTAATGTTTCCAAATTTTTTGTCCATACATATGATTATTAAGATATAGTAATATATAAAGTAGTGTACTTTTTTGTTGTTGCTATAAAAGTTGAAACCAGGGTTATTATTTGATGGTTTAGGCTGGTTTTAGCAAGTCTGCCAATCAACAGATGAGCCTGGGAGACCAGCAAAAACATCCCATGCTGGTTTAAGTTTTTTCAGCATAATCAGCACTGAGGAAATTAATAATAATAAGAGTTATTGTTTTAATTTCATGTAATTTCCCTTCATTGTTAAATATGGTTTTGTGGCCATCAAAAAGTGCTTGGGGTCTCTCAGACCTATAACAGAACATTTACAGAATTAAAGGAAGTCTGCAACAGCAGCCTTGCTTAAAGAAATCTTAAAGCAGCATAAAATGCTGGTTTTGACTGGTCTCCATCCTGGTTAAGTTGTCTTTATATGGTCTAACTGATCTCACAGCTGGTCTGACTAACTGGAAAGAACTCAATGTCCTAATTGAACTAAGGCCTGATCCTGGCTTAATCTCAGCCCTGTCTGTTAAACCAGGCCATTGTGCATTAACTTCTGTATCTTACTTCAGTGTTAAATTTAATTTTGTGTTCATCGAAAATGTTTGGGTGTCTCGGACCTCAAAAACAAAAGAGAGTGGTAGTAAGCAACAGCAGCAATGCGTGAACTAATTATGTTGTTGTTAATATTACAACAACTACTATTAAAAACCGTAAACCACACCACATTTGTTTGCTGGTTTTAGCTGGCTTTCCAGTGTGGCTAAGCTGTTTTCAGATGGTCCGAACAACTGAAAAGTAGGCCTACCCCAAACCCTTCTAAAACCAGAAAACAGACCCGCATGCAGGCAAGTGGAACAGAGAAAAAACAGCTGGTTTCAGCGGTTGTCATCAGCTGGAAGAGACAGAACAGACCAATTGATAGCAACTTCCATTTACCTTTAATGTTTTAATCTCTTTCTTCCACGGAAACAAAAACAGGTTGACACAGAACATCTCCAGTAACTCGGCGGCTTTTCTAAAGTCGTGGACGTGTCTCTGGCAGTCTCTATACTGCGCGATCTTGTACAGAGTGTCGTAGAAGTCCAGCGTGTCGAACCTCTTCCGCGGCTCTTCCTCAGAGAGCAGCACGCGCCTGGCTTCATCTGTCACCTGTGTGTCTGAACACACTCTCACGTCGCCTTCAGAACTAACTTTCTCGTAGTACTGTAAATACTTAACAAACACGTCTTTCCGCGAAACCAGCATCTGATCGTCGACGCTGTTTGTCATGTTTGTTACAGAAAGTGATCAAGTTGATCAACTCCTGACTGACTGTCTCCCGATGAGGAAGCGAAAGTAGTATGCAAATAAGGAGTGATGATTATGAATATGCAGGTATCGCCGACGACGCAAATACGGAAGAACCTCCAATAATCATTTTTTATATGCTAGTTTAATCACGGATCAGACATATTTTGATAAAAGGCTTGGCATGTCTATAAACGTCCATAAGCGAAACAGTCCTGTATAACAGGCATAAGCGGTAAAATGCGACCTCATGTTCATATCAACCTTAACAGACAATACGCGCCTATATGTTAAGTATAATGTATACGTTAAATTACACTAGCTGAATTTGTCCGATAAACGGCTGGTGGTATAACGTTACCTACATGTCACCATTATTGTTATTCGTGCTTCGAATGTGAGAAACATTACTGACATCTAGTGGAGAACATGGGTAATTCTCGTGACTTGCGTGTATCACCGGCCAGAAGATGGCGCTGTAATCATACAATTGATTTTAGCAACGTCACAAAGAAAAATACCTTATGGGTATCTCTGGGCCCTGGGGGAAATTATATCTTAAGCTGGAAAACGTTGTGGAACATTTTATTAAAAGTAGTCTACTCTTGCGTAAAAACTCTTGGTATAGGAGCAGGACTAAACATTCAGTAAAAAAGTATAAGTACCATGAGCCACAGTACTTTTTGTAAGATCAGCCTGCAATAAAAGACATGTGGAGATACATTTTGGAATTTACTGAGCAAGGAATTAATGCACAAGCTTCTGTTTCCATGATTCTTACAGTAACTGAATGGGCAGAGATAGACTGATGATGAGGCAAGGGTAAATTCTGTAAATAAATAAAAAAATTATATATATATATATATATATATATATATATATATATATATATATATATATATATATATATATATATATATATATATATATCACAGTATTCCAGTCGTTATACTGTATTTTTATTAAATACATTTAGCCTCAGATGAGCAAAGGATATATCTTTTAAACACATAAAACATTTTTTACAGACCTCAAACTTTATAATAATAAATTAATTAGTTTTGAATATCTTATCATTAATATACAATGTAATGTATAATCAGCCTACATATCAAATATATACTGAATATACAGCAAATATTACATGATCACAAAACTTAATAAGTACTTAGCCCATGTCACCAAATAAAAATAACCATTGATGCTAGAGAATAATAATAATAATAATAATAATAATAATGATACATATTTTAATAACATAAACTATATTTATGTAAAAGGAGAAGAAGATACTTCCATAATATCTCTTCATTTACCTTTTCTGACCTGTAAAATATTTTTTAACACTAGAGCTGTCATAATTACGCAAGTAACATGCTTGGTTATCATAGTTATAATAACTACTGTAATAATAGCATAATAAACTTTAATAACATAATACATTATGCATAATTACAAAATTATCTATAACCATAATCTGTATCCATAACCTTAACTCTACCACAGATAATTAATATTACTTAGTATTTATTTGTGTAATTAAGGTTACACTTTATTTTAAGGTGTCATTGTTCAGTGTATAATTAGGTACTTAATAATATTAGTTACATGTATATGGTTAGTGTAGGATTAGGGTTTGTTTGAGCGTTAGTTGCATGTAATTATGAATAATTTACTGGTATTATGGTAATTTTATGTAACATATGTCACAAGGACACTGTAAATTAAAGTGTTACCCCAAATAATCCTTGTAATCAAATAATCAGATTCACAACAATTATATGCCTTTTATTGTTTAAAATAACTTCAAAATGCTTTAATAGTTTGTAGTTTGATTTTCTGTATGTGTGATAGAGTTGTGTGGATCCCGCGTGTCAGCTCTGCGTGGATGAAATGAGCATTCCTGTGGTATAGTTTAATAGAAGAGGAGCTCTGGGATAAGAGGCTAATTAAGGTGAGAGCTATGGCACAGGCCATCTGTTCAGGGCGCTTTCTGTGAGCACACCATGCAAACAGAGAGAGATGAATATCCACATCGGTGCTAGCGAGAGACTCATAATGCATTATGAATGACAGGAGTCAATGAGCAAAATGGTTCAGGAAACATTCTGTCCATCTGGAAGCCTTTAGTGTACAATCAACATCTGTTACTAAACTGCTGATCCTTCTGTGAAACTTGCCAGCGGTAACTGTGCACAACAGAATGTCCTGAATTTACTACAACTGGAAATAATTCAGTGGCTCTGAACATATCAATAATATGTTACATTAGTTAAATCTCTGATTGTTAGAGCTGGAAATACCAAAATACATGACTTAAAACAAGTTCATTTAGTCAAAATTTTAATATATTTTTAATAGTTTTTTTTATTTTAAAAATTATTTGTATTTACCAAAAGAAAATTAACATTTGAGCGGAACCAATTTATATATATTTTTAAATGTACTTTTTTTTATAGAATGAATAAATTATACAGTTTCATGAGCTACAATTATTACTTATGTCATATCATTATTATTAATCTTTAACAACTTAAAGCTGCAGTCCTTGACCTTTTTGTCTTCAACATGATTCAAAATCAATTTTTGAGCGAGTAACCTGCTAGTGATCTCCTTACCTTAGTCTGACAACTATAAGCTTGTAATAATGTGTTATAATTTGAGATAAGTTTTCATGGGAAATACGAGCTTACCGTCACTCATCTTTCCATCCTTATGTCACATCTGTTTAAGAAGGAGTCTCGGCTAGTATCACATTTGAGGATGCTGCAGGTGGCGGGTCATTTATAACCCTTTTCTCACAGCAGCTGGAGTTATTAAACTTATTATTTTGATGTTGGATTGTTATCCAGAGAGGCCAATATGACATCATTAGAGACAAATGGAGATTTGCCCGTAGTCAAAACTAAAAGATTGCTTAAAAGAACAGTTTCTTTATATGAAATTCGAATGGTAGCTGATTATGTGTAGGTAACTGATTAGACTATACATTGAAATATGCAGCTAACGCTAATCCACTCAGGTAGTTATTAGATCATTAGATTTAATCACCATTGGCAGTGGGATTTATTGTAGTGGGTTTTTTTTCTTCCTAAGTTGGTCAGAGCAAAGTGACAGATATGTTCAGAAGAAATTTTCCTGTGAATTTTTTTTATTTTGGTCACACTTCCGACACTGATTCTGAAGTAGTGTCCACACCAGTGCGGTGACTGGCAACCACACATACTATTCAAAGCGCTGAGGAGCCGTGCCGATGCACAACCCGCGTAAAGATGATACATTCACACATACTGATAACTGCAATTGCAGGTTCCAAACAGATGGTGACACAGAGGCAAAACTTACAGAATGCAGCTATAGTTAAAGGGATAGTTCACCCAAAAATAAAAATTCTGTTATCATTTACTCACCCTCAAGTTGTTCCAAACCTGCATGAGTTTCTTTGCAGAAAGTTCAAAAAAAATATTTTGAAGAATGTTTGTATCCCTTTAAGGAATTGAGTTAGTTGGAAAAATAACAAATAAGCCTGCAAAGAAGGACATCTGATTTTTCAAAATATTAGATTTTTTTTAAATAAATGTAGTTATTCAGCTCTACTTACATTTTTTAACTTACATTTACTTTTCTGATTTCACAACTAGAAAATATACTCAATATTTTTAGGTGTAACAATTTGTAACCAAAGAAATTAGTACACTGTAAAACAAAGGCAAATTTTGAACTTTTGCAGTACAATCGACTTGGATGTTTAAGTTATTTCAACTTAAATTATGTTAAACTGACTTTAAAAAATGAGTTACATCTTTAAAACAAAGTTTAACATTTCTTAACTTATTTTGATGAGTTAAAACAATGTAAAAACATATGTTGTCATAACTTATTGAACATAAAACATTTTTTTTAACAGTGTACATTATAGTTTAAAAATAGGCTACTATATATCTTTTTTTTTGTTTTGTTCAAAATTACAAAAAGTGTTTTTCTTGCCGTGAATTACTATGGTAAGCCTATTAAGCATTTCTATTTTAGACCTGATGTGATGGCTCTCACAGGAAATTATGTCACTCGTGTTTTGTCATATCTGTAAATAGAGAAACTTTGACCTGACTACTTTGACGTGTTTGTATGTGGGAGTAGCCTATATTAGTTGTCACAACAAACAATTACAATATTGAACAGATACATTTCCACATGTGCTTTATAGTAAAACATGGTCTATTGTGAAGGGTCATTTCATTATGGTTGTTGTCGAGCTGTGCTGGGATTTATTTTCAAGAACATTAACAATGAACAACATTTTTAAAGAACACTTAATAGGCTTACCATAGTGAATCCGGGCAAGACAAAAACACATTTGGAAGAAGCATTTATGATGTATTGACTCGTTATTCAAATTTTGTTCATTTTGAAAAAGTTACTTTTAAACTATGATGTACTCAATTTTGTGAAACATTTTACACTTAAAAAATTGAGTACATTTTAATGTTTTTAAATATTTTTAAAGAAATCTTTCACCCAAAAATGAAAATTCTGTCATCATTCACTCACCCTGAAGTTGTTCCAAACCGGTTCGAGTTTCTGTCTTCTGCTGAACACAAAAGAAGATATTTTGATAAATGTTTGTAACAAAGCAGATAGAACCATTCACTACCATAGTATTTTTTCCTTAAATGCAGTCAATGGTTGCTCTATCTGCTTGGTTACAAACATTCTTCCAAATATCTTTGTGTGTGTGTGTGTGTGTGTGTGTGTGTTTGTGTGCGTGATCAACAGAACAAAGATATTCATACAGGTTTGGAACACCTTGAGGGTGAGTAAATGATGACAGCATTTTCACTTTTGGGTGAACTATCCCTTTAAGCTGTCAGAGTGATATCCTTTCTATCTGGTTATACCTCTTAAGCCTCGTAGTGAATGTTTTATGAGCAGTAGCATAATCTTCATTCGCACAGTCATACAGAGCCAATACACAAACAAAACCATTTTCACTCAAACAAAAGAAGACCTTTCACTGTTGTTAGCACTCAAATCATCCTTGTTCACATTACTTTAAAAAACACACACAAAAAAACTAATGTAACTACATGAACTTAATTTTTAAGAGTGTTTTCTACTAAAAATTAGTATTGGCAGCTTTACTTAAGTGTTTGTTCAGTCAACTTAACATTGCTGAGTAAAACGAACAAACTGGGCAGGGGATCTGAAGTCCCCAGCATGCTTTGCAAGGGACTGCATTAGGAGACTAAATTCAGGGATTAAAGTTATTTTATGGGGTTTTCAAAGGAAATATGTTGTTTATGTTAGTGTATGTAACAAAGTTCGATAATAGAAGGAAGGAAGAGGACACGGGGGTCGGCTGGACGGTTGATGCTTCTTTAATTATAGTCAAAACTTAGTATAACTTCAACAACACACTGCTGTGTGAATTCTCATAGACATTCGATCACTTCCGGGTCGGCACTTCCGGCTTCCGGCAACTCAGTCTCTGGGGTTTCGCAACAACCGTCCGATCTCTCTCTCTCCCTGGTCTCTGGTTCCGCCGAGGTTTTATACCCTCTCCGCGCTCATTACTAGAACAAGAGACAGGTGTTATTAATCTGCGTCCAACCCACTCACTTACCGCTCGTCCCGCGGCTCTCTCTCCCGCTGCAGACCTCGCTGAACCACGCCCCCCTTGCCACATACCCCCACCGCCCGACTCAGGCCGGGGAGCCGTCCGGCCTGCAGCCCCCCCCCCCCCATTTCTGGAGAGGAAATCGGCCACAGCCATCTGAGCACCCGGCCTGTGGACCACCTTGAACTTAAACGGCTGAAGAGCTAGATACCAACGGGTGATCCGCGCGTTGGTATCCTTCATGCGGTGGAGCCACTGGAGAGGAGCGTGGTCCGAACAGAGGGTGAACTCCCGCCCCAGGAGGTAGTAGCGGAGGGTGAGAACGGCCCACCTGATGGCCAGACACTCCTTCTCTATGGTGCTGTACTTAGCTTCCCTCTTGGAGAGCTTACGGCTAATGTACAGCACCGGCCGCTCTCCCCCCTCCACCTCCTGGGCCAGGACTGCGCCCAGCCCCCTGTCCGACGCGTCAGTCTGCAACAAGAAAGGGAGAGAAAAGTCAGGGGAGTGTAAGAGCGGCCCGCCACATAGAGCCGCCTTTACGCGGGTAAAAGCCTGTTGACACGGCTCCGTCCACTGGACCGTATCTGGTAGCCCCTTTTTAGTAAGGTCAGTCAAAGGGCTGGTGAGGTCCGAATAATTTGGTATGAACCGTCTATAATATCCCGCCAGCCCCAAGAACTGCCTAACCTCCTTTTTGGTCTTGGGTCTCGGACAGGTTGCAATTGCTGCGGTCTTATCAATTTGGGGACGCACCTGTCCATGACCCAAGTGGAAGCCCAGATACCTTACTTCCACCCGCCCAATCGCACACTTCTTTGGGTTAGCCGTGAGCCCCGCTCCCCTCAGCGACCTCAAGACCGCCCTGACATGCTGCATATGCCGCTGCCAATCGTGACTGTAAATCACGATATCATCTAGATAGGCAGCAGCATATGCGGCATGGGGACGCAAAATCCTGTCCATGAGGCGCTGAAAGGTAGCGGGTGCCCCGAACAACCCGAAAGGAAGCGTGACAAATTGGTGCAATCCAAACGGCGTGGTGAAAGCTGTCTTTTCTTTGGACAATGGAGACAAGGGGATCTGCCAATAGCCCTTTGTTAAGTCCAGCGTCGAATAAAATCGAGCCGTGCCCAACCGATCAAGCAACTCGTCAACCCGCGGCATTGGATACGCGTCGAATTTCGACACAGCGTTCACCTTGCGGTAGTCCACACAGAACCTGACCGAGCCGTCTGTCTTGGGAACCAAAACTATCGGGCTCGCCCAGTCACTGTTGGACTCCTCGATTACTCCCATGTCGAGCATTGCGCCTAATTCTTCCTGAACTACCTTTTTCTTGTGTTCAGGCAAGCGATACGGCCGGCTGCGAACTACCACGCCCGGCTCGGTCTCGATATGGTGCTGAATCAAGTCGGTACGTCCCGGTAGGGGCGAGAACACGTCCGCGAACTCCGCCTGTAATTTTGATAAATCAGTGAGTTGTAACGGTGAGAGGTGATCTCCCCCAGGGGCCAGCGCGACTGATTGCGCTTTAATGCTCGCCTCTGGCCCGAGATCATCCTCTCCCCCGATCACCGTTGCCAACAACACTGATTCCACCTCATTCCATTTTTTTAGCAGGTTGAGGTGGTATATTTGACGTGCCCCGTTCCTATCGGATCGTATCACTTCATAATCGAGCTCTCCTACCTGTCGTGCGACCTCAAACGGCCCCTGCCACTTTGACATTAATTTTGAGCTCGACGTAGGGAGTAGAACGAGCACTTTCTCTCCCGGTGTAAATTTGCGTAGTTTTGTACCCCTGTTATATGACCGGCTCTGGCGGTCCTGGGCTTGCAACAAATTCTCCCTCGATAGCCGCCCCAAAGTGTGGAGTTTTGTTCGCAAGTCCAGCACATACTGAATTTCGTTCTTGGCCAAAGAAGGCCCCTCCTCCCAAGTTTCTCGTAGGACGTCCAGCACCCCCCGTGGCTGTCGTCCGTAGAGAAGCTCGAAGGGGGAAAACCCCGTGGAGGCTTGCGGGACCTCCCGCACAGCAAATAAGAGGGGTTCTAACCACCGATCCCAATTTTTGGCGTCTTCCTGTACGAATTTACGGATCATGGATTTAAGAGTGCGATTAAATCGTTCGACCAAGCCGTCTGTTTGTGGGTGATAGACGCTTGTTCGAATGGATTTAATGCCCAATAATCCGTACAATTCGCTTAACGTGCGTGACATAAACGCCGTGCCTTGATCAGTGAGGATTTCTTTCGGAATCCCCACTCGGGAGATTAAACGAAACAGTGCGTCCGCAACACTCTTCGCAGAGATGTTGCGGAGAGCCACTGCTTCCGGATATCGTGTGGCGTAGTCCACGATAACTAGCGCAAAACGATGTCCGCGTGCGGATCGCTCTAATGGCCCGATGAGGTCCATCGCAATTCTCTCGAAGGGGACCTGCATTAATGGAAGGGGGCGCAATGGCGCTTTTGGGGCGGCCAGTGGGTTCACCAACTGACATTCAGGACAAGACGCGCACCACCTGCGCACGTTGTCATGAATGCCTGGCCAAAAAAATCGGGTCATTAAACGATTCAGCGTGGCCGCCTGTCCCAGGTGGCCCGCCATCGGGTTAGAGTGAGCCGCCTGGAAAAGCATTTCCCGGCGGCTCTTTGGCACTAACAATTGGGTTGTATCTACTTTTGTTTGAGTGTCTTGGGTCACTCGATACAACCGATCCTTTATTATGGCAAAATAAGGATAGGAGACCGGCAAGGCAGGTTGGAGAGACTGTCCGTCGATCGATCGGACCTGCTGAAAAGCGTTCTTACGGGTTTCATCCTGGGACTGCTCCAGAGGAAAGTCATCGCGGTCCGAGAGAATTAGTCTCTCAATCCCGCTCGGTTCCTCTGGAGTTGTCGCCGAGGGTCCCGGTTCAGTCTCCCCAAGCTGTACTCGCACCGCCCCCTTCCTTGCCTTTTTCTCCCAAGCGGCATCCGCACACAACGATCCCAATAAAGCCGTAAAGGCGGGCCAATCCGTCCCCAGAATTAGCGGATGCCGGAGGTGTGGACTAACCGCCACCTCTACACTATGCTTTTGACCCCGAAACTGTATCGTGACTGGGACAACCGGATATTCCACCACATCCCCGTGCACACACCTCACCTTAACCATGCGGCTTGTATCCAATGCCCCAGGCTGCATCAGGCTTTGATGGATCGAGGTTTGGTTGCATCCTGAATCCACCAAGGCCTGATATGTACCCCCCTTGATACTTACAGGAATTTGGTACTCTCCTGCTTGATCGGGGGTGGTCCGCTGGACGTCCGGGATCCGGATCATTGTCCCGACGTCCATCCTCGGACATCGGTCCACAAAATGATCCGGATCACCGCACCTCCAGCAGGCCAGCCCAGGCCTACCCGGTGCCCCTGCGGCGGGGAGTGGGTTGGAGAATGAGCGCGGGGAGGGTGTGGAACCAGAGCCATTGTCACCCCCCACCCCCAGGAGCTCCGCCCCCCTGGGCGGAGCCCGCGAATTCCCGGATGGTCCAGGGCCTGGAGGACGGGACCTAGGGAGAGGGATAGGGCGAGAGGGAGATACAGAGGGGGGAGAGAGAGAGCGAGAGGTTAGAAGGGGTTCGCCGACCCCCGGGCACGCCACCAGGTGGTCCTCCGCCAAGTGGATGGCCGTCTCCAGCGACGTGGGCCGGTGGCACTGGACCCAATCGGCAGTTTTCCTGGGGAGCCGAGCGATGAGCTGCTCCAGCACCACCAGATCGACGATATGGTCCACGTCGCTTCCACCGGCCAATAGCCATTTGCGGCACGCGTCCCGGAGCTGTTGGGCCACCGCGAAGGGTCGGTCGGCCTCACCCCACTCCAGCGAGCGGAACCGCTGACGATGCTGCTCGGGGGTCCGGCCGACCCGCTGGATGATGGCCCTCTTCAGGTCTTCATACTCCAGGAGGTTCGCCACCGGCAGTTGTTGGGCGGCCGCCTGGGCTTCTCCGGTCAGCAGAGGTATGAGATGCACCGGCCACTGTGCCCGGGGCCACCCGCAGGCCTCCGCGGCCTTCTGAAAGAGGTCTATGAAAGCCTCGGGATCGTCCTGTGGCCCCATCTTGTGTAGGGGCACGTGGACCGGTGTGCTGGCGAGCCCGGCGGCTTCGGTGCGAACCTCCCGGTCGAACCAGCTCCGGAACCTCTCGCGGTCCTCTTGCTGGCCGCGGACAATGGCCTCGAAGCGGCGCTCCTGGTCTGCCCGCATGTCCAGCATGGACTGATGTTGTTCCTGATGGAGGGCCGCGAGAGCGGTGATGATGTCCGCAAACGGCGAGGCGGAGGGCGTCGGTGTTGTCATGGCGGCGGCGCGGTCCTACTTCCTTCCCGGGTTTCGGCACCAGTGTAACAAAGTTCGATAATAGAAGGAAGGAAGAGGACACGGGGGTCGGCTGGACGGTTGATGCTTCTTTAATTATAGTCAAAACTTAGTATAACTTCAACAACACACTGCTGTGTGAATTCTCATAGACATTCGATCACTTCCGGGTCGGCACTTCCGGCTTCCGGCAACTCAGTCTCTGGGGTTTCGCAACAACCGTCCGATCTCTCTCTCTCCCTGGTCTCTGGTTCCGCCGAGGTTTTATACCCTCTCCGCGCTCATTACTAGAACAAGAGACAGGTGTTATTAATCTGCGTCCAACCCACTCACTTACCGCTCGTCCCGCGGCTCTCTCTCCCGCTGCAGACCTCGCTGAACCACGCCCCCCTTGCCACAGTGTATAATGTTCAATTATGTTGGACATTTAGAGAAGTTTCTGTTATTTTGTGGTTACCATTATGCAGAAGAGTGGTGCCTGTGTTTAGACTGTAGGCACTCATGCATATATTTAGATGCAATCCCTGCCCACAATAAAATCGAGTTTGTCCAATTAGTTTTATGTTGCTAAAAATATGCTTCTTATTTAATCGTTTTCCACAAACACTTGTAGACCAAATAGTTAATTTAATAAGGTAAATTAAATGGATAAATGTGTTCACCTGGCATAATAAACATTTATAAATTTAACACAACATTATTAAGTAAACTGCACATATAAATATTATGTAAAACTGACTAATTCATGCATTTACTCAAATACATTTAGTCAGCTTTACTTGAATTTCTTTCGTTTGTATAACTAAATATACATAAGTACTTAATCTTATCATAAAAAAGGAAAAGAAATCTAACTCTTCCTTCTCTATTTTTCTCTTTTCATGACAGATCGTTTCCTGTACTTCTCAGTTGTAAGTGGCTTTGGATAAAAGCTTCTGCTAAATGCATAAATGTAAATGTAAAAAGTAAAAAGTAATTTGTACAAAAATAAAATAAAATAATACTCAGTAGTTGTGTGGAACCACATGACTGCATTTTTAAGTAAATTCAACAAGCCTTTTTTTGAGTGCCCTTCCTTAAAAAAATGCATCCTGTTATTTTTAACCACTAAAGTGCCAAATGTTAGTGTACTTGTGTGTGTGTGTGTGTGTGTGTGTGTGTGTGTGTGTGTGTGTGTGTGTGTGTGTGTGTGTGTGTGTGTGTGTGTGTGTCACTACTCTGCATTTACAAAATTCTCCCAGAAAGCATTCAGCGATGAACATCTCGATAGATAGAAGTCTTGTGTTTTTATTTATTCAGAGGATACAGTGGTAAAGGCATAAAGACTCTAATACAAAACATACATCAACATCTGCAGCTCTATGAAACAGCATTATCACTTGGACAACCGACCACAACATTGTGACAGAGAAATAACACATTTGAGATGTAGATTCATTAAATGTAAGTCAACATTTACAATGGGCTTTGATGCTAAGGTGCTATTCTGGTGTAAGAATCAATATCCACGTGGTCTAATGAAACTGGTGAAATAGTTTAGCACACAAACGTAAGCCATTTTAAAGTGATTTTCCTGAACATCAGCTCCCTAGATGCAACTAAAATGCAGAAACCTCTAAAAACCGACAGAAAATATGCAATGGGAAGAATATCTTCATTAATAATAATACGGCAATATTTCCTTTAAATCTGACTTGAATGTGTTAAGTGTATCTTTATGCACAGAATTGCTACGGTCTTGTGCTAACAAGTGTGACTTAAACTCGAGAGTTTACAGACACAGTATTATTATTATTATTACAGTGTGGTGGCAACAGCTAATACACCTCTACTCATTACATCATAGAACATCTGGAGCTATTCTTCATATAAGGTGTTGACCAATACAGCTCATGTCTTTACAGAGCTATATGAGACAATCTCGACATGTACTAAATTACCTCATAATGCTACTTCTGATGTGTTGTTATTGGAAAAGTAGCCTTTCTTTAAAGGTCATGCATATCAACTTTTTTTAAACTAAATATCGGTGGAAGTCCAAAATACTTTAAAATGAGAGTTCACAGTTCAAACTGCAATAAATACATAACAGTGGGCCATTTAATATTCATTTGTGTTTTGAGCTGCTTTTCACAACACAAGAAATGCACTCATGCATCAAATTCAATTTAAAAATCCCTTTTCTATAAGAATATACTTTCGTGCGGTGAGGGGAACGTGACGAGAATAGAGCTGATGTATCATGCAGTCTCATTTTCCGGGTAATTTTTCAACAATATATCGTTTTATACGTTCATAAGTGGCATTAAAATGGTAAGACCAAAAAAAAAAAAAAAAAAAAAAAAAAATGTGTGGAAAGAAAGTTTCTTCACTTTAGCATGTTAATCTAACAGTCATGGTTATTAATAGGCACATTGTATATAACATGCATGTGCGGGGTAGCCAAAAGTGATTCAATGGAGTGAAGTGAGCAATGATAGGACAGAAAAACAGAAACAAATCTGATACATAAATGTTTTGGAAGCACAGAGTGTGTCCAGCAATAACTATCTTATGTTTCATTTCATATTGACATCAATGCTACAATGGCTTTGCTAGTGAGCTACCAGTCTCGGCTCTTATGTTATAATGTACACAGCGTCAATGAAGTGTAGGAGAACAATGTCAAATTGTTTTACACCCTTTGGCAAAGTGTCCCCTACAGCCCTTTCTAACTTTGTATTTGTTATATGCAGTGATATCATACTTATCACACATCTGCTGTTTTGTTTTTTATGTATTTTTTATAAGAGCATCAGATGCATTTGAAAATTAGCATTGCCGGGAGACTTTAGGAAAACAGAAGTCTCTGCAAAAAGAAGAAGGAAATAGAAAGAAATCACAGTGATATGAACTATGTGTAAAGCAGTGGTTCTCAACCTTCTTGACTCGAAGGCCCTCCTTACATATGCACAATATTTAAGATTTTTGGATTAAAATATCCAACATCCACTAGAACAATGCTATATATTTAGTTGACTTGTGTACTTGCATTATCCCAAATGTATCCAAGAAGCCAGAGAAATAAGCTATTTTAACCAGGACAGGGACTGTGTCTGTGCGTCGCTTATCAATGACATCATACCCGTGCTACCATCGATCTCCAGGTTTTATTTGGCAGAAACCATGACAACACAGCGTAATAAAAACTCTGTGAAATCAATGCGTCATCAAGCTACGCCTTTGTTTTGAATAAGCGACCTCTAGTGGTGAAAAAAATGACATATTGTGGCTTAAAGTCGGCACGAAATGGAAGTTGTGATACTCTTTTCTTCCTTACTGTGAAAAAAGGGAAGGACATGATTTTGTCCATTGGGAATATTTTTGATTGTTGTGGTTTGCTATTGCTATGGTGACAGTTTGTCCTGGTTTCGTCATCAGAGAAGGGGATAGATGTTGCTGAAAAAGGGAGGGGAAGTTATTTTGATTACAAATTATGAGGGAGCACAAATGAAATAATAATAATCATGTGCATGTGCATATATAAATCATTTGTAATTAATACAGCAATATTCCCTAAAATAAAATATTTTGATTTCATGGTGATCTAAAAATATGTTTCCGTCGCATAATATGATATCGCATCAAATCATGTGGAATGAAAACGCCAAGATGCAAATCAATTCAAAAAGTGTGCATAAAAAACATATGCGCTCATTTGAATCGGATACATCTGATAAGGAAATATGCGCATAAACTACAATGGAAATGCATTTAACCAAAACAATTTTATTGATGTGCATAAGTAAATAAATAAATAATGTGACTTTTGCGATGTAACAGCTGTAACCAGCGGAAAAAATACCTTGTTTGTAAAGCATCCGAGTGCTGTTTTGGTCATTCAGAAGTCTGTTGTCAGAGATGCTCTGTATATTTCCTTCCCAGAACTGTCTTCCATGACTGCGTTCCCAAACATATTTAGCGGTAATTTATCAGGAAGAGAAGATTATGTTCTCTTCAACTCACTGAATGGAAACGGTGCCTAATTCGTAAATGTTTTGTAATATTGCAATCTTGCGCATAAGTTACGTTCGCAACTTTGGATGGAAACATAGCTTAATGTTGTACGTCTTATTTTTAGTCTCCCCCCCCCCCCACCCCCCAGTATTCTAATGAATATTATGTTAATATAAATATGTTTAAGACTTTTGGGGCTGGAAGTTACCCTCTGGTTGAGAACCACCGATGTAAAGAGCAAAGAAATGGTGAGGAAAAAAAAGAAAAATGGATTAAAAGCCTAATAAATTTTTGATGACATTCAAATTGCTTTAAAGGTAATTTCTTATATTTGCTAGTTAATCTATGAAATTTACAAAATGTTATCTTAAAAAAAAAACTTTTTAGAATACAAAACGTAAATAGTTAAAACCAACCCTAAATTTGAGAGAGAGAGAGAGAGAGAGAGAGAGAGAGAGAGAGAGAGAGAGAGAGAGAGAGAGAGAGAGAGAGAGAGAGAAAGAATAGGTTGTAACAGATAGTCATGTGGAAATAGTCACTCATGCAAGAATGCGCTCAGATTTTCACACTAAAAAGAAAGGTACATTTCTATCCCTATGTAAATTTCTCCAGGTGATGTTTATTGAGAGGCTTTCTTCTCCTTTTAACGTCAGGGCACCCAAAAGGGCGCTGAAATTTGCTGTGGTGCTCGTGAGGTTGAAATCATCCATAAGTCTACCAGTGAGAGAAGACGCACGTTGACATATAATTACACCATAAGCAAAAGACAAGGTGAGGCGACGCACGGAAAAAGTGGTCGATAGCCCTGTGCTCTCATTTGTCTGATAAACAGGAGGTGCAGTGTCTGTGTCAGGTGAAGTGAGAGGTAATTGCGGGCTTCTGCAGGAGTCCGTTTCAGCTCTTGACTCAGAGAGACCTCAGCCAGACAAAGGAGTTCCTCTCATAGCTGGTTTGGTACGGGTGACGCATGAGTGTGCTGGAGAGGTCAGGATTACAGGATCCTGTGGGAAACGCTGTCCTGAGGACTGCTGTCCGCCGTGGGGTGTTTGAGCAGATCCAGGGGCATCAGTGGAAGGGGTTGGTTTTGTTCACTCACTACTGCCTCGTATGGGGGCGCCTCTTCCAAAGGCAAGGCTGACAAAGAGATGGAGGCGATTGGCTGGAGTCTGAAGTCCCGTAGTCTGGTTGGGTATTGGGAAGAGCCGCTCGCTGACACCCAGGAAGCACCGGTGGGCAGATTCTCCATCTCTCTGTGATAGTGTGAGGCTGGCTGCCCACGGCACGGGTCTGTGAGGGAGTAGGGGGGTGGATCGTCCGTAGGAACGTATATTTGCGTCCCTTGTCCCACACATTCATCGTAACTGAAAGAAAAGATCATTTTGATTAAATATGATTATATACACATATAACATTTCAACAATACGTAATTGATACATTTCCTATTAATATAATATATCAAAGTTTGTTAAATATAGGAGGATTTAGTTGCACAGGATCCCTTCTTTAGGGAACCACAAAGTATCCTGTAAACTTGGTAGGTTACCTATTCTATCCACTAGAGGGCAGGGAATGTATTAACACAGCTTGGGATTTTCACATTTTGGCCATAAGCCATACATTATGCCATACATATAAAATGTAAGAAATCTTTAAAAAATATTGTTAATTAGGGCTGTCAATAGAACAATAAATTGTGATAAAGATCATGATTTATCATGATAGGTCAGGTTATTTTATCATGCTTTTGGGAAAATAATATTGGACTCAGGAGTGGCAATGGCACACAAATAACATTCAAATAATGACATATTAATCTAAAACGATAAATTAAACAATATGTGTATTAAGATCATTATGCTGGGCATATTTAATATTTAACACATTATCTTTAAAAGCTCTAGTTGAAAAAAAAAAAATCTTTATGTTTTCTGTGTAGCCCAGTGCACTCTTGTAGCCTCTCGGGACTAGGCCTGTTTAAAAAATAATATAAATGTAAAATGTACATACTAAGTCTAATAAAATGTGTATGATACAAATTAATATAATAAAATATTATACACTAATACATTAATGCAAACATTTTCCCTTTGAAGTTGTTTAAGTTGAAAAATAATAATTTCAAGCCACATTTTACTACATTGTCAGATTATGACATATTTTTACATATAATATAATGTTTTTTTTGGTTGTTTTTACATGAGAATATAATGTTATAATGTCTGAATGCAAGATCCTTTTGACTCACACTAAGTATTACTGACATTCAACTCTCTTTTTACTCCTTCCCATCACACAAATGGGAAGTCTTGTCTTTGCGATATCCTTCTACACAGCAAACAAAGCTCAAGTGAAGCACATCAGGTTCAAAGCATGATGTGTCCATCCAGGAGAAGAGCAAACAAAAAGATAGAGAAAGGAAGCGAAATGGCCTACTTGCTTGCTTGAGTTGTGTGTGTGCGTGTGCGAGTGAGGTGAGCTATATTAACCAGGGTCATGGGCACTTCCAGTAGAAGTAAAGCAGTCATCTGCCTCTGACCTCAGCTGGAGCAGGGCACTAGAAAGCTCAAGAGCGAATAGCAGCAGGGTAATTGGATCTCGGCATGGTTAACCATATCAGACTGTCAGTGAGAGCGGAAACGGGATGCTAGAATTGGTTTACGCCACCACCCCAGGCTTACACATGAGTGGGGGTATTGTGGTGGGCACAAAGGTTGCATCTTTTGTCTACACACAAAATTGTTATTGCGCTAGAATGCATTAAATTCAAATTCATCAAAAATGAGAGTAAATACATTTATAATGTTACAAAAGATTTCTATTTCAAATAAATTTTGTTATGAACTTTCTATTCATTAAAGAATCTTGATTTAAAAAATAGAAGCATTTCAATATATGTATAAAATACTTATTAAACATTAATAGTAATAAATGTTTCTTCATCATATTATAAAGATTTCCGACAGATTGTGTGACACTGAAGACTGGAGTAATGATGCTGAAAATTCACCCTTTGCCATAATAATAAACCACATTTTTAAAATATTAAAGTAGAAAACTTCACTTAAAGGGGTGATGAATTGAGAAATCAACTTTCCCTAATGCATAAGAATATTCTGTAAGTTTCAGAGCTGAAAACTTTCTTGTTAGTCAAAAGCTTTATAGACACCAGGCTCGGCAAACGCTCAATCTCAGAATGTCCCAACACTTGACGTCAGAATGTGGTGAAACACCGCCTCTGCAGAAGAACAACAACCTACTTCTTCATTGCCTGTTTAGCCCCGCCCACCGATTTGTGCATGTAACAAAGGCCGATTCCAGCTACCAAGCAATAAACATGCCGTTGAGGATTACAAAATATTGTGCAGTGCCTGGGCTTGACAGTAATGCAACATTTAAGTAACTGTTCATTCTAATGCCTGATCTGAAATGTGATGATTCATGTAGTCAAATGTTCTTTGTCTGTGTGTCAGTAAATCAAACCAGTAACTAAACATCAACTTGCATTGTTTCTCTTAGGATGAAAATAATCTGCCATTTAACGGTGATTAAATTCTATAAAGAAATTGCAGCTGTCAATAAAACAACAAGTGTTTATCAGTGACGTGTTTAACAGGGAATATCGTTTTATTCAAAGCATCCCTTAACTAGGGCTGGGCGATATGGCCAAAATTTCATATCCCGATATAGCTCATTTGATATCCCGATAACGATATACATAACAATATAGCAATTTTTCTGTTAATTCAGTTTATGAATAGTCTATACAAAATTGCAATGTGGAAATGCAGTTTGAAATGATATACAAAACAAATAAAGGTAGTATGGACTACATTTTTATTTTATGTAGAACCTTTTTTTAAAGCAAGACTGTTGGTAAAGTTAACACCTGCCTAGGGATGTTAACCGATGACCGTTTGACCGATGGCTGACCGTATCAACGTTAACCGATCAAAGTTGTCGGTTAAAATAAATAAAAAAGTGATCTCTAAATTAGGCTATTATAGACAGTGGACTAAACGCTACTACAGGTGGCCGTCTCATTCCAAAATCTTTTTGTGTGATTGAACATATCCCTCGCACTCAATTTTTCATAACTCGCCTGTTTGTACTTAATAAACCAATAAAAACATTTGGCGCGAGGTCACAGCGTTTGGGTTTGCGCGCTCACAAGGTTTGCAAAAAGTAAACACTCGAGGTTAGAGCCAGAGCAGACGACAGTATGAAGCGTGCATTTCGCTTAAGATGGGCTTACATTTGGAAATATATTACATCTTCATTTCAGTGGAAACACATAAGGTGTTGATCGTCTTTCTTTATTATTGTTAGCACTACCTCGAACTAAAGCGGCGTCTCTTCGGAGCTGTCATTTTCTTAAATGAGCCGCGGCAATGATTCAAATGAGCTTCTAACGCTAGACAAACGCCTTTATTTACAACGCGATCACCTTGTACCCAAACCATTTCGAAACTAATGAGCCATTTGTCCTCTGATTACAAACAAGCTCCTCTGCGGCGCGTTTGCGGGACTCGTGTTTCGCGCTGTGGGGGATTTTAAAAAAGTGACGTGAGTGGAAGGGAGGCTGCATCGCGTGTGTGTGTGAGTGAGAGAGCGAGAGAGAGACAGAGGGAGCGCGGCTCGCGGCTGTTATTTCAAATAGCGCAGCATATTTTAAACTAGTCGGTTAACCGGTTTCAACCGGCTAATGAGGCTCGGTGGTCGGTCAAGAAAATGTTTAGTTTTCGCCATCCCTACACCTGCCATTAAAATATTTCAATATATGGCTATATGGTGTGCCACGCGTAAAAGCCTGTTGCAGCGTCTGTGTCTGAAGTTTGTTTTGAGCGCTTATGCCACTATTCTGGCATAATTACTCTGAGAATTACCCTGGTCTGAACCGCGTCTACTACCGTCTTCCTCCATGTTTGTTTATGTATTGCAGCGTGCATGGGCATGCCGTGGCGTGAGGTGCATCTTGACATAAAACTCTGCCATAAACGCCTTATCGTGGCATAAGCGATAGAGCCTAATATAAAACGATAGACATTTTCTATCGTCCAGACGATATATTTCGTCATATCCCCCAGCCCTACCCTTAACTATATCATGTTTGCACTGTTAGTGAAGATGAACACATTCGTTAATGTACAGAAACTGAGTTGCAATTTTTCATGCCACGATTGTCATAGATCTAATTATAATGCAACACTTTCTCGATTAGTTAACCATGAGAACTGTAATTGGAAAAACAAGCTAAAAGAGGAAGTAATACTATTTCAAATGCTAATACGCTAGCGAGTCACAGTAGTGGGCGTTTACATTGAACTAACAGTAGACACGCCCCTTAAAACGTGTTTAAAAGCGTGTTTAGAGCAGAAGGAAAAAATGTGTTTTATTTATAAATTGAAATTTGTTTTAATGTAAAAAACATTCTAACATTAAAAGTGCTCCACAGGAAACATCCTAAAACAATTAAAAAAACCCACACAGTTCATGACCCCTAAATTTGGACAGTTGTAAATTAATTAGAATATCATCAAAAAGTTGATTTATTTGACCAATTCCATTCAAAAAGTGAAACTTGTACATTAGATGAATTCATTACACACTATATTTCAAATGTTTATTTCTTTTAATTTTTATTATTATAATTCATTATCTCAGAAAATTTGAATATTGTGAAAAGGTTCAATTTTGAAGACACCTGGCGCCACACTCTAATCAGCTAATTAACTCAGAACACCTGCAAATGTATTTAAATTGTCTTTCAGTCTAGTTCTGTAGGCTACACAATCATGGGGAAGACTGCTGACTTGACAGTTGTCCAAAAGACGACCATTGACACCTTGCAAAAGGAGGGCAAGACACAAAAGGTCATTGCAAAAGAGGCTGGCTGTTCACAGAGCTCTGTGTCGAAGCTCGTTAATAGAGCGGTAAAGGGAAGGAAAAGATGTGGTAGAAAAAAGTGTACAAGCAATAGGGATAACCGCACCCTGGAGAGGATTGTGAAACAAAACCCATTCAAAATGTGGGGGAGATTCACAAAAGAGTGGACTGCAGCTGGAGTCAATGCTTCAAGAACCACTACGCACAGACGTATGCAAGACATGGGTTTCAGCTGTCGTATTCCTTGTGTCAAGCCACTCTTAAACAACACACAGCATCACAAGCATGTCATCTGGGCTAAAGACAAAAAGGACTGCTGGGTGGTCCAAAGTTATGTTCTCTGATGAAAGTTTCCTTTGGAAATCAGGGTCCCAGAGTCTGGAGGAAGAGAGGAGAGGCACACAATCCAATGTTGCTTGAGGTTCAGTGTAAAGTTTCCACAGTCAGTGATGGTTTGGGGTGCCATTTCATCTGCTGGTGTTGGTCCACTGGGTTTTCTGAGGTCCAAGGTCAACACAGCCATATACTAGTAAGTTTTAGAGCACTTCATGCTTCCTGCTGCTGACTAACTTTATGGAGATGCAGATTTCATTTTACAGCAGGACTTGAAACCTGCACACAGTGCCAAAGCAACCAGTACCTGGTTTAAGGACCATGGTTTTCCTGTTCTTAACTGGTCAGCAAACTCACCTGACCATAACCCCTTAGAAAATCTATGGGTATTGTGAAGAGGAAGATGTGATATGCCAGATCCAACAATGCAGAAGAGCTGAAGGCCACTATCAGAACAACCTGGGCTCAACACATGTAGTTCAATTATCTTTTTGTAGTTCTACAGTTATGGTCACATTATCCACACAGGGAAAAAGGGTGTAGAATTGTATTTTTAGGGGTACAACAGCTTGATCATAGAAACGCTAGTGCTTTAAAGTACATTTTACTCTAAGGTACTGATATGAACCTTTTAGGAGTACAAAAAGGTACAAAGATGACAAGAAAAGCTGTTGTACCCCTAAAGGTACAATTCTAACAACCTCTTTCTCTGTGTGTATGGTGTTGTAAGAAAATGTGCTACATAAAGATTCTTTAAAAAACAAAAATCACTAAGAATTATACCTTTACTGTTACGGCCATTTTAATTTTGGTGCTGAAACATTTTCATGAGGTACATTATACAAAAAATATTTTATGGCTGCTCATTTGCAAAATATAAATGGGTTTTATTTACAGAACTCTTTTGGATCTCTCTCACAGAACCATTTGTGAAATTAAGCTCCCATAGGTGGGAATTGATTATTTCTGATGATTTTACAATTGTTGCTCATATAATAAAATGATCTAATATTAGTAGCAGCAGCTATTGATTCGTTTCCAAATATTCAGAGATCTGCTCCCTTTCCTTTTCCGTCAGGCTTCAGTGAGGTGATGAGGGCTAATTAACACACCACCTGCTCAACTGGAAGAGGTGATGATACCAGGGAAAACGGCTAAACATGACTGGGACCCATTGAGGGAGCAAGTAAACACCAAATTTGTTTTATTTTTAGGTGGTTCAGACTAAAATCAAACTAGTCTCACTCTTCTTCTGTCAGTGTTTCTCTGTCTTTTGTTTCTCTTCTCATACCATGAATCAAACCCCACCATGAACACGAAAAACTGAATGACATTTCTCATGCTTGAAGGTCATTCTTTATTTTTGCTACTGGGGCAACACATATAACATATATATTCTGAATTATTGATCTCCCTCCTGTTTGGATTCACTAGTATTTTGTTTTATCTTATAATGATTATTCTAAATAATAATAATAATAATAATAGTAATACCCAGAGACCTAGAGTTACATAAAACAGTTGAAGTTACTATTTTTAAATGGCACATACTAGTAAAAATGCCAGGAATCAGTGGTTAAAATAATTAATTTAGCATACTATTGTCTGAAAATGTATAATGCTATAAATGTTTTTTTTAAAGGCGTCATGAACTCGCTTTTTTATTTATTTATATTGTTGACTGAAGGTCAACTAATGATATTCGTGTGGGTTTTAACTTCAAAAACATCTGAACTAATAATGAGTAATTAACTAATAAGCTTTTCTACACTGGTTTTGAGACTCTCTCCTGAACGCTGGGTTTTGATGGGCGTGCAGCACTGGAGACTTGGAAGTAAACACCCACAGCTAGGATTGGATAAGATTAGCATATTTAATGAGCTGTCAGTTCACATAAGGGATTGTTTTGAAAATGGCAACCGGAATGATGCTCTCAATCACAGGGCTCATAAACTTCTTTGTCAAACAAACACAATTATTTATTTCTCATCCACCCGCAATTGATTGAAATATTATTTTTGTATTACTTGGCCCGCCCAATTGGTGGATATAAGCGCGAAACACACACGCACACGTGCATGCTTAGATCAAGAAAGGTGATATTTCACTAATTGAGATTCACCGGTCTGCCGACTGGCTTACGTTTTTATAGCCTGTCTGGAAAACACAGCTCGGGGACTACTATTACATATAAAAACCCCTTTTAGTCACATAAATGTGTTGCATGTCAGATCCAATACAGAAGGCACAACATTGTGTCTGCAAATCCAGCAGGACTTGCTTACAAACGATTCTGCAGTTAAATTCACAGTCTTCCCCACGTGAGTTGGAATTTCACTAAAAATAAATGAAGTAGTATCACACATTCCTAATATTAGGATAGTAGGAAGCTTAGCAGCAACTGTGTTCTTCCACAATATCGTGCTATCTCCGGCATGTTTATTGCTGCTGGCAATGCGATCCGAACACATCCATGAGTCGGTGGGCGGGGCTACTGAATTACACGTGCTTATTATTCTGTAGAGGCGATGTTTCGTTAGTCAGTGACGTCAAGATGCGAAAAACGATCGTTTTCTGGACATTGTTTCTGGACTTGAACTGTCACCTTATCGTGGTGGAGGGGTTTGAGTACCTGAATGATCCTAGGAGCTATGTTGTCCGGGGCTTTATGCCCCTGGTAGGGCCTCCCAAGGCAAACAGGTCCTTGGTGACGGGCCAGACTAAGAGCAGTTCACAAAGCCCATTATGAAAAAATTAAAAACAAGGGCCGAGACGTCGCCCGGCATGGCGCAGCCGGGGCCCCACCCTGGAGCCAGGCCCGGGGTTGGGGCTCGTATGCGAGCGCCTGGTGGCCGGGCCTTCCCCCATGGGGCCCGGCCGGGCTCAGCCCGAAAGAGCGACGTGGGGCCGCCCTCCTGTGGGCTCACCACCTGCAGGAGGGATCATAAGGGGCCGGTGCATAGTGGATCGGGCGACAGTCGAAGGCGAGGCCCCCGACGACCCGATCTCTGGACACGGAAACTGGCTCTAGGGACGTGGAATGTCACCTCGTTGGCGGGGAAGGAGCCTGAGCTTGTGCGGGAGGTCGAGAGATACCGACTAGAAATAGTCGGGCTCACCTCCACGCACAGCTTAGGCTCTGGAACCACACTTCTCGAGAGAGGCTGGACTCTCTACCACTCTGGAGTTGCCCATGGTGAGAGGCGGCGGGCTGGAGTGGGTTTGCTTATAGCCCCCCAGCTCAGTCGCCATGTGTTGGAGTTCACCCCGGTGAGCGAGAGGGTTGCTTCCCTGCGCCTTCGAGTCGGGGATAGGTTTCTCACTGTCATTTGTGCCTACGGCCCGAATGGCAGTGCAGAGTACCCGGCCCTCTTGGGGTCTCTGGGAGGGGTGCTAGAAAGTGCTCCGACTGGAGACTCCATCGTCCTACTGGGGGACTTCAACGCCCATGTGGGCAGTGACAGAGACACCTGGAGGGGCGTGATTGGGAGGAACGGCCCCCCTGATCTGAACCCGAGCGGTGTTCTGTTATTGGACTTCTGTGCTAACCATGGCTTGTCCATAACGAACACCATGTTCAAGCATAAGGGTGTCCATCAGTGCACTTGGCACCAGGACACCCTAGGCCGAAGGTCGATGATCGACTTTGTGGTCGTCTCATCTGACCTCCGGCCGTATGTCTTGGACACTCGGGTGAAGAGAGGGGCGGAGCTGTCAACCGATCACTACCTGGTGGTGAGTTGGATCCGATGGTGGGGGAGGAAGCTGGACAGACTCGGCAGACCCAAACGTACTGTGAGGGTCTGTTGGGAACGTTTGGCTGAACCCCCTGTCAGAGAGATCTTCAACTCCCACCTCCGGCAGAGCTTCGACCAGATCCCGAGGGAGTCTGGAGATATTGAGTCCGAGTGGACCATGTTCTCCACCTCCATTGTCGACGCGGCCGCTCGGAGCTGTGGCCGTAAGGTCTCCGGTGCCTGTCGAGGCGGTAATCCCCGAACCCGGTGGTGGACACCGGAAGTAAGGAATGCCGTCAAGCTGAAGAAGGAGTCCTATCAGGCCTGGCTGGCTTGTGGGGCTCCTGAGGCAGCGGACAGGTACCGGCAGGCCAAGCGGACGGCAGCCCGGGCGGTTGTGGAGGCAAAAACTCGGGCCTGGGAGGAGTTCGGTGAGGCCATGGAGAAAGACTATCGGTTGGCCTCGAAGAGATTCTGGCAAACCGTTCGACGCCTCAGGAGGGGGAAGCAGTGCCCTACCAACACTGTCTACAGTGGAGATGGGCAGCTGCTGACCTCAACTGGGGATATTGTTGAACGGTGGAAGGAATACTTCGAGGATCTCCTCAATCCCACCGACACGTCTTCCTTTGAGGAAGCAGAGGCTGAGGGCTCGGAGGGGGACTCGTCCATCACCCGGGCTGAAGTCATCGAGGTAGTTAATAAGCTCCTCGGTGGCAAGGCGCCGGGGGTGGATGAGATTCGCCCTGAGTACCTTAAGTCTCTGGATGTTGTGGGGCTGTCTTGGCTGACGCGCCTCTGCAGCATCGCGTGGCGGTTGGGGACAGTGCCTATGGACTGGCAGACCGGGGTGGTGGTCCCTCTTTTCAAGAAGGGGGACCGGAGAGTGTGTTCCAACTACAGGGGGATCACACTCCTCAGCCTCCCTGGGAAAGTCTATGCCAGGGTACTGGAGAGGAGAATTCGGCCGATAGTGGAACCTCGGATTCAGGAGGAGCAGTGTGGTTTTCGTCCCGGTCGTGGAACGCTGGACCAGCTCTATATCCTTCACAGGGTGCTGGAGGGTTCATGGGAGTTTGCCCAACCGGTCCACATGTGCTTTGTGGATTTGGAGAAGGCATTCGACTGTGTTCCCCGTGGCACCCTGTGGGGGGTGCTCTGGGAGTATGGGGTCCGGGGCCCCTTGCTTAGGGCAGTACGGTCCCTTTACAACCAGAGCAGGAGCTTGGTTCGCATTGCCGGCAGTAGGTCAAATTTGTTCCCGGTGCATGTTGGTCTCCGGCAGGGCTGCCCTTTGTCACCGGTTCTGTTCATAATTTTTATGGACAGAATTTCTAGACGCAGCCAAGGGCCGGAGAGTGTCCGGTTTGGGGACCACGCGATTTCATCGCTGCTCTTTGCAGATGATGTTGTCGTGTTGGCAACCTCAGACCGGGACCTTCAACATGCACTGGGACGGTTTGCAGCCGAGTGTGAAGCGGCGGGGATGAGAATCAGCACCTCCAAGTCCGAGGCCATGGTTCTCAGTCGGAAAAGGGTAGCTTGCTCACTTCAGGTTGGTGGAGAGTTCTTGCCTCAAGTGGAGGAGTTTAAGTATCTTGGGGTCTTGTTCACGAGTGAGGGAAGGATGGAACGGGAGATTGACAGACGGATCGGTGCATCATCTGCAGTAATGCGGGCGATGTACCGGTCTGTTGTGGTGAAGAAGGAGCTGAGCCGTAAGGCAAAGCTCTCGATTTACCGGTCAATCTACGTTCCTACTCTCACCTATGGTCATGAGCTGTGGGTCATGACCGAAAGGACAAGATCCCGGATACAGGCGGCTGAAATGAGCTTTCTCCGCAGGGTGGCTGGGCGCTCCCTTAGAGATAGGGTGAGAAGCTCGGTCACTCGGGAGGAGCTCAGAGTAGAGCCGTTGCTCCTTCACATCGAGAGGAGCCAGCTGAGGTGGCTCGGGCATCTATTTCGGATGCCTCCTGGACGCCTTCCCAGGGAGGTGTTCCGGGCACATCCCACCGGGAGGAGGCCCCGGGGAAGACCCAGGACACGCTGGAGGGATTATGTCTCCAGGCTGGCCTGGGAACGCCTCGGGGTACCCCCGGAGGAGCTGGAGGAAGTGGCCAGAGAGAAGGAAGTCTGGGCGTCTCTGCTTAGACTGTTGCCCCCGCGACCCGGCCCCGGATAAGCGGAAGATGATGGATGGATGGATGGATGGTGTCTATAAAAGCTTTTATTTGACAAACAAGGAAGTTTTCAGCTCTGAAACTTACAGGATATTCTTATAATACCATGACCTTTTATATATCAAAAGCTCAAGAGAAAGTTGATTTCTCAATTCATCACCCCTTTAAGTGAAAATATTTGAGTGAATCTATTGCTTTATATGGATGACATTAAGATTCATATGAATATAATTATGATATGAAGTCAAAATTATGACAAAGTTGAAATTATAGTTGAGATACATAATCTATGATAAATAATGAAGAATTATAATTACATATGCAAGTCAACATTTTTATTTGTGTACATTTTGTCTTCATAATTATACATTTTTACATGATTTTTTTTGTCAGAATTTAGATTTTTTTCATGTCACAATTATTTAGCAAAACATGATTTTTTATTATTTAAAATTATATTAAATTATAGATTTTGAGTGGTATTTAATGCTTTAATATTTCTAAACCTAAAGTGTCTGGGGATAAATTAAATGAACTTTAAAACAACGGTTGACATTTAAATTGGTCAAATTGGCTATGTTTTTTAAGAATTATTTTCCCCCCAAGTCCAATGTGACAATGCAAGATAACTCGCACATAAACACATGCAGATCAATGTAGTTTACCAATCCAGATGTCAGCGCATTTTGCAACAGGTGGGAACCACAGCAAACAGGACCCCATGCCCGGACACTTTACACTGCCTCCCCTAAGCGGGTCAAACAATATTGACAGCTTGACTGAATGCTCATAACCCCACAATGCTCTGGTACACGTCTCTGAGAATACTGGACTCAGATATACTGTGGTGCCACCGTGTCTAAGGATTACACCCTTCAGTACACACCGCTACTGAACTTGGCAATGATGGTCAATGACTGCATTCCTTGGATAGTACACAAATGCGTTATGCAGTCTTTTCATTAGGTTGTACCTTACTTTGCATTACATTATGTGATTGATTTTCAGACATATTCAAAGTCAAACAGCAACTTCCTCTGCAGTGCAGCATTCTGAGTCCAGTTCAGTCCACTTTAATATATACTTAGATAAATGAGGCCACTGTGTAATGTGTTATTCACCCAATTCTGCATTCTGCCGTGTAGCTTAATCTAATGAAGAGCGAGACACAGGAAGAACAAGATACTACAGACTTATAGCCACATATTATGCTATTAGCCCATATTATGCTATTTAAAAGTTTCCTAACAGGTTTACATGCATCAAAGGTAAAGAAAAAAGTTTTATTTTCTTATAATATACAATGTACACTCACCACAATGTTCAATGATTCTCAAACGGCTCAACGGGTGAATCAGTCTCTCTAAATCCATCCCTGTTTAGTCTGTTGTGATTGGTCTACCGCGTACAGCGCATATTTTGGAAACAAACGCCCATTACCGTAACTGAACTCCAGCTCTGTCCGGAGGCTTCCTAATGTTCAATTTTAAACAAATTTACATCAGTCCCAGCATGTGTCTGAATCAATCACATTCAGCATTAATAACTGTGCATCCATCAACAAACCCGTGTGTGTGTGTTTCTAATTTGTTGCAGTGCACATTCGGGAACTGTATCAATAACAGCACATAGGTTAGCTGATGTTAGCTGAAAGGCAAAACAATTCTTGCTCCATAATTTTTCTTTACTCAAACTAGTAAGAATAACAGACAATCTGCATTAATAGACAATGGTTTACAGTAGGGCTGAAACGATTCATCGAGTAACTCGAGTTAATCGAATTAAAAAAATCCTTGAGGCAAAATCATCCTCCTTGACGCTTCGTTTAGTCCATTTAACTACATACGGAGGTTGCAGAAAGACATTTTTTTTGTGTAAGGACTCGGAGTATGCGCGGATTGCGGTTATATCCACGGTTCAGGTGGGTAAACATCCCAAAAATTGCGTGTGGATGAGAGAAATCATAATGTGTTGATTTGAATAAAGACGCAGAACTCTCATTTCACGGTAAAACGCAATAAATGCGTGTCGTTCTTAAACTTTCAGTTTCAGCTCATGTCAAGGTCAAAGACCGCAATGCGAGAGAGAGCGGCATCAGCACTGGTAATATAATTTAGTCTCGCTATTTTTAAATAAAGACAAAGGTGTGTAGAGCTTCAGGATGCGTCGCTGAACATTTAAGTTTCATTTGCGGCAGTTCACACGTCAGCTGAGGAGATACAAGCAACTCACGAATGCGATGGAGTTAGCAGCTTTGCACATGGATCACCGTCATTGTGATGTGTGTGAAATATTTAATGAGACTTTATATACTTGATAATATCTTCGAAATACACCATTAAAATGTTCTCAATGCTAGGCGCAACAAACCTCAGAAGCTGTAACGTGTGTGTGTGTGTGTGTGTGTGTGTGTTTGTGATGAGCAGCGCTTGTGCTTTCAGAGCTGCATGCTTTCATTGATTTGTGTAATTTAAATATCACACTTTAATCATATTTATAGCCAGTTTCTGTGTTTACTAGAAGCACGCAAACGCAATTCGGCTGTCGTCATTATGGCCCCGCCCACCAACTCTATACACAACGTGATTGGGCCGTCCAGATTGTGAGGAATACTGCTCAGAAGGGTATTGAGAGTTCCTAGATGACACTTGCGGGCAAATTAAATTTGCTGCCGCTAGGGTGCGTCTAGATTTCTAGGCTATAATAGAGGCACTTTAAGCATACATATTTTTTATTGCACCATTAAACCTGGTTGAAGTGTAACTCTACATAACTAAATACATAAGGATACTGTAAGAAATTGTAGTCTGCCTCGACTCAGATTCCACTTCAAAGTATATTTTAGAATGAGCTCCTCCCCAAAATGGCTTAATTATCATAAAGAAGAAGAAATGCAAGTTATACTGCTTATGCACCATTTGGGTTGATCACATCCTGAGCAAATGGTCATCAATTAGTAGAATGGGAATGGGTGTGGGACACAGAGAACTATCTTAGACAATGAAGTGTCACAACTTCATTAACATACAGGCCACAGTTGTTACAACAAGGGCAATTTCATTTACATTAAAAGTGGTGAACTGTAACAGGATAACATTTTTGAGATTTGGATGTTTTGGGTTCATTCTGATACTGGTTAACAAAGGTGCTTCATGTGCTTTATTATTTTATGGCGAGCTTATGAGCTACTAGATGCGTTCTGCCTTGAAAACAAATGGTGCATTGAAATAAAGTACAGAACTAGTTACAAACTTTCTAGTAGTTACCAAGCCTCTTGTGTTGGATTTACTTTCCACTTTAAGAAAGAACTTACCCAGGTGTTTAACTAAATTTGAAACCATGGCAACAAACACTGGGGTGACACTGAGTCCTGCATGGGTCTATATTTGGAGGCCCACCCCCGCCCGTACACGCAAAGTTCAGCACCAGCTCCGACCCGTCACCCGTGATAATATCAAAATTAAATCCGCACCCTCCCAGACCCGTTAATATTTGACCTATTACCTATTGAGAAGCATCAACAAAAGTCACAGTGGTGGTGACATGATGGGTCTTCGATTTGTTCGAAGCAAGATTCATTCCGTTCTGGGCCTCACTTTATATTAGGTGGCCTTAAGTACTATGTACTTACATCAAAAAATGTACTTAATGTGTTCAAATTGTATTGCAAAACACCCTTGCTGTTATTGAGGTAGGATATGGGTAGAGTTAAGGACAGGTGTGGTGGTGTGGTTAAGTTTAAGGGTAGGGTTAGGTTTAAGGGAAGTGCCATAGGTGTAATTACAAATGTAACTACAGAAATTAATTGTAGACGTAATTACATGCAGGTATTTTTTTTAAATATAAGTACCATGTAAAAACATGTACACAATAAGTGCATTGTATCAAATTATTAATTAAAATGTTAGTACATAGTACTTAAGTCCACCTAATATAAAGTGTGTCCTAGTTCTGCAATGGATTGTCACTTAATTTTAACCTATTGTTTACTGAACGTTTTTATAAAATAAATATAATAAAATCCTGGGTCCTTTTAGTCGGAGACTGAGACAAAAAAAAGAAGAAAGAATGGTCTTGAGTACTATAAGAGTACACATTGGAAACTGACAATGCTAAACAAAGAAATGAGGGCTTGTGGAAATTGCTGTGAATAACAAGCGACAACTTCTCACGTTGAGCAGACAAGTGTCTCGTTTAATCACCAAAAAACATAAAACAACACTTCCTCAAGTGGGTGTTAACCATCGTCAAAAACGTCAACACACATCAGACAAACTTAAAGGGACCACGATCCCTGAACAGTACTGTGTTAATCCTCAGCAGTATATAGAACCATATTTAATTGTTATGATTGCTATTATTTATTATTATTATTTTTATTATTGTTGCTGTTTCCATTGTTGTCTTTGCTTTCATCATTGTCGTCATCATCATCATCATCATCATCATCATTATCATCAACTATTATTATTGCTGTTTTGGAATTTCAAACCTGGTTTTCATTGTCACCACTACTACTATAGTAAAATCGATTGATTATTTCTAATTTTCCCCCTAATCTTTTCATGTGTTTTTAATGCACCACAATGTAGAAGAGAAATGTGTGTTTGTATGTATATTTAAATTGGAAAACCTCATAAACACTAAGGCAGGTAGGACAGGCGAGAAATGGTTTCTCTAGGACAGCATCTCTGTCCTAAGTTGAGACACTCGCACAATGTCCCCCTTCTTTTAATGCACCTTAGACACTACACACAACATAAAAATAAAATAAAAAATAAAATAAAAAGTATAGGGACTGAAAAGATGTGGGGGGAGGATTATCTTATATTATTATTATACTATGTGAAACTTATTGACCCATTGAAAGTGGTGACAATGATAAATATTACATAGGAAAATAAAAAATAAAATAAAAAAAGGGACACTGATTATTACAATGATGATGATGATGATGGTATGATGATGATAAGTGGTAGTGATAATATAATAAATAATAAATGTGTAATTTTGCTTTTGAATACACACCCACACCTACACTCACCCACACACACCTTATACATTAACACACTTTTATTTCACTTCTAGAACTATGTAATTACTCGATTGTCAATTACTGCACTATTGTGGTTTGTATGTCTGTATGTCAATAAAAAAAAAAAAATAAAAAAATAAAAATATATAGATGGCAAAAAAAAAAAAAAAAAAAAAAAAAAGAACCATATTTAATAACAAGGGTCAATTATGTACGTCTCATTCACTACACACGTCCCCCCAGAATTCAACATAAGAAAAAAACAAACAGAAAGTCAACAGGGAGGTGGGCGTATCAACCAGCCGCAACGGCTGCGCTGTACCGGGGGTCAGGAGCACCCTTCTGCATCCGGAGGTGGGGCATAGGGTGTGAGGAGCTTAGGAGGGGGGAAAACAAGGGGCTGAGGTAAAACAGGAGGCCGTCCACGTCGAGGTTGTTGAGCCAGATCAATAGGCCTGTCCGAGTCTCTCCGGTTTACCTCCCCTGTCCACCACAAAATGTTTGTTCCCAGTCTCCAGAACCCAGAATGGGCCCTCGTATGGTGGGTTTAGCGGACCCCTGTGAGCATCATGGCTAATGAAAACATAGCCAGCTGCCTGAAGTCCAGCAGGAATGTGTAACTGAGGAAGGCCATGCCGAGAAGTAGGGACGGGTGAGAAAAGCCTTGCCTTGTCCAGTAAAGTAGACCGCTGTAGGGTAGCAGACCAAGGAACTGTGGTGCTAGGAACAAAATCCCCTGGCACCCGCAGCGGCTGTCCATAAACAAGCTCAGCAGATAAGGAATAAAGGTCCTCTTTAGGCGCAGTCCTGATGCCTAGCATCACCCACAGAAGCTTGCCGACCCAGTTACTATCTTTGAGGCTGGCATGCAGAGCAGCCTTCATCGACCTATGAAAGCGTTCACACAGTCCGTTAGCCTGCGGGTGATACGTGGTAGTGTGGTGGAGTTTAGCTCCCAGGCTCTGAGCGACAGCATGCCAAAGATCAGACGTGAACTTCAGTCAGAGGAAATGCCTGAAGGCGTGCCGAAACGTGCAACCCAGGTGCCAATGAATGCACGTGTCATGTCGATTGACGCCACTGACGTCTATGGCACAGCCTCAGGCCAGTGGGTGGTCCTAGCCACCATAGTTAACAGGTGTGTGAAACCATGAGATGAGGGCAAAGGACCGACCAGGTCTACATTTACGTGGTAAAAACGTCTTTCTGGAACTGGAAACGACTCTAACGGGGCTTTAGTGTGACTGTGTACTTTGGCCCGTTGGCACTCAACACAAGTGTTAGTCCAGTTTCTAACATCCTTCTTAAGGCCGTGCCAAACACTCTTTGCTGCAACCAGTCTCTGTGATGCTTTCGAACCTGGGTGGGAGAGACCATGGATGGCATCAAAACTTGTCGACTCCATCCCGAGGGGACGATCGGCTGCGGACTACCTGTGGAGACGTCACACAGGAGCGTGGTGCCAATATCACCAAAAAAACACTTCCTCGATCTGCAGCCCCATTGCTGAGGAGTTGTACACCTGGGTCTGTGGTCTGAGTCATCGCCATGCTGTTATAATCCAAACAGAGATGGACTGCCCCTGCCACAGCACCTGATAGGCAGTCTGCCACACAATTGTTCTTGCCGGCAACATGCTGCAAGTCTGTGGTGAACTCGGAAATGTAGGAAAGATGGCGCTGCTGGCGAGCGGACCATGGCTCTGCCACCTTGGCCATAGCGAAAGTCAGCAGTTTGTGGTCCACAAAAGCAGTGAAATGTCGGCCTTCCAGCATCCACCATTCGATGTAACTTGTGCTATATGTGCAGATCAGGCTACCATTGGCAGCTTCCAAAGGGCCTGTCAGTCACCATGTCTAAACGGGATGCAGGCAGGACGCTCCTCTGTGCTCCCGTGTCACAAAGAAAACGTAATTTCCCGATCCGCCGAAACTGCATGGTGGGCGACATTTGTTGGCCTTGGTTCCGAACTTCGCATGATTGAAACATAAGCCTGACGTTTGCTGAGAGCAAGAAAACTGTTGTCGATGAGGAATTGTGGCAGCAATAAGTGTGGACTCATCTCGCTGAAGCGATGTGCGCAGGAAAAAATGTGGACTCACAATGTCCCTGACTCGCCAGGAAAAACTTATCAGCCTCCTCAGCTAATTTCCGACACTCAATAATTGTGTTGTTAGCTAGAGCAGTTCTCATTTGGGAAGGCAGCTGCTGCAGAAAAAGATGGGTGAAAAGAAAATCGGGTCTGTGCTCACCTAAAAGATCCAGCATACGATTCATGAGCTCGGACGGTTTGCTGTCACCCAGTCCTTGAAGGGAGAAAAGCCTGTTGGCTCTCTCAGCGTCTGACAGTTCAAATGTTTCAATAAGTGGGCTTTGAGTGCTGCATACTTGTCAGTTGCTGGAGGATTTGTAAGAAGGCTCACCACTCTGGATGATGTTGTATTTCCGAGAAGTGACATAGTAGTATTTAGTTGTATCCGCGGTGATCTCACGCAACGCGAATTGCGCTTCGGTCTGAGCGAACCATGCCGAAGCTGACGTTTCCCAGAATTCGGGGAGTTTAAGAGTAACGACGTTCACGGTCATGGTAGTGTCGTTTCTCTGGATACGTCCAGCAGACAAAAATCGGGGTCACCAGTGTAGAAATTGCTGTGAATAATAAGCGACAACTTCTCAAGTTGAGCACATGAGTGTCTCGTTTAATCACCAAAAAACATAACAAAACAACACTTCCTCAAGTGGGTGTTAACCAACGTCAAAAATGTCAACACGCATCAGACAAACTTAAAGGGACCACGATCCCTGAACAGTACTGTGTTAATCCTCAGCAGTATATAGAACCATATTTAATAACAAGGGTACATTATGTACGTCTCATTCCCTACAGGCTTATATATACAGGGAGAGAGCTTATCAACGTAACATGGGAAATGTATGAATCAAGATGTACACATATTGTTATATATCCCATTCATTTGTTAAAGGGGGGGTGAAATGCTGTTTCATGCATACTGAGCTTTTTACACTGTTAAAGACTTGGATTCCCATCCTAAACATAGACAAAGTTTCAAAAACTAATGTTGGACGTTTGATAGAGTATTTCTGTGTCAAAAATACTCCTTCCGGTTTCTCACAAGATTTAGAGAGTTTTTTTTGAGTATGAGTCGACTTGACGTTAATAGAACGGAAGGTCCTTGTATGGGCCGTACGGACTCTTCTCCCCGTAGGGTGCGCGCGCATGTGACTAGAGCTAGCGAGTAAACACTCTCTCAGGTGCAGATCCAGTCGTCCGTGAACACTTATGTCGGTCATAGTCCGCGCCGCGCTCCACTTCATTCCTAGGGTTGACGTCGAGGGACTTCAACGCTTCAGCACAGCATTCCGGGAAGGCAGCGCTGCATTTGAACCGATTTGAATGCAGAAATGACGGGAAGCTTTATAACATCGCTTCAGTCGCATTTCCACGCCACTGCTGACACAGAACTTCACCAAATCATACCAAAGAAGTGCGTTTTTGACGGAGCGGTCCCAGCGATAAAGGTTCGGTCCTGCTTTGGAAGCAGCTGGTGAGTAAAACGGCTTCAACTGTCTCTGCTATTGGCTACCGTCGCGCGACTAAACATCAGTAAACGACACGATCGCGTGCTTCGTCATTCAAATGCGCTAACGGTTACTCCATTGCTGTTCTCTGTATAATGTTACACTAGGCTGACGTGCAAAACCGTTTTGCTTGCTAAGGTCTAACGTTAGTCGCATACAATAGTCCATAAACCGAATCATGTCCTCATAAACTGTGAGTAAAGACACACAAATGTTGACAGGCCACTAAATACAGTACATACCACAGAGACGGACGTCCTGCTGTTGCTGTTTCTCCTGTTCAATTTATTTCTGCCTCAGATTTGATTCTGGATCATTATCTGTATTAGCTGAGATAGCCATGGGTTTCTCCACGCTTGAGGACGTCACCGCTTTGTTCACGATCGTCATTCTTTAGCTCCGCCCACACGATACGCCTCCAGGCGCTCGTTTTTTTTTCCGGAAAGACTCTGTACAGCCTATATTTATTTTATAAATATAATAAAACTAAAGACTTTTCAGAGATATGAAGGATGCAATACTACTCTATAGGTACTCAAGATTGACATGAGATTGACTGAAACTGAGTGTTTCACCCCCCCCCCCCCTTAACAACATTTATCCATTACTTCAATAAGCTCACTGTTTCTGCCTTAAATTAATACATTGTTAGTTAACTGTGTGATTTGTATATGTACATTTCTGAAATGCATAACTTGACACAGTCAGCTCTGATGACAGATTACTCTAAATACTAATGTAGACACAGCAATGACCTTTCAGTAAAGCTGCTTTGAAACAATGTATTGTAAAACGCACTATAAAAATAAATGTGAATTGAAAGATCGAGCTGTGATGTTTTCAATGAAAAATGATGGGGCCCAAAAGTTGAAACTTATGCATGGATAAGATCAAAACAAGCATTTAGAAAATAGAATTTTAAAAAAGGAATTAGAAAGACAAATTGATTTTGACAGGTCGGGTCAGGTCTAAAAAGTTCATTTATAGACAAGGTTCAAGCTTCAACTTTAATTTCCATGTAGACCTCTACTTTATAGCCTGATACAGTTGTGCTCATTTAAAGGTTCACAACACCTGCTGTGTAACCTATAATCAATATGAATAAGACATCTGTTGTTACCCTGGTTACCCTCAGCGGTGTGTTCCCCTACTCCTCATACATAAATAATAACTCTGATAGAGAATGCTCCATGTGCAGGAGTGTGTGTGAGGTGCTATCAAGATAAAAGCACATTCCAAATGTCGAAGCCTGCTCTGCGATAAATTACAGGGAATGTATGAAAACTAATTTGGCTTTTTCTGAATGATAAGAAGGTGTAGCGCAGAGGTCTCTATGAGCTATCTATATTCTTTTGCGTTACATAAAGCTGTTTGCTCTCTTCAGAAAAGGCCTACAAGGTGAGAAATGTTTTGCACCACACCCTACTTCCCCTGTTTAGGAACCCAGCTCCTCAGGGACTCCTCCACACACACATACTGAGGTACTATCTCAACTGACAATAATTCATTAATCAGGCTATGCAAATGTCACAGCCCAGTCATGACAGTGTCTCTCATCTCATCTATCCAGATCCTAAAATAATGAACAGCCTGTGTTTTCTTTAATGTTTTTTTAAACACACTATTGTTCTCTCAGGAACAAATATGAGCATCAGTTGTTTTTCCACCTTGGTTTAATGCAGACAGTTCACACTTCCCAAGAGAACATGATGAAAAACACCTGCAGAGGTCTGGTTTATAGTATCATTCCACATCCAATCTTTCAAATAAATTTGTATATAAAATTATATTAAATATATATAAAAAAAACTACAAAATTCTATAAACTGGGCTATTTGTAAAAATGTTCACGTATTAATTGCTTTTTTATTGCTAATGTGTTAACAAATTGTAATGACACAAAAAAATAAAAAAAATAAAAATAAAATAAAGACCTGACTTACTGCTTACTAGATTGTCTATGAAAGCCTTTCATTTTTATGTGAAGGACTCAGGACATTTTTACCAGGTAAATCAAAAGGATGTGACGTTTACATGCACTCTCGAGGGTCTCTCTTCCATTCTATGACGCATGAACCGAATGCTTATGCAATGCACAGGATGATGCCAAAAGAGCCATTCTGTACTGTATTGTAAATGTGTCAGGCATAGAAAAATAATTATTTCCACAGTCTTAAATATACTTTATAATCAAACTATCATAAGTATAATTTCGAATTTAATTTGTCGACATTATGACATTGAATTAGCCTGACAAGCCAGACCCACATCAAGATGTTTGGTCTGGAAACTCACCATTGACAGGGCTCAATCCGAGGGGCGGGATAAACGGTTGTCTTTCAAACGCCCTCTGCACGCGATAGGATAGCGCTACACCAACCAGAGCAACGAAGGTGAAGCGGAGCTCGCTGATAGATTAATCAATCGCCGTATCCGGTCGGCTAAACTCCGAACACATCTTCCCTTTTTAAGAATGACTTCAGTGCCGTTCTTTGTTCTTTTCTCAGAGAAAAGCTTAACTCCAAGACTTCCAGGATCGCGGTCAAAGCTGATTCGAAAGACCGCCGCCGTTCGCCAGTTTCTGTGTTTACTAGAAGCACGCAAACGCAACTCGGCCGTCGTCATTATGGCCCCGCTTGCTGACTCTATACATGATGTGATTGGGCCGTCCAGATTCTGAGGAATACAGCTCAGACGTGTATTGAGAGTTCCTAGACGACACTTTAACGACACGGGCAAATTAAATTTGCTGCTGCTAGGGTGCGTCTAGATTTCTAGGCTAACATTGAATTGCAGAGCTTGTGCAAACCTATCCACAATGCTATAATCAGTTTTCTTAACTGCTGCCATGTCACGCTGTCATTTTTGTTGTGTTTATTTTGTTATTGAGAGCAAGGTGCACGGCTAATATTTACATATTCATCTAAACAACAAACTCAGCAGCATGGATGACGTCTGGATGTTTGTTAGTAGTATAAACTATAAAGTAAAAATGTATATTTAGTATTTAATTTATTTATCTATAACTTTCGCACACGCACAATGAAATGATGAAATGAATGAAATGAACCTTGAAATGATTCTTATATGCTTCCTGCTGTGTTTGGGATAATTCAGAAAGACCCAGCCACGTTTCATCTTCAATGCCCTTGCTGATGGAAGGAGGTTTTTATGGTGGATGGTTCCATTTTCTAATAATTGCTCCCAAATTTGATGTATTCACACCAAACTGCTTACCTATTGCAGATTAAGTCTTCACAGCCTGGTGGAGGTTTACAATTTTGTTTCAGGTGTTCTTTCACAGCTCTTTGGTTTTGGCCATAGTGGAGTTTGGAGTCTGAGAGTCTGAGGTTGTGGACAGGTGTCTTTTATACTGAAGTTTAAAGCACACGTTTAAACAGGTGCCATTAATACAGGTAACAAGTGGAGGACAGATGAGCCTCTTAAAGAAGAAGTTACAGGTCTATGAGAGCCAGAAATCGTACTTTTTTTTTAGGTGACAAAATACTTTTTTCTACCATAATTTGCAAATAAATTATTTAAAAATCAGACAATTAGATTTTCTGGATTTTGTTTTCTCATTCTGTCTCTCATAGTTGAAGTGTACCTATGATGACAATTTCAGGCCTTCATCTTTTTAAGTCGGAGAACTTGCACAATTCGTGGCTTACTAAATAATTTTTTGCCCCACAGTCCCAGAGTATGTATGTATGTATCTATGTATGTATGTATGTGTGTATATACTGTATATATATATATATATATATATATATATATATGTTTAGCCATATTTTAAAGTCTTGTCTAAAGTGAAAGTAAAATTGTGTGTGTCTATATAGCCCCTTTCACACTGCACGTCGGACCCGCAATATTCCCGGAACATTGCCGGGTCACCTTCTGTGTGAAAGCAACCACGTCCTAGAATTGATTACCGAATTGAACCCGGTTCGGGGACCTAGTAACATTCCGGTATTCGACCCGGGACGAGCGCTGTGTGAACAAAAGCCAGAACTAATGCCGCAATGTGTACGTAGTTATCGTGCGACTCCTAGAGCTTGTTTTTTCAATAATACAACCCTGCAGTGCCAGAAGAGCTAGTCTGTGTTTTAAACGCAGAGAGTGTTCGACTTCGTATACAAAAGAAACTAAAATGAAACAAGCAGAAATGTGTGCAAACTGGACACAAGTCGAGACCACGGAGCTCCTTACTATCCGCGCTGAAGCTGAGATCGCTCACCATTATACGTCACATCAGGATGTCACGTATCAACTCGATCCCGGACCGTTACGGATTGTGTGTGAAAGCGCACATATTATGGTATTTCGCTGGCAGGGAGAAAGGACCAAATCTAGCGGCCCGGGAACAAATGCCGGGTCGCATTATCCGTGTATTTGCCGGAATCGCAGTGTGAAAGGGGCTTATGAGATGCGAGCAGGTCTTAGCACAGCCTAATGATTGTGAACACTTGTCCTTAAAGGGACAGTTCACCTCTAAATTATGTTAATAAAAAAACTAAAAACAAAGGGAAAAATCACTCACTGCTCTAATAAAGCATATACAGTAGCTTTCAATCAATGTATATTGCATATTGAAGACTATATAGTTTTCATCTTAGCCTACATTTATTCATTCAATTTCATACTTAAATGCTGCTGTACATCTCTGAGCTGCCACTGCAAATTTTATATTTATTTTATATTATACAATACACACCCGGAATGTGTGGGCATAAATGCCTTGTTGATGCTAGATGCCAGATAAGGAGAATGGGCCGACTGATTCAAGCTAATAGAAGAGCAAATTTGACTAAAATAATCACTCGTTACAACCAAGGTATGCAGCAAATCATGTTAGAAGCCACAACATGCACAATTTTGAGGCAGATGGGCTACAACAGCAGAAAAGCCCATCGGGTACCACTCATCTCCACTACAAATAGGAAAAAGTGGCTACAATTTGCTCAAGCTCACCAAAATTGGACAGTTGAAGACTGGACACATTTTGCCTTGTCTGATGAGTCTAGATTTCTGAGACATTCAGATGGTAGAGTCAGAATTTGGTTTAAACAGAATGAGAATATGGATCTATCATGCCTGCTTACCACTGTGCAGGCTGCTGGTGGTGGTGTGATGGTGTGGGGGATGTTTTCTTGGCACACTTTAGGCCCCTTAGGGCCAAATGGTTCAAATGCCACGGCCTACCTGAGCATTATTTCTGACCATAAGCATCCCTTTATGACCACCATGTACCCATCCTCTGATGGCTACTTCCAGCAGGATAATGCACCATGTCACAAATCTCAAATCATTTCAAATTGGTTTCTTGAACATGATGATGAGTTCACTGTACTAAAATGCACCTCACAGTCACCAGATCTCAAACCAATAGAGCATCTTTGGGGGAGCTTCGTGCCTTGGATGTGCATCCCACAAATCTCCATCAACTGCAAGATGCTATCCTATTAATATGGACCAACATTTTTAAAGAATGCTTTCAGCACCTTGTTGAATCAATGCAACGTAGAATTAAGGCTTTGAAGGTGAAAGGGGGTCAAACACAGTATTAGTATGGTGTTCCTAATAATCCTTTAGGATATTTTTGGTGTGTGTGTGTGTGTGTGTGTGTGTGTGTGTGTGTGTGTGTGTGTGTGTATACACACACACACACCACAAATTATTCAGACACCAGACAATATTTTACTACCCAACAATTCTTCATACAATGGACTATCATTAAAATTATAAAAATTTGGGACAAAAATGATTCAAACACTTTGACCTGATGTTTTGTATAAGTGTTTTTTTTATTACTAATGCAACCTTTTACACAACAGAATGAACAATATTGAGAATAGGGTGACTTAAATTGGTATTATCTAATTGTGTACTTAAATTTAACAGCTGACAGCTGATTGGTTGATTGTAATCCATTACATACCTGTCTATCAAAGTTATCCAGATTAATTTGTTCTGACAGATTAACACTGAGTTATTGTCATATTTTATTGACATTTTCTAAACTTTACCGAATAAACTGTGATAAACTGTGATAATGTGAGAAAATGTCAAGGGTGTCTGAACAAATTTTGGTTTGACTTTTGATATATATGACATTGCAGGTGGATATATTTAAGCAATGGATAGTTCATGAATTGTGTGTATAGGTTCATGAACCCTGCAGAGTGTGTGTATGTGTGAGTGTGTGTGTTACTATGATCTGCCTAGGTTTCTTCTGCTCTGCGGAAGTGGCACTTCACGGGCTCCACAGGTGAGCAGCTCATATACATGCCCTGAGCACTAAGTTCCCAGGTGCCATCTGTGGCCATGGCAGCCCTGGCGTGAGTCACATACCACAGCCCCTCCCTGCCAACCCCACAGAGACACAAGGACAGCCACACAAACACACTGCCATTCTGTAGCAATGGTCTTGCACTTACACCCACTGCTAATAGCTCCTCTTTCCAAAGTCCTGAAGACATCAAAGAACAGCATAGCGGTGGACTCCATGTTAGAGTCCACATATGTGCATGTAGAATGAACTGGCATCTTCCCAATCATGGCATGCGGAAATGCCTGGGTAGCCCAGTTCCAACACAGCATAATGGTCCTATGCCAGTCCACATACACACACAAAAATAAACATTTTGCTTCCTCCAAGCACACATTTTTGTAGCCATGTTGCTTTAACTGTGAAGATATAGAGGCTTGAGTATGTAATAGTGGCTGAAAGGGCAGGCTGCAATGTGCCAGTGGTGATAAATGCACATTATGATGTGACTGGAGGCTCATCTCCTCTGATCTGAAGAGTGATTCTGCTCCCACTCATTTCTGGCACAGACGAATGAAGGCTAGTAGAGAGGCAGGCAGTGATGGAGAGCTTCGTTCAGCTTCAGTGCCTTAGCATCTGTAAGACCACCTCTCTAAAACACTTGAAATTCACAGATACCATACAGAACCTTATAACAGTAAAACATAGAACACTGGAATTGACATCTTACAATGAAAATAAATAGCAAAATAATATTTCTTAAATTAAGCAATATCACACAAGAGTGTTTTTGTTCCGAATATCAGCTGTAATTTGAGGTAAATTAAGTCCATGCTGCTATTCAGACCAACAGCACGATTATGACTGTGAGTATGATGAATTGTAATATTATGCAAGTTACATTTTAGATATAATATTGTCGGTTACTTTGCCTATTTTTGCTCCATCAACAAAACTAGTTCACAATGCAGTTCCTATCCAGAATTAATTAGTGATGTTGAACTAATCAGTTGGATTAATCATTCAATGACCTAAAATGTGACTTGTTTTGTGATTCAGGGTACTTCTCAAACCGAAGATTGTATCTTAGTGAGACTGTGTTCTTCTCCCCCTCAGCGCTGAATGTTAGAATAAAACGGTCTAGTAAGTGCACATGGCTATGTCACACGTTCCCGCCTTATGGTGCGAAAATACATTTAAAACTTTTGGAAAAAAATATTTTGTACTAAAAATCTATGTATTGTATTATAGTTTTTTTGGATTGCTTACACACTAAAATTAAAAGTAGTACACTGTTAGCAAAACCTTACACTCAAGAAGCAAAACATCAGCCCATATTTTCCCAACTATAAGCACATTGTCAACTTCACACTTGTTGCAAAACTCTACACACGGTGATTTGCAAAACAATAAACACACTTAACATACATTACACACAAAAATCTATCATTAAGTCAATTCCTTGCAATACCAAAGCACTGACTGTCAAATTACCGTGACGTATCAACGTTAACCGATCAAAGTTGTCGGTTAAAAAAAAAGTGATCTCTAAATTAGGCTATTATAGACAGTGGACTAAACACTACTACAGTTAGCCATCTCATTCAAAAATCTTTTTGTGTGAAGTGAACAAATCCCTCATACTAAATTTGTCAAAACTCGCCTGTTTGTACTTAATAAACCAATAAAAACATTTGGTGCGAGGTCACAGCGTTTGGGTTTGTGTGCTCACAAGGTTTGCAAAAAGTAAACAGACTAAAACACTCGAGGTTAGAGCTAGGGCATCTATATTTCAGTGGTAACACATAAGGTGTTGATCATCATCTTTCTTTATTATTGTTAGCACTACCTCGAACTATAGCCCCGTCTCTTCGGAGCTGTCATTTTCTTAAACGAGCCGCGGCCATGTTTCAAATGAGCTTCTAACGCTAGACAAATGCCTTTATTTTCAACGCGATCAATTTAGATTTTTAACCATTTAGAAACTAAGGAGCCATTTGTTTGTCGATTACAAACAAGGGGACAGTGTGTGTGTGATAGCGGCAGAGAGATGCGACAGAGTTGCGGAATTGCAGGCACGGCTGGCGGCTGTTATTTCAAATAGCGCAGCATATTTTAAACTAATCGGTTAAAGGGGGGGTGAAATGCTGTTTCATGCATACTGAGCTTTTTACACCTTTAAAGACTTGGATTCCCATCCTAAACATAGACAAAGTTTCAAAAACTAATGTTGGACGTTTGATGGAGTATTTCTGTGTTAAAAATACTCCTTCCGGTTTCTCACAAGTTTCGGAGAGTTTTTTTCGAGTATGAGAGAGAGAGGAAATGCACACTGTAAACAGTCTCTCAGATGCAGATCCAGTCCTCCGTGAACACTTATGTGGCGCCGCGCTTCTCTTTATTCCTATGGTTGACGTTGAGCGACTTCAACGCTTCAGCACAGCATTCCGGGAAGGCAGCGCTGCATTTGAACCGATTTGAACGCAGAAATGACGGGAAGCTTCACAACATCATTTCAGTCGCGTCTCAAAGTGGATTTCCACGCCACTGCTGTCAGGACTTTACCAAATCATACCAAAGAAGTGTGTTTTTGACGGAGCAGTCCCAGCGATAAAGGTTTGGTCCTGCTTTGGAAGCAGCCGGTGAGATAAACTACTTCAAATGTCTCTGCTTTTGGCTACGGACGCATGAGTAAACATCAGTAAACGACACGATCGCGTTCACGAACTGTTACTCCATTGTTGTTCTGTATAACGTTACAGTATTCTGACTTGCAAAACCGTTTTGCTTGCTACTTCTAAGGTCTAGTCGCATACAATAGTCCATAAACCGAATCATGTCCTCATACACTGCGAGTAAAGACACAGAAATGTGGAGAGGCCACTAAATACAGTAACTTGCATACCACAGAGACGGACGTCCTGAAGTTACCGTTTCTCCTGTTCAATTTATTTCTGCCTCAGATTTGATTCTGGATCATTATCTGTATTAGCTGAGATAGCCATGGGTTTCTCCACGCTTGAGGACGTCACCGCTTTACGGGCTTGTCATTCTTTAGCTCCGCCCACTCGATACGCCTCCAGGCGCTCGTTTTTTTCCGGAAAGACTCGGTACAGCCTATATTTCTTTCATAAATATGATAAAACTAAAGACTTTTCGGAGATATGAAGGATGCAATACTACTCTATAGGTACTCAAGATTGACATGAGATTGACTGAAACTGAGTGTTTCACCCCCCTTTAACCGGTTTCAACCGGCTAATGAGTCTCGGTGGTCGGTCAAGAAAACATTTAGTTTTCACCATCCCTAGTGCAAACACTTGTTTGCTTAATTGTAGACACACCAATCAGGTGTATAAGCACTATAAAAAGCAGCAGGTGAGTTCATCGGTCTTCAAGCACAATGGGAAGAGTCAGACGAGGAGGAGAACGACGAGGACAAGGAGGAGTAGGAAGAGGAATCAACAGAAGAAGAGGAAGGGATGGAGGCCATGCTGGAGGTAGAGGAAGAGGAAGACAAGAAGGTTCTCAAAGAGGACCGAATCTGACAAATGAGATCCGAGCAACACAGGTTGACCATGTTGTCAACTACGGCCTGGTGCTGAGGGAGGCTGGACTGCGAGTACAGCCAAATCTAAGCTGACACATAGTGGCAAGTGTGATAAGAACATTTTGACTGGAAAATGGGTATTGTAAAAATTTCATATCAAAAACATCTTCATGGTTTCAGTAACTGCTGAAACATAACCCCCCCCCCCCATTTCATTTAATAATGAACTCAGACAACCTCAGTGCTGACTCGTTTTCTGTCAAGTTCTTTTCATGAATTGGAATGTGTGTAAGAAATTGTGGGTGATTGAAGGATGTGAAGGATACACTTGATGCATCCTTCAAAATGGGCTGAATGACGCATGTAAAATGAAAGCTGCCTTCCAAGAATCCTTCAAACTGACGACCTTCAGCACTGATGTAGAAGCCGAGATATGCAGTCTTACTAGGACACAGCCTTCTGTTTAAGAAGCACCCTCAGTGTTGTTGAATGAATCAACTAAATGAATGATTCAATGATTCGCTTGTCAGGTCACACCAATCACATCAATGTAACCTGCAGAAAAAGTCAGTGAAAAATCCCCATCACGAACACAACCTGACAGTCCATCTGGAATGTGCAAACACAGACAAACAAAATCAACACTCTTAAAGCACAGTTCGGCCAATCAGGTTGAAGGACGGGAACTAACCGTAGTATAAGTTTTATATGTTTTTTTCCCATAAAAATTACTGCACTGAATGCAGACTTTTCACTGTAGAACAAAATGTGGTCAAGAATGTGTAGTCGTAATCTTCCATCATCTTACCACATTCTCTCAACAGAGGTGTATGGGTATGGACTGCCTGTCTCTAATTTAATTGAGTATCTGGACCGGGGGTCGGATATCTCTCCCAAATAGAATTACACACCATTCAGTGATTCTTAATAGGCCTCCAGGCCAGCACTAATATTCTATATCAGTCATAATTTGTTTTTTAATAGGAGGAGGCTCTGCTCTTTCAGGTAGCACTTGCTCTTGTGGAGAGGTAATTTCACCCTGTTAAAAAGCCCCTTCACAGAGCTTTACCAGAGGGCTCTGCCAGCCTAATGGAACTGTCATAGAGATGTAAATAACATTGGCACTCTGTGAAACAAGCCATGAAGGGCAGGCAAGTTGAGCACAAGCATGACCCTAACTAAACCTTTCCTCTCTGATATGCACACATAAGCACAAACAGACAGACACATGCAAAGGCATGTGTTATGCAACCGAGGAAGCGCTTCAGCACTGAGAAAGAATAACTACAGGAGTGATACATAATCTAACTAGACAAAGTCACTTTAAGAGCAGATTAACTGACTCAACAGTCAGCTCGATCAGAAGTGATTGTTCTGCATGAAGTCACAAGTTTTGAGTCAACATCTTTGACAGCAGCCCACCACTGTTTATATTTAAAGATGTCATATCATGCACTTTTACAAGTTGATTATACAGCAATGTGTGTTGATAGTGACAGTACACAACCATCCTATAATGATAAAAATCCATCAAGTGTTTTTTTTTTTTTTTTTTTTTTAAATCTCCTTATGTTTTCACCTGTCTGAAATCAAGCCGTTCGATGTGTGACGTCACACGATCGGACACCCTTCCCACGACTGTTGATTGACAGCAGTGTTTCATCTCAGACCCGCCCTAAGCGATTGGCATCTAAGCGATTGTGGTGTTCTGTTCTTGGGTGTAATAATGAACACAGTAGTCATTTTGATGTTGATATATCTGATATATCGAATTGATACGGTTAAACTTGCACAGATGTGTCCTGAGAGACTCGCGTTGTCAAACTTTTTCCTGTTGTCAGGATTGCCAGGTTTTCACAACAAAACCCGCCCAATTGCAACTCAAAAATAGCCCAAAACAAACCCAATTGGGTCTTTTGGGGTTTCCTGGTCACAAAAATGCATTCCGGGGGGTAAAATGCATGTTTTTTGACAGGGTTCCCTGCTAAAATGAGCAAATGTATCACCTCAGATATTGATTTTTGTAAAGTATCAGTGAGGTTCCTTGACACAATCAAATTGCTTTAATGGAGGTCTTATAAGTAGACATGCTTAAAACAGGCCACACCTAATGCTCAAAATACTTAATTGGTTTGAGTAGGACACACTTAATATAGACAAATTAGTCCAGTTAAATAAACTCTTAAGAGTATTTAGAACTTTATTTTTTTTCATGCAGTATTTCAAGTAAACTGAGCTGTTTCATTGTTTTGCATTGTATGAACTGTTTTCCTTTAATTTAGACTAATTTAAGCTTAACTTAAACTTTTTAATTTTTTAAATTTCCCAGCATGCTTTGTCCATGTCACTCGAAGGGGAGAGTAAATGCTAAAATTAAGTGTTATATGTTAGTTTTTGTGTGTGTGTGTGCAAGACTAATGGTAAGGGACAGAATTTTCCTGAGTTTATGATAATGTGGGCTTTTGAAGAGTTACCATCATGGTGGCAAGTGGCGCATGCTGTTTGGTTTGAAAGCAGTTGATTTACATGTAACTTTACAGGGTTAGTTCAGCCAAAAATGAAAATTCTGTCATTAATTCCTCACCCTTATGTTGTTCCAAACCTGCAAGACCTTCATTCATCTTTGGAACACAAATTAAGATATTTTTGATGAAATCCGAGAGCTCGCTGACTCCTCCACAGACAGCAATTTAATTGACACTTTCAAAAAACTCACATGACATGGCCTTACAATATGCCTTATAAAATATGGGCTGGTAAGGGGTTAAAATCAGGAACATCTTAACTAAAAAAAAGATGTCTTATTAGGGTTTACAGTGTACTCAAAAAAAAAAAAGGTTAGAATATGGGTTTTGCATCCACCCTAAAATCATTGCACTGAAGTTATATCTGATAAACAATAAAACCTTTCTCACTCAGACATGGGCTCCCCTACCTGAGAAGACTATTTTCTGGGTCGCTGTGTGAAGGCAGGCAGGCTAAATGGCAAGGAGGGGAATTGACAGATTCTTTGAAGATGCCAATTAGACAAGCTGCCATTTAGATCAAACACATCAAGCTTTTTTTCAGTGCACAGCCATGGCATTTATCAGCAATCCCTGCTTGTTAGGAGAGCAGACTGAAGGCTGAAAGTTGAAGGTTTCCAACCTTCCTAACAGGATGAGAGAGAGGACTGCAAAAGGTGAAACCTTCTGAACAGAGAAAGGAAGAGGACTGAGAGCTGAGAAGAGTGAATACATCTCATCAGGTTACTGCACCCCCCCCCCCCCTCCTCCTTCCGTGATAATTTCTCTTTAATTCCTAGATTTTCAAGCATTACAAAAAATGTAATAAAATAATACAGACTTTAGTTGTAGCCAAAAAAATGTCCCTAGAGGGGACGGGGGGTTGTGGGTTTGTGTCAACACAGGGCAATTTTGTTTTCTCCAGACACCACTGGCCTGAACCATGATGGAAGTTTAAAACAAAACCAAACCAAACTTGTTGACAAAAAACAAACCAATCTATTTTTCCAAACCAATCAGTTTTCTCTGTCAACTCAGGCTTTGATCCTGAGTTTAGGAATTATAGCTGTGACATCACTAGTGAACAGCCAATCACAGGCTGTGGATCAGAGGGTATTTTATTTTATTAGAGGTGTGTCACTTTACTCACAGCTGATGGTCCAATTTCAGTTTGAGATTTCTTATGCAGAATATAACCTGCCCTGGAGTAGGTTAGCCTTGGAGTGTAATTTACTATGGAGATGAACAGAGCTAAAAGCTAAACCACTTTAATGGTACCTAAAACCCAGGATTGGCACACACTATGATTAAACATATCTGGTTAGCCAGCTAAACCGGCTTCAGGGTATATGCCCCAGAACTAATTTAACTGCAACAGGTCTCATTATTTTCAAACACTTAAAGACTGAAAGATTGAATGTCTACATTCAATAAGATGGTGCAATTTACACTTCACTTCAAGTGAAATGTAATTGAAATATGGCAAATAGTGGACTATATCTATCTTCATCATCTCTAACTGGCTTTTAGTGTACTTATCAGCCCATGCTACGCTAAGGCCTTTAAAGACTGATGAAATGATGATGGAATGGAATCCATTAAAGAGGCAGTGTGCCTTCCCTTTCACAGCCGATAAAAGTGATCCCATTACTGATTACACACGCTTCCTCCTCTACCTTCCACTGTACAATATATATCCAGAGGTAAAATGTTACTCACTGAGGTGGGGAATCTGGGTACATGATGTTGACTTGAGACACCGTCTCTACGTAGGAGTCAAAGTCAAAAGCAGGGGGAAAGTCCTCAACACAAGTGGACCTCAGCTCTCCAATGGAGCCACCATATGAGAGGCCATCTGGAGCTGTAGAAACAACAACAACAAAACATGAATTTCTGTTTATAGTTTGAGAATTTCTTGAAAGTTTGAATGTTACATTTTGAAATTGAGACTGTCATACATTGCACATTGAAACAATATAGTCATGCTTTTAAAGGGATAGTTCACACAGAAATGTGTTTATCTTAACACAAATAAATTATTTTTCATGAAACCTGGAGATATTTCGCCACCTTATTGAAAATATATTCCACCAAAATGTTGTTGTTTTGGGGTTTACCAAAGATTTCTAAAGAGACAAATGCACTTTGTGTGATTTAATTTAAGCTTTTATTCACATATACATTGATCATCACACATACATTCAGCACATCAAATATAGTGGAAGCTCAAACATAGTTGATTGATGCTTAAGAACAAACAATATATTTTTTTTCAAGCTTCCATTTTTATTTATCATATATAAAATGATAAGTGATTTTGTCTCTGGGAATACTGGAATTGCACCACTATCTTAGGGGCGTCTATGGTTAACCGATTAACCGTTAAAAATTGTGTAACCGAGTGAAACATTTTGCCCGGTTAAGTGGCGTCAATGTCGTGCTTTGAATTTAGTTGTAATATATTTTTGCACTCCTAGAGACCGCCAGAGCGCTCCCAGACATTTTGTAATATCCACAAGAAGAAGTCATGACCAGCTTTCTAAGCGGGCAATGAAGCGGGCAAATAACGCGTGGGAGCACTTTAAAATTGAGTGACGGGGCAAAATGCAAGTATTGCAATGCAGTGCTTACCGCATTTTTCAGGCTATAAGTCGCTCCGGAGTATGAGTGGCATCAGTCAAAAAATGCGTCATGAAGAGGAAAATAACATAAGTCGCACTGGACTAAAAGTCGCATTAGGGCAGAAGCAGAGCGGGAGCCGCGCGCGCTGTGCATAACGGATCAGAAGAAAGAACGTTTGAAGTGAGAAACTTGTGAATGACTAGAGAAAAGCAGACGTTACTTTAACTGTAATGAAGAAAACAAAAAAAGCTTATCGCGGACTGAAAGCAAGATGGCCAGAGCTGAAGGAACGAGTCCACAGATGCTTGAACTCTCTGCCGGGAGAGGCTCAGCCACGCGAGTCAAACGCTGTGTGAATCATGCTCGGCTGCATATTTTACTACATGCCCTAATCATGCAGGCGGCCTCGCGGCCAATTGCGTTGCTTGGAACTGGAGCGCATCTCATCCTAATTTAACGTAACTCAGCGTACGCCTCACAGACATGAAATATATCTTAAGAAAGCTTGAAATGTCTTTTAACAATTTAAAACGAAAAGAAATAGGGTACTCTCTGATTATGTAATCCATGATGCGCATTTCTCTATATTTGCGCGTTCACTATACGGAGATGGCGGTCGTCAAATTAATAAACTAAAAATAACCCTGACACACACTATGGTTAACCGAGTATTAACCGCTATGGGCCTCGGTTAACGGTTAATGAAAAACTTGAAAACGTGCAGCCCTACTCTTTATGAACTTTTGAAACCATCAAAGTCTTGTTGTGTTGACTTGTTTTAATAGAGACACAGAAACCTCTCAGACTGAATTAACAACAACTTAATTTGTGTTTTGAATATCAACTTATGGGTTTGGAACTAAATGCAGAATTTTAATATTTGGGTGAACTATCCCTTTAAAGCATTGCACTTCTATTTGGTAATATAATATGTATAAAAATGTGGTTATTGCATAAAAGCATTTCCTTAAATTCTGCTACACAAATAAATCAAGGTAAAGGAACATACAGATGTCCAATATAAGAGATTTTAACAACAAATAAAAAAGTATTCTGCATAAACCATACTGCTAAACTTTTTTTTGATAATAACATTATGGTTTATGTAGGTTTCGACACTACCAGTAGTTTTAATGATGGAACAGCAATGATAATGTGAGTGGGTTTTCTGTTAGATCCAATATATTTTAGGTGCCCTATCCGTCGACAACAGCCTGGATTAGCATTACAATGTGACAGGATCACAAAACAATATGCAAGTAATATGACACATAAACTGTAAATATCAGACTGAAATATATAAAGATTTTTACATAGCACTAACTCAGTCAAGCATCTAAAAATATATATTATTATAACATTATTAAAAATGTTTAAATGTCACTGCATAAGATAAAAAATAAATTAAATCAATTGATGTAAAAAAAAAAAACAACAACACAAAAAGACAGAACACACCAGATGTTTTGGTTAGAAAATACACCAGCGATTATTCTGCTAGGAGAGTAAAATCCAAAGTAAAACTAAACCTTCAAAACGCTGCAGATTATAATACAGCCAATGCCAAATAATAGAAAGATGGTCTTACTGACCATATCACTAACTACTGGACAAGGTTAACTGACGGAATCAGTAGAGCTATACAAGGACATGCTTTCCACTGGCATCATTCTCTAAACTCCACCAAAATATGGATGCTTAAGTTTCAGATTTTTCAGATTAACAAAATAGTATGAAAAAAACCTGTCTCACATGTCAATGCATGTGGCACAACTACTTATGCCACAACACAAAACACAATATCGACACACACAGGGTTTCACAGACAAGGCTTAAGCTAGTCCCAGACTAAAATGCATGTTTGAGCTGTTTTAACTAAAAGCAACTTGCACTAAAATGTCTTAAAATATGTCAGTGCCATTGTTTTGTCTCAAGATGCACACAAGTAATGTTCAGTAACGTTAAGGCATGTTTAAAAATCTTCTTGAATGACCTAATTGAACCAATGCCTAATCTTGGCTTGATCTAAGCCCTGTCTGTGAAACCAAGCCTATGTGTTTTTGATATGTTATGAACCCCATGAAGTAAGGTCACTGACCGTAGCTGGCACGGAGGTGGGGGTTGCGCAGTCGGCTGTCTTTGCGCAGACTGCCCACAATGATGGTGACACAGGAGAGGAAGAGCACCAGGCCGATGACGATGCCAGCCACCACCAGAGGGGACACCAGCAGGCTGGCTTCATTACCCCCTTGTTGGCAGCCTGGGTACTCGTGAGCATGACTGCTCTGGTTTGAGCTCACTGAGGACATGGAGGACATGATTAAACAAGAGATAGGATGTGTGGAGGTTCGAAAGAAAAGCAGTTTCAATCATTTACAGTAGCAAGTGTTACATAAAACACAGAAGAGGCATTTTCTTCTTTCCCACACAGATCATAATGGTGTGGGATTATGTCATATAGTATATTAACCCTTTTCTGAGGCACACAAACACACTCACACACCTAACTGTCGACCGCATACCAGGAATGCTCCCCAGACTTTCATCCCTCAGTGGATTAGATTCTCTAGTCTGCAGCGTTAAATTTTTAATCCTGACCCGTTTGAATTTTTAAATATGCCGGTGGAAGACTTTCTTTTCAGCTGACGAGGAGTCTGACTTCAGCCATTAGCTCCCCTCTGACTTCCTTCACCCTTTCTATTCAGACTAGAGAGAAACCAAAATAAGCCCCACGCACTCTTACACACATAAACTTATAGGCTACAGATACACAGACAGATTCAATAAAGCCAATTGGAAAAGCTGATGATGATATTAACACTCTATGGTTAAGGCCTCCAGCCCTTCCTGGAGATAAACAAGACAGAAATCAAATCAATGTATCTGTGGGGCCAGCAGTGCTTGAATGCTAACCATATTTATTCTGAGGACAAAGGAAACATCTGGAAGTGTTTAGTGTGATGTGATAATTCTCCTAAACTCCATAAGCTGCAAAAGTCATTTTATATATAACAAAGATTGAATATAATTACATTTTTATTTACAATTTATTTTTGCATGATTACGGTAGGTAAATAAAAATGCATGGTAATCACTGGCTGTTAAGTTGCAGTGTTTATAAACATAAAAGCATTCCCTTGCATGCGAATAAAAAAATCATGCCACTCAACTAATGTCTTACCAAGGTTTCAAATGCATCACGTGATATCCCTTTGTTAAAGCAAGTAATATGTGTATTCTATTTCTGTATATTTTCCAATAATACTACTGTTGTAATTAAATATCCCAATGCTATTTTAATAATTGTTGTTTTAGAGGTCTCCTACAAAAGGTTTACATGCGTCCAAGGACAAAACCGCATCAATTCTCATCACCTCAGAATCTGAAAATGGTCAGTTTGATCAGCATTTATAAGCCCCTCCTTGTCTGTGAGCTTACTCTGCTCTGATTTGTCAAACAAACCAGTCTGTTGCGATTGGGTCTACTGCTCTCGGCGTGTGTCAGAAACTATGCATACATTGCCATATCTGAATTTCAGCTCTAGAGGCTTTCTCAGCTATCCATAGTGATTCGAACAGGAATGATGGCTTTCGTTTTTCCGTATCAAGTGGCTCTGCAGTGCTGAAAATAGTGTCTGCTTGACATGTCGACAATATGAACCAAACTTTTCCAGGTCTCGGCTACAACTACAGTGAGGATGGGTCAAAGCAGATGTTTTTTCGTGAGCAGCTAAAGAAGACCCTGGGCTAGCAGTCTGCAAATTTGTTATAAAGAGAGACCGGAATTGTTGCTGACTGGTTTCTTGTTTCAACTTGTGTATTTGTCGTACATTTGGATCTTTAAAACTTTGCAGATATTTTACATTCAAAAACAGCTAGGCCTATATTGCACACTGCATGAAAAGTAATATTTGAAAAAGCAAAACTTAATGGGTGAGCAATATTTTGATTTAAATTGATCACATATGAAGAAAAAAAGTATTCTGCCTGGAATAATTGAGTTCACACTTAAATGATACCAAACTAGGCCACATGCTGATCAAAATACTAGAAAGACTTAACACAAAACAATTAGTAAATCAAAAGACGTCAATAATTTCACACATACCATCACACATGCTTTCTCACACTAGGAGCAACAGATGTCACTTTGACTATTTGATTCTTTTGAATTTAAGTCAGTACTGTTACAAATTATTACTCAATATTTTAAAGAATATATTTAAATTTTATGAAGTTCCTGATTCCCTTTCAGGTAAATCTTTTTTTTCAAAGGTGTCATGACCTGGCTTTTTTATTTTTTTATATTGTTGTCTGAGGTCAACTAATGACGTTTGTGTGGTGTTTACATTCAAAAACATCATAACTAATAAGTAATAGGCTATTTTCTACACTGGTTTTGAGGCTCTCTCCTGAACGCTGGGTTTTGATGGGCGTGACACACTGGAGACTTGGAAGTAAATGCCCATGGCAAGGATTGGATAAGATTTGCATATTTAATGAGCTTCAGCTCCTGTCATATCTATGTCCCTGTCAGTATAAGGGATTGTTTTGAAAGCGGCAGCCGGAATGATTCTCTCGATCACACGGCTCGTAAACGTCTTTATCAAACAAACACAATTATTTATTTCTCATCTACCCGTGATTGATTTGACTATTATTTTTGCATTACATGGCCCGCCTGAATGGCCGATATAAGAGCGAACAGCACGCGCACCCTTCAAATGTCAAGTCAAGAGAGATTGAACAGTGCAGATCAAGAAATGAATATTATTTCGCTATTTGAAATAATAAAAAATCCCTTAAAAAGCCTATAAAAAAACACATTTTACTCACATAGGCCCTCATTTATCAAAAGTGCGTACACCAAATTTCCAGCGTACACCTTGCGTACACCCAAACCCACAGTGACTTTGAGATTTATCAATATGGACGTTGGCGTACGGCACACTCAAATCCTACGCCAGCTCAGGAGGTGTTGTACGCACGTTTGAGTTAGTGCGAAAATGCGCAGAAAAACAATTCCTAACACCACAAAACGCACTGACAAGATATGCTATATGACCCACTGTTAAAAACCACAACAACAACATTCAGTGTTTATTTTTGTGCAACATGAATGTCAATGTTTAATTTGTGTGACTTTAAGCGTTTGATTTGTAGGCATATGTATATGCGTATATATATGTAGGCATATTCCTCCAGTCGCGAGCCTGTGCGCTTTATCTGACGGTTCAGGGTTAGGCCCGGCAGCTGCGCACGGACTGGGACTAAAATAATTCAGACTAACAAAATAATAAAAATGACCTTCTTCTTTTAAATAATAGTAATTAACTATTAATAACAAGCGTCATTAAGAATAATAATAATAATTAGAAGAAGAAGAATCTTACAAATTGTCATGTAATTATTAATGTGAATGAATCTTACTCCACATCACATCATCATCACTATTGTACCCCAATACATGTGCCGTGATACGAAATTAAATGCTAATTGTTTCAAAACGTGCTGTAAAATAATGCATTGTGATGGTAATTTATCATCCAAACAGCTTTAAACTGCTGGAGTGCGCTTCTCAACCTCCACTCTATTAAGAGTAGCTACTCGTAATTTGGGTCCATATTTTGTTTTTGTAGGTGTCTTTAATCCCACTCTTTAAACTCCCAAATGAAACAATTTTGGGTTTTTTTCCACTTCCCTGGTGATGGTCTCGATGGGCGTGTCTCAATCATCTCACTAGTTCAGTAGTCAGAGCACTGATCAGGGAGTCAGCCCATTGACTTATGTCCTAATCAGTGCCCTGACTAGTGAACTAGTGAGATGATTGAGCGCGCCTGATCTCCACGTCGGAGAAGTTTCGCTTCTTTGCCGTCTTCTGTTTGTCCATGGCGTAAAATGAGGGCGTGGGGGAGGAGGAGACTTGAATATATATGGGCGTGTTATTCTAATGACGATCGTTTTCAGCCGCCACATTTATCAAGGGCAAGTATTGCGTACACCTGGATTGCAGAGGTGCGCACAGCTTCATAAATCAGGCGATGAGAGGAGTGTAAGCATAATCTTACGCCAACATATACACCCGTTTCTACACAAGATTGATAAATGGGGGCCATAGTGAGTAATACTTACATACTCACACACTCTCAAGTGTTTTGCACCTTTCCTGTCAGGTCCAATATATAAGAAACAGCATTGTGTTTTAATCTCAAATGTCTACAAATCCAGCATCGACCTGAGATTTGTTTACAAATGATTCTGCAGTGAACCCCATGTCTTCCCCACAGGAACTGGAACTTTATTAAAAATAAAGTTAATTCACACATTCCTAATATTAGGATCCGAAGGATGCAGCGACTGTGTTCTTCCACAACCAGGAATATCGCAATATCTTTCTATATTCTTCTGCATGTTTATTGTTGTTGGCTAGCTCAAGCCAATCACCTCCATGAGTCAGTGGGCGGGGCTACTGAATTAGAAATGCTGTAGAGGCTGTGTTTCATCGCGTGATGACGTCAAGATGCGCACACAATCGTTTTCTGGCCTTGGTGTCTATACTGTAAAAGCTTTTCTTTGACTAACAATGTTTTCAGCTCTGAAACTTACAGAATATTCTTATATTACCATGACCTTTTATATATCAAAAGCTCAAGCGAAAAGTTGATTTTCCCAATTCATCACCACTTTAATATGTTGCGTTCAGAGAATATCACCTGTGCTGTGAAGCAAACATTTGGCAAGGAAACTGAGGTGCTAAATGTTGGTCTGCTGTGAGGTTGGAATACAGCACTGCTGTTAAAACACCTCAATACTCGTGAGACTCTTTAAAAACGTGCTGTGAGAAACCAGGCTGTGTATCAGACACGATTAATTATTATCAGTTCACAAACCTTTACAATTATTTAAACAACAGCAGTGCTCTCAGTCAAATAGTCATTAAAATGTACTTTCAAAGACACTACCGTTAAAATGTTTGGGTTCAGCAATTTCTTTTAAAAAAGACAGTCAAAGTTAACACTTTAACAATATTTACCACAATTAATGCAATTTCTGTCATAAATTGGCTGGCGTTACATTATATGATCATACTCTTATTAACGCAAATCCTTTTAAACCATTTAAAGGTACACTATGCAACTTTTTCGTACGCTAGAGGGCGCCCTTTTCAAAACAAAGGCGTAGTTTAATGACGTCAAGTTTGGGCGCAGCATCTTGGGACATGGGGTCTTCACCTCACAGCAAGTGAAAAATAGGACTCAGCCAGAAAACATGTTGATGGATGTCGTTATTAACGTTAAGTTAGTATGAAGCAGAGCAGGACCGAGTTTTGTGGAGCTGAGCAAGGCCACTGGGGTGATTGTTAATAAGATGAATAACTCACGCCTCAGGAGCAGTGGGACTTTTATTATGACAGGACGGGACACAGTCGCTGGGCGCTGGCGCTATTTCAGCTTTTCTGGTCACGAATAGAGGGTAACGCAGCTCTGTCATATTTATCATATTAGATACATTTGAGTGTGTTGAAAATGATGGTATGACTTTTCTCTGTGCGTTCGCTCAGCAGCTGCTGTGACACTTGTTTACACTGCTAAGAGTAAAGCATTTATGCCAAATAAAACCAGAAGGGCTTTATATTTTGCAGAGGGTAACGCCGATATGACGCAATTGACAGGCGACTCCCTCAAACGCTATGCTCAGATATGCGTATGAGATCCGCTTCATTGGGGCAGCCGCAGGTCTTTAAGGACAGACAGCAGCATGATTATTATGTTAATCAAAGAACAAAGGTAACAGAAAATTACTCACTGCTCTTGACTAAAGAACTTGTGTAGCTTTAATAAGAATTAATCTAAATTTAATTAATAATTTATGCAATTTCTACATGGTAGAAAGGACACAGGTAAATATGACATTTATTTATTTAAAGTAAAACTTCATATATTTTTTAAGCCTAATAAATGCTTCAAAATTGATTGCTTTCAAGTACACTGTAAAGTTTAATGGCTATAATTAATGTTTAAAAAACAACACAAAATTAGCAGAGACATCAGCTGTCTTCTAAAGGTACCCCTAGGTATCACTATATCAACGTGCAGGGTGCTCTGTTGATTTTAGTTGTTTGCCTAATCGTCAGATCAAGACGCATTTAATTATTTGCATTTGTAAAAGTAGACATGATTTTATGAATATTTAAAGGCTACTTTTATATTTTCGAGTAACTAACCCAACTCCTACCCTAAACTTACCCACTTCTCAACAATATAAAACATGTTAACAGGCAAATAAATGTACAGTCACAGGTTTTTATAGCAAAAATAGTATAAAAGTATTAATTCATGTTGCATTCCAAATCTTCTGAAGTCATACGATGTCTTCATGTAAAGAACAGAGTTGATCTTGATCTTTTTAATCGTTGAAACAATGACCCCTCTCTGAACACACTCATTCACATCTCATTCAAATGATACACACGACTCTTGAGCATGATGCAATCGGTCATGAGACACATGAGAGCCAATGACATTTTACAATCAATGTTGACATAATGACAAAACTGGTCAAGAGATATACAAGAGCCAATGCAATATCACTATGAAATCGGACATAACTTTTCATCAGATAGCAATTTTGGACATTTGAATGTGTGCATGACCTTCGGCAGATGGAGACGCTGAATGCTTTTAGGGATTTTCGTCACACAAATCAATCGTTTGGCCTCAGAACACGTGGAATATTTGTACTTTTTTTAATAAATTGTGCATGCAGTCATATCTGCCTGTTATATCCTGTTATATCATATAACACACAAATTGGTAGGTTTAGGGATGGGATGGGGTTGGGTTACATGTTGGTAATGGTAATGGTAAAATCATAACCCAGTATAATTTCATCATGACGATAACATTTCCATGCCCAATGCATCCCATTCGCATGCTGTGTATGACGCCAAAGGTTTCTTATTAAAATAAACTGAGCACCCTGCGTGTCGAAAAATGTAATGTATGCACATTTCTTTTTGAGAACCTTTTTCCTTCTCCTAAGCATTGGTTGAACTTCACTGGGTACAACTTTGAACTCAAATCATTTATCTATGTGTTCAGATCTGTTTCACTAGCATTACTGTGTACTATTATATGGGTGGTCATTGCTGGTTGACAGTGAGGTCTCTAAAGACCACATGGGCTACAGCGGCATGGACACCTCAGGGATCCAGCTGGTGTATACTAACATGTCTGCTGTATCCTCTTACTCAAGTGGTATTAAATCTGACTGGAGATCAGTTCACTCCAGTCAGACTGAATTCAGTCAAAGCGTGTCTTATGTAAGTTGTCCTTGCTGTCCTTCCCTTTAGCCCTTGCATCCTTGGCCTGTCTAAGATACAAACTCATGGCTTTATGCTAAAGGTCGCAGCAGACCAACGTGCAACTATATTGCATAATCACAACAACTTATGCTTCCTCTGCCCTTTTTTAGCCTCTCTTTCACACACACACACACACACACACACACACACACACACACACACACACACACACACACACACACACACACACACACACACACACACACACACACACACACACACACACACACACACACACACACACACACACACACACACACACCTTTCACACTCTTCTTCTTCTCTTCCTGCTCTTCTCATGCTTCCCACGGGGAACAATCCAATTCTGTGCCACAGATTTCCAAAACTGCAGCCCACATTTTGTGTTTAACATTAGGCACTCTCACACTCCTATTTTAAGTTCCACACTAACAAAATCTATACATACACAATATATACCAAAATAGTAGTATAAAGTGTAAACCACAAGTCTACTGAAACTGAGCTTTGAAAAAAGTCTTGCTCTGAAATTCTTTAATTTCTTTCAATTTCTGATGTCAGAAAGTCATATTTACATCCAGAATCTTCTGTGTATTATTCTACTTGCATGGAACAGAACTCAAACCCCAAGCTGTATCTGTAAAACGGTTTAAATAATCCAGTGTTATATGATTCTTCTTAAAAATGTACATTGCAAAAGGCAAAAGGCTTTTTCATGTTGCTGAAGTGTCCAGCATTCTACGCAAGGTAACGATAGGCTCAGTGCTAAACTCTACTCTAAGACCTACGCTCTTGCTCACGTGGGCAGTGTGAATAACCTGTTCATATGGACACAGAAATAAATACCAACTACTTATGTGAAGCTCTGCGGTGCAGTGTGAAAAATGTTGAAGGGTCAGAGAGAGGGGTGGAAAATGTTTATATAAAACAGTGTTATGATGTAAGTATGCATGTATGAGTATATGAGTGATTCTATAATTGGAGATACATTTGGCATTTCAAGCCCTAAAATATTCTGATTACACGATACAATGATGGGAAAATACACTGACTAACATGATTTTCAGCTATATAAAACACTTATTACAAAAAATACTATATTGTGATGGCTTGTAACATTTTGTGATCCATGACAATGAGTAACAAATTATTAAAATAATTTAAAACATAACCATTTAAAAAAATAAAATAAAATAAAAAAAAGAAAAAAGAAAAAAGAATGAGTTTGGACACCAAGGGCCCTATTATACACCCGGCACAATGTGGCGCATGTGTTCTTTGCTTGTTTCAGCCTGACACAGTTATCATTTTTACGTCCTCTGCCAAACTGTTTAAACAGCAAATGCATTTGCGCCCATTTGTGCGCCCATGGGTGTCTTGATATAAAAACGAGGTGTGTTCAGGCGCATTGTTGGCGCGTTGCTATTTTGAGGTAACTAATAATGACTGCACCATTGTCCAACTGAAACCTGGTCTAAAGACAATAGTGCAGTATTTTTTAAGGCAGCGGCTATTTGCCCTAAGTGTAAATAGAATCTAGTTGCTAGTGTATATATAGCGATAGATGCTATTTACACCAAATGTATAAATAGCAACTAGACTTTATTAACACTCAGTGAAAATAACATATTTTCTTACAGTTTTTTTCCAATCGCTAACAAGCACTTAACCATACTTCAGATACTTCTAAACTCTAAACACAGAGTAACACCTACAAAACACAATTAGCCAAATGGATAATTTTCTTATCACAAACATATTTTGTTAAATATATAACTTCATTTCAAAACAGAACACATCTTTATCTGCACACACTAACTTTACCAAAACTTTACCTTTAGCGCACTTGCCAACAAGGCACACTATTTGCACTTAGTGTGAATAGAAACGCGTTAGTAATATGCAGCTATATAGGCAGGTGCACAACGCACATACACTCTCCTTATTAAACATACAGGGATCCACAGCAGCACACAATCATGACAAATTTTTAAAAAATATATATAAAAGATTATTATTGTGTACATAAAGATAAAAACGCCTACATGTTATAACAGATATCACTGCATGTATCAGAATTACCTATCTGCAGTATTAAGAAATAAAATTGCTACTTATTTAACCAATCGTGGCAATACACACATGTATTTAAACTGACACGTGAGGTTGAGGGTGTCTATATTCCGCCATGTAAATAGCGAATCCACCATAGTGCAAGCACAACTGGCTTTTAAAGGGAATGGGAGATGAGACTCTGATTGGTTTATTGGATGTTATGCCCAAAACACACCCATGACTCATTAGGAGAATTGGGACATCCTTTTTAGACCATGTGTCAGTTTTTTTCAGTTTTTCATATCTTTAAACTAGCAAAAGTGGATTCGGACATGCCCTAAGTGAATTTGCGTTGTATGCTTTAGGGCAGTGGTTCCCAAACCTGTCCTGGAGGACCCCCAGCACTGCACATTTTGCATGTTTCCCTCATCAGACACACCTGATCCAACTCATCAGCTCAGTAGAGATGGCAAGACCTCAAGTGGGTGTGTCTGATGAGGGAGAAAATGTGCAGTGCTGGGGGTCCTCCAGGACAGGTTTGGGAACCACTGCTTTAGGGCATTCGCTTAGATCGTTAAAATAGAGCATCAAATGTACCTGTAATTATAGAAATCACCCATACACACATACCATTTTGCTTAATTTGATGGATTTGTCTTAATTTAAAGGGGGGGGGGGGGGGGGTGAAATGCTGTTTCATGCATACTGAGCTTTTTACACTGTTAAAGACTTGGATTCCCATCCTAAACATAGACAAAGTTTCAAAAACTAATGTTGGACGTTTGATAGAGTATTTCTTTATCAAACATACTCCTTCCGGTTTCTCACAAGTTTCGGAGAGTTTTTTTCGAGTATGGGTCAGCTTGACGTTAATAGAGCGGAAGGTCCTTGTATGGGCCGTACGGGCTCTTCTCCCGGTAGGGTGCGCACGCACGCGTGACTAGAGCGAGAGGGGAAATGCATGCCCATAAACATTGCTCTCAAGCTGCAGATTCAGTCGTCCGTGAACACTTATGTCAGTTATAGTCCGCGCTGCGCTCCACTTTATTCCTATGGGTGACATCAAGCAACTTCAACGCTTCAGCACAGCATTCCGGGAAGGCAGCGCTGCATTTGAACCGATTTGAACGCAGAAATGACGGGAAGCTTCACAACATCGCTTCAGTCGTGTCGCAAAGTGGATCTCCACGGTCACTGCTGTCACAGGACTTCACCAAATCATACCAAAGAAGTGTGTTTTTGACGGAGCGGTCCCAGCGATAAAGGTTCGGTCCTGCTTTGGAAGCAGACGGTGAGTAAAACTGCTTCAAATGTCTCTGCTGTTGGCTATCATCGCGTGAGTAAACATCAGTAAACGACACGATCGCGTACTTCGTCATTCAAATGCGCTAACGGTTACTCCATTGTTCTATATATAACATTACACTAGTCTGACGTGCAAAACCGTTTTGCTTGCTACTGCTAAGGTTTAGTCGCATACAATAGTCCATAAACCGAATCATGTCCTCATAAACTGCGAGTAAAGACACACAAATGTTGACAGGCCACTAAATACAGTACATACCACAGAGACAGACGTCCTGCTGTTGCTGTTTCTCCTGTTCAATTTATTTCAGCCTCCGAATCTGATTCTGGATCATTATCTGTATTAGCTGAGATCGATAGCCATGGGTTCCTTCACGCTTGAGGACGTCACCGCTTTGTGCGCATTCGTCATTCTTTAGCTCCGCCCACCCAATACACCTCCAGGTGCTCGTTTTTTTTCCGGAAAGACTCGGTACAGCATATATTTCTTTTATAAATATAATAAAACTAAAGACTTTTCGGAGATATGAAGGATGCAATACTACTCTATAGGTACTCAAGATTGACATGAGATTGACTGAAACTGAGTATTTCACCCCCCCTTTAAGGATATTTAGATATTGATAAAAATAGGATGTTCTTTGCGGTTTCCATTTTTCCAGTTGAGCATGTAACACTGTTTAGAAATAATTTATGTTCTTCACATTGGTGTGAACTGTGGCAGCTTTCAGAGCGCTGATTGCAGACCGTTTACTCCGTTTGCTGTGCATATTTTATTTTATTTTAATATAATTTATTATTATACTCTGTTTCAAAGTCATCATGGGGCTTTTTTTGGGTAAAGCAAGGAAAACAGCATCATACTGGCATTTAGCTAAATAAGAAGACATAATGGATAGCACTTGTCCTTCCTCCTTTCTTGGAGGTGGAAAAACAAAGTTCTTTATGACTTACTGGATTTCTTAAAAAAATAAATAGTGTATGAAATAAAAGACAAGATTTTTTTGTCTAATATGTGACTTTCAGCATTGACTATAACATGTTTTGCCACTTGCGTTTCGTGAGTAATGTAATATATAAATCCAAAGGCTACATAAATGTAATTGGAGTAAAGGAATTGAATAAAACGTTGTTTATGTTAGTGCATTTAAACATCTATGAAAGAGTGTATACAAGAGAACTGCAATGATGACAAGCCATGTTCAGTAGCCTAACAACTTTTAAATTTGAAATAAAAAAATAATGAATAAATGGTGTGTTTGTGGTATACAGCCGAGGATCAGTTGCGCACTGAAAACGCGGCGTAGTACGCGCACGGCTCCTGCGTCGGCAACTTGTGCACCCTCCCGCCCACACACACCAATACACACGCTAATGGTGAAAGGAAGATTGGTAAGTGTCGTAAATCGTGATACAGTCAAATTGTAAGTTGTTTTTAATTACCTGCTACGGTTACTTGAGGTAAAAGAAAGGGGATATTTTAGTTTGCTATGGAGCTAGGGTGAACAAGCAGAATACAAGATTTTGCAAACGCAAGTTACAAATACCCTGGGGCTAAGTCCCCCCCTGCCTTCTAATCCTATAGTGACGTCCCTGGGTCTCTCAGTTCAAAATTGTTCCTGTCATGCATTATATCATCTCAAGCTGACACCAAGAAACCAATTCAAATAAATATTTCAGGTCATCAGACAAAATTTCAACACTTTACAACCTCTCTATGTGAACAAGGTAAACATGATTCAGGAAATTAGAAATGAAGTATCATGGCTAGAAGATTTCTCTTGCGGATATTACAGTCCTAGGCTCAACTGTACCGGAAGCTCAAGAGACAAAAACACAGCAAGAGCAGAAGAATACAGGGATTTGTTCAAAGTATGTCCTTTATGCATTACTCATCGCAAGCCTCACTTTGGGCGGCACATGAAATGCAAGCAGGTTAAATTATGAAATTTTACGGTAAAATTATGTTGCTAGAAAGGAAAGCTTTATTAATTAACCTTGCCATAGTGAAATAATAAGAGTTCAGTACATGCACATCACTGTGAGTCTGTGAGTACTGTGAGTCTCAAACACCATTGCCTCCTACTTCTTATATAAATCTCATAAATCAAAAACTCAAAAAAGTGCTTCTCAACATAAACCCAATCGTGACGTAAACGTTGGGGATCATTTATATGCACGCCCCCAACATTTGCATCTGTCCAAACAAGCCGAATCTACTGATGGTAAACAAGACACTCGAAGATAGCAAAAACGGCTCTCATGACACATGGTTGAGGTTTATTATAATCGGATACCACAACAAATCATTCGTTTGTTCTGCCCATTTCAAACAAGCTTCACTCAGCGTCTTTACTGCAAGCAGTAAGTAATTTATCCATTTATTGACTAGCTGTTTAAACAATTTCTGATTAAATTGAAAGTTTCTTAGAGAGACCGCATTGTCTAGATAACGCAAGATGCTAGTACAGTAATGTACAGTAGTGTATCTAATGACAAAGGTTAAAGGGTTACTTCAGCGATTAGCATATGGCTTTGTATCAGTAGAAACCCTGGAGTATATTCGAATGACTGGATTCGAATCCAGTCATTCGAACTAAAGATGTCAGATTTTAGCCTAGGATCAGAGGAATCTTTTAGGATTTGCTAAATTTGTCTAAGACGGCCAAATCGTGGCCAAAATCAGTGTGCACCCGGCTTAAGATACCTTAAGTTGTCTTTTGACTCAAACTAGACTAAAATGACAAGACATTTAGTCAACTAAATCTTGACTAACTAAAAAAGATATGCAAATGACTAAATATGACAAACTAACAAGGACATTTAGCACAAGACTAAGACTCAAAATTCTTTGTGAATGTTCCTTGTCAGACTGTACAAACATGATCCCGGATGTAAGCCATGTCACACTGTAAGATCTCAGTTGTCATTGATGTCAGACTGTACGATAATCAAGGCGCGCTAAAACAGACGCGCACAAGAAACTAATGACCAAAGACATCAGATTTTAGCCTCGGATCAGAGGAATCTTTTAGGATTTGCTAAATTTGTCTCAGACGTCCAAAATCGTGGACAAAATCGCACAGTGTGCACCCGGCTTAAGACAAGTTATTATGATTTATTTTTCTGTTGATATGAAAAATCAGGGTACATTTATCAATATAGCGGGTTCATTATGTATATTAAGATGTTATGATTAGGATATGCCATTGACGTTTAGAGTTGTTCAAAGCGTTTTTGCGGATGTTGATTTTCAGAAGGCAGTGGTCTGACTATGAGTTGGCAAACTGGAACATGGTTTGTGTAACATTAGCAACACATTATTAGCTGTTTGATAATATAAAGGCTAATCATATTAATTACCACAAGTGTTCGACGTTATAAAGAGCAATACATAAAAACGCATTAACTGTAGCCTGTATAATTCACTTGTCCACTTATTTATCTGAATCAGTTTCTGGTTCAAACATATGTGGCTGAATTATATCAGTATTTCTGCTTGCCATTGTGCAGCGTTTACTACAGTAAAGTTGAGTTAGTGGGTCTCTTAGCTGGTGCAAGTAAGTGGAGACGGGGCTAATTTGCATATTCATTATCCACGTATATTGAATGAAGCAACGGTGTAGAGTAAGGATGCAATAACTAAATCGATAATAAAAAATCATTGACAACTAATGCCAATATCAATTAGTCCTATCTTCCCACCGAGCACGGAAAACTTCCACCAGTCGCATCAAATTACAGCACTGAATAACGCATTTCTATGGACAAAATGCATTTAAAAATAGTGAAGCTGAAAGGTACATGACTTAAGCACCCAAAACATGAGAATTCTTTATTTTAAGCTTTTAATCAACTTGAACGTATTTGAAAGCGAGAACATGTAAAAGTCAAATCTTCTAAAAGTCAACATGTAATGCAAGTATTTTATGAGTGTTGTAACTGTAAAGGGATAACAGCATGTAACTGTATATAAATGTAAGGAAACCTCAGTACAAAACTTCCATTTTATGGTTATATCCTTATCTGTTAGAGTTACAATTTCACACGAGTATTTCCATTCTGCATAAAGGATCATCCTTACAGTTTGCGTTAAACTTCAGACATTACTGAATGAGCATGTGTCAAAAAGAGGGAACGTATTTGAGAGCGAGACGATTAAATTATTATTATTTTTTTCTGAAATATCTGTTGCTGGACTACTACCATCATGTTTCACAGACCAACGAAAATCAAGTAACAAAAGAATCAGCGGTTGACTGCTCTAAACTATAGATATCAAAACACCGGTAGATTTAAACTGCGTATTTGCTCAAAGCATTTGGGACCAGATGACTATTTGGAAAACATGAAAAGTGTTAACACGGTATGGCGTCTAAAGGATATGGCCAGAAGGGGCGAAGTGTATCATCCCACATGGCTATATATATATATATAATTTTTTTTTTTTTTTGTTAGCTTGAACGACCAGATTGAAAAACACTGCTGTTGTTTTTAGCTAACGTTACCTGTGAATGCAATCACTAAGCGCGGGGGTTTGCGTGGGCATTTGGTTAATACAGTATATAACATTAGTAGTATTGTTGTAGAGTTCTGGTGAGGTAGTGTATAGTTTGATTAAAACAGAAGGTGGAATTGCCTGTATTGTTTATCTACAATGTTTCTATGGTACAAAACACTACGTTGGTGATGTTACATTCTATGCCAAGGCTTCGGAGTGTCTCCTGCGTTGAAAACTATTTGGCGGCCACCAAAAAAATTGTTGTCCTGTCAAAGGCTTATTTGATCAGTTTTTTATTTATTTATGAGTGATGTAGATGACAGGGCACATGTTAACTGAGTGACAGAGAGAAAGAGCAGAGCGGGTGATTTTTTTTGACCAAAATCAAAAGGTCGGAAGAACGAATCCATGTCGGACCAGTTTTCATTGAATTATGAATCTTCTCTGACTCACCCGTTTGAATCTGTTGTCCTCATCCCTCCAACCCAAGTCTGTTCAACCATACTTTCTCTTTCACATTTCAAAAGCTTGTCTTTAGTGTTATTGTTATTCTGGTTCAAATAGATTTGGTTCGGGATCTGCACCAAAGTAAATATCTTCTGAATCGTCTCTCACAAACGTCTCCATGGTTAAAAGGCATGCTTTCTGTGCAGATTGTCACGCTGGTTATGTTGAGGGAGGTTTGTCTATTTTCAGGCGCTGTGTAATATCATTGCACCGCTGCACCCATGATGGCCGAAAATTTCTGTGTTTATTATGCAGGAATGAGAAAATAGTTCCTAGCTATATTGGTCTAAAAAATAGCAACTTTTCATTTTTTGTTGGTCTTAGTACATGATTTAATTAGAACAGTCAAGTTTTAAATAGGAAAAATATTGAAAGTCTTTGGTCGTTGTTTTGAGCACTGCTGCAGATATGATTCAATGATGTATGCTAAGCTATGCTAAAAGTGCTACCAACAGATACAGAGATCGGCTGAATGGATTCAAAAATGGTAAAACTTAACTGTTTAACTCTAAGGGACTTGGACAATGAGAGTATTTTCAAAAAAAAATGGAGTGTTCATTTAAGGGCTATACATATACATTTTAAGCTAATACAAATATTTAGATGAGATATTCTGTAAGTGTAACCTATAACGTACACACCTAAATAAAGCATAAATCCTGCAGGAATTATATGTGGCTCACTATGTCAGTTGAATGCAAAACCAAGTTTAGAAGGCTCTGCAGTCCTGTATGTGAAACTATTGTTCTGGAGTGTAAAGAGACACAAAGGTAGCATATATATGCAGCAGGAAGAACTGTCAGGATGTCTTGGTCAAAACATCTGTAATATCACTGGGATGATTTGGCCCACTAAGTCATAATATCATAATGTATCAATATATATATATATATATATATATATATATATATATATATATATATATATATATATATATATATATATATATATATATATATATATATATATATATATATATATATATATATATATATATATATATATATATATATATATATATATATATGCTTTATATAAGTTATGCTTTATATCCTTTGAATTAGCCATTTTTATCTCTATAAACCGCGGGTCCCCTTACAGTGAAGTTGCCATTTTGTGGAACCATTTTTCTACAGTAGCCCTAAATGGACAAACTGCTCTATAGAGAGCAGGCTACACTCTGCTGTCTTAGACGACAGCATTTTTTGTCCTGTGTCGGCCAATGTAGCTTCTCTATGTGCTTCGAAAATGAGGGGTGAGCAGTTGCAATTCGCAATCTCATTAGATGCCACTAAAATTTACCAGTGCAGCTTTAAGCAGAAAGAAATAAAGAATCTTAGCATATTGTTGGAGTGTCTGAATGTTTGAATAAGAGCAGGGTGATAGTCCAGGCTAACAAAGACCCAGTGATATTTGTGCTTCTCTTAGTTTTGAAACTAAAACAACTGTAAGACATTTAAAATCAGTAATACTAACTCAGTAAGATTTATATTGGAAGTATACTTAATTTGTATTTATTTATTAAGGTTAAAAACAAATTTACTGATCGAATAAAGCTTTTACCCTGACTGCATGCCAACTGAGAGACAGCTAACACCATGAAATGTTGTATGGACAAGTACCTTATAAGTACACATGTAAATGCGCTTTACACCTACAAGACAAACTTGCATCATACAAGCTTCTCCTGAGCCTCATGAGAAATGCCATCTGTCAGAGTCGTTAAAAGTTGACATAACCTTTTACTCATTTCCACTTCTGGGTCCTAAGAGATCCTGCTGGGAAGGATGTGACAGATAGTGCAAGCCTTGGCACATCCTTCAATCTCTACAGCTGACCCAGATAACACAGAGCATGATCGAAAAAGTCTACAAGGCTCCTAAATGATCAAAAAAGCCTATTTAATATTGTCATATTAGTCACATTAGGAAACTTTAGAATTGTTTTATAATTAGATTAAGGCAATTCACCCATGTGAAAAATGGATATCACAGTACTTCCCTAGTTGATTGATTACATTAAGAATTGCAAAAAAATTCTGAAATGTTTTATGTTTAATTATGCAAATGACACTTAATTACACTAAATACATATGCACTTATTTGCATACATTTCTAAAACAAAAATCGGAACATTGGATAAAGCCAGGTTAAATTATTATTATTATTATTATTATTATTATTATTATTATTATTATTACATATTAGTTTTTTCTAAGGTTTTTATAGACCAGATTTCAGAAAAATCAACATTTTTCACCATTTTTGTTTAGAAATAAAATGAAATCAGGCAAACTATATGAACAAACCCCTCTGTAAAAATCTTCATAATATGGATAAAATATAAGAATAAAATGGTAAAGTTTGGTGTATGTACACTCTAAATAATGCTGGGTTATTTTTTAACCCAAAATGCTGGGTTAAGACTGTTGGGTAATTTTTGTTGGTATATTTGATCACATTTTAAACACCATTGGGTAGTTTCAAATTTCCAGTCGTTGGGTTAAACCTGCTGGGTCGCAATGCTTGGTTGATTCTACCCAGCGCTTGGTTGTTTCACGTGCTTCCCGCCTGGATTCGTTTAAATTCGCTCCCAAACTGTCATTTAGAAAGGACAATGCAAAAGTCAAAGCCACTGGTTGCAAATGTTTTAAGATAAGTTCATATATTTTCATTAATAATCATTTTAATTAGCATAATTATAGTTTTTTTTCTTCTTCGCGGCAGCAATTACATGACGTTAAGACGACAAAAGTTTTACCTCAGAATCCGATGCAATGTACTGACTTGTGTTAGTTTAGGTAGGCATGTGGGACGATAGATTAATACAGTTTGTGATTAGACAGAACCATGATCCCCTTACGAAAATTAAACATGGTTGTATGTAGGGATGTCAAGTACCGGTAACAGTTACTTCGGTAACGTACCAAGTACACAATGAAATGTTAAAAATATGACGATAGTATCTGTATAGCATCGACTCACAAGTAGACTATATTCGGTCCCGCAGCTGTGTTCAGTCACGTCACGCAGGGCTCCAGACTGTAGCCGAATATATACGAGTGTCTGTGTATATTAAATACTATTTAAATATTAACGTTACTCTTCCATGTTTTGCGTCTCTATGTGAATGACGGGGCGCGTGTCATATCGGTCATATCATGAACACAGAGACTCAAAAGTCACGGCAACCCGCCAAAATAAAAGATTGATTTAAACGTGAATAAATTGACAGAATATATTAGGTTTGTAGTTGTCATTGTTGCCAATTTTAAGACATTTGTGTGTTGCACCATTTGTCAAGCAATAAAAATGATTGTTTTAACAGTCTAAACATGCATTCTTCATTTGTTCTTTCATGATTGTCTAGTTTTACAGTAGGCTAATGCACAGGATATTTTTTAAGAACAACCCAGCAAGAAAAACCCAGAATAGCAAATCCATTTACGGTAAAAAATTGACTACATTTTGGGTTTTCTCAACAGCCCAGCCTGCTGGGTTAAAATGCCACTGGGTTAATTTAACCCAGTATGTGTTCTGTCCAATATTTACCCAGCACTGGGTTGCCAATTGGGTTGTTTTTAACCCAGCCATTTTTAGAGTGTAAGTGCTGGTGAAGTGGAGAATTCTTCTAGCCTGACAATGGTGGAAACTCACCATTGACGGCTCAAGCCGAGGGGCGGGATAAACGGTTGTCTTTCAAACTCCCTCTGCACGCGATAGGATAGCGCTACACCAACCGGAGCAACGAAGGTGAATCAGAGCTTGTTGATAGATTAAACATTCGCCGTATCCGATCGGCAAAACCCCGAACACATCTTCCCTTTTTAAGAATGACTTCAGTGCCTTTCTTTGTTCTTTTCTCAGAGAAAAGCTTAACTCCAAGTCTTCCAGAGTCGCAGTCAAAGCTGATTCGAAAGACCGCCGTTCGCCAGTTTCTGTGTTTACTAGAAGCACGCAAACGCAACTCGGCCGTCGTCATTATGGCCCCGCCCACCGACTCTATACACGATGTGATTGGCCCGACAAGATTTTGGCATTTACAGCTCAGAAGGGTATTGAGAGTTGCTAGACGACACTCGCGGGCAGATTAGATTTGCTGCCGCTAGGGTGCGTCTAGATTTCTAGGCTAGATTTCTGCCTCAGTGCAGGAGAAAATTTAGAAAATGGCCTTTAAATATATGTAGTGTAATTGAAATTTACAGACGCAAATAGATAAAGTGCTAGACTTAAAAAGATACACTTAAAAGTATATTTTGGATGTTTTCTTTTCAATAGTCTGAAGGAAAAAAGAAAAGAAAAAGAAAAACTATAAAAATCCAAAAGATCCCAGATTCTCAAATTGACAGATGCATGAAAAAACAGTTTTTGCCTGTAGTGTCCTGCATTAAATGAGCTTTTAAGGAAAGAAATGGCATGAGAGGAGTGTAAAAATGTCTAACATCACAGATCTTATGCCTTCAAATCTGTGATGCACAGCAGGCAAAGCACTGATGAGATAAGACAGAGGGAAGAGCCCTTAGTGACAAGGTCAGAGGATGGGCAGACGTGTTGTCAAGAACACACAATCCATTCTTATAAAGCTGAAGAGGGCCGCTCCAATGAACAGCTATTGATCCAGGCTTTGGCGTTTTGTTTCCTTTTAAATCAAGAGAGGATTTTCATGCTTTGAAACCTCAGTGCTATCTTCTTTCCAACAACCCATTTAAAACGAGACAAGCACTTGCACTTAAAATAATGAAGGATTAAAATAATAAAGGTTATTTACTATAACTGCGGATGCTGTAATTAATGTTTGGAATGAACGTTATCATGGGAACAAGAGGAACAACTATAAAACTGCAAAAGTGGACCCAATTATATGAACATAATAAAATAAAGAAGCTAAAATTAGAAACAAATAAAGTGAGCCAAATTAGTGCAGTGGCTGAGTTATTACTGCTATTGTCGCTTGTGCATATTAATGTCTTTTTCATGCTCTCATCTCATTTATTTCAGAAGGAGTCTAACCTCTAACCCCAACTGTTCTGAGGCCTTTATAAGGACCCATCTGCAGAAGCAGCAGTGCTAAACTGTCACTCTGTTCACTTCAGGACATTTAGCGGCAGCAGCGCAGCTTCCAAGTATCGAGCAAACGTCAGCTCTGATCCAAGATCAGCACTGTGGAAAGCATTAGGCAGTCATGTCAAATGAGCCACTGAGCGAGGGGAGGCATGGAAAGCCATCAACACAAAAAATGTCCTGTTCCCTCATGCCAAGGGCATGTCTGAGCATACACCTTTCTATAACAAAGACGTACAAAGTAAGGAATAGTTCATCACAAAATGAAACTATTATAAAACTAGTCCACACAGCGGTTTATACACTGAAAAATAAACAAATAAGAGAACACTTAATCATCACAGTATAACAACAAAGTCACTTAAACTTCAGGGATATCAATGTGTCCAATTAGAAAGCATAAGAGATTGTGAATCAGTTTCACAAGCTTTGGTGCAAATGAAAGTGACAACAGGTGCACTAAAGAGGCAACAGCAAGACAAATCCCAAAAAGCGAATGATTTTGGCCATGCATAGACAATTGTTTTCTCCTTATTTTTCCTGACTGACTTGTCTTCAGTTTTGTGTTTTGTTATGAAACTTGGCAATGTATGTTGTATGAGGCAGTATATGCAAACTAATCAGGTTGCACAGGCAGTCCTGCTACTCCAGGATGTTACATCCATACGTGCCATCACAAGGTGGTTTGGTGTGTCTCTAAAAACAGTTTCAAGAGCATGGAGGACATACTGTTTGGCCGTTACATGAGTAGAGCTGGACAGGGACCTAGAAGGGCAACAACACAGCAGTAGGACCGTTATCTACTCCTGTGTGAAGGGGAACAGGAGGAGCACTGTCAGAGTCCTACAAAATGACCTCCAGCCTACTAGTGGTGTGCATATTTCTGACCAAACTGTCAGAAACAGACTCCATGAGGGTGGCATGAGGGCCCCACATCCTCTAGTGGGACCTGTGCTCACAGCTCAGCACTGTGCAGCTTTATTGGTATTTTCCAGAGAACACCATAATTCAAGTCCACCACTGGCACCTGTTACCTTCCTAGATGAGAGCAGGTAGACACTGTGCCAGACACGAAAGAGTCTGGAGATGCCGTGTGGAATATTTTATTATCTAGCACAATCGGTTTAGTGGTGGGTCAGTTACGGTCTGGGGAGGAATATCCTTGGAGTGTCGAACAGATCTCCACATGCTATCCAGTGGTTCTCTTACTGCTGTTAGACACCAGGTTTAAATCCTCAGAGCCATTATCAGACCATATGCTGGTTAATAATGCCCAACTTCATGTGACTAGTTTGCGTAGGCCACATTTTTAGAGGATAAAGACATTGATGACCGGCCCTCACATTCCCCACACTCTAAACAAAAATGTTGCTAAATGGCACTAAAAGTGGTTCATTGGCTTGTAATCATAGAGGAATACTTTAAGTGCCATATAGCACCTATCTTTAAAAGGTGCTGTATAGCAGCTTTGTAAAATGGTGCTGTGTAGAACCATAGAAGCACCCTATTCTCTTCATTAGATTTTAAATCTGTTCCTCTCCTCTCAGATGTTTGCTATGAATGGGAATTTACTACAATGGTATAAGTGTTTCCCCCCCCAACTAAACTAAGAGAGAGTTAGAGAATCTTTAAAGAACTATACAGGGGCTTAACATATTCTTTGTATGGCAGTGATGCTCTATAGCATCATAACCACCCCAAAGAAATTGCTGAAGAACCACACTGGGTTTAATAGGTTCTTTAGTAGCAGTGCAATATAGCACCTCAACCACACCAAACAACCGCAGAAAGAACTAAATTTGTTTTGCGTGCAGACCTGAATCCAATTGAGAACCTCTGGGACATTATGTATCAGAGCATCCGAAGCCGCCAAATAGCATCACAGACTGTCCATGCTCTCTTGGTGTTTTCAAATGCTGTTGTTCTTCAAAATTGCACAATACGCCAAGAAATGACACACATAAACCAGTGAGATTTGGCATTAATGATGGTAAACCTGGCACCAAGAGTAGGGCTGATTTGTGAGATCCAGTGAAGGGAATGCTCCTCTCATAAAATGATCATATGTCTTCAGAAGACTTAGTAAAAACCTAAATGCATGAGTCATATGGACCATGGCTACTTATAATTTGTTTTGTGCTTGCCTAAAAATGAAAGTTCTGCCATCCTTTATTCACCTTCATGTCACTCCAAACCTTCATGATTTTCTTAGTATATTTTAGTTCTTTTTTTGTCCATATAATGAAATTCAGTGCTCTTCCAATTTAATATTTTATGTTCCACAGAAAAAAAGAAAGTCATACAAGTTTGGAACAACATAAGATTGAATAAATCATGACAGAATATTCATTTTTGGTGAACAGTCTCCTTAAGCTTGACAGATATGGTCATTAACAAATCTGCATACACATTCTTCTTTTGCATACATACAGATTTGAAATAGCTCAAGGGTGATAAAATGACAGACTGTTCATTTTGGGTAAACTATCTCATACATGTTTACCAATACCTGTTTTTAACCATGAGATTATAAGTGTTGTTCCTACCTGTATGAATCAAATTATTACTAATGCAATAAGATGTTTTGAATCTACACAAAACATTCAAGCTTTATAATGTTTTTACACTTTATTGGCACCTTAAATGTGTATTATTCATACCCAAACAAAACCTGGCAAAACCTCATATAACTGACATTAAAATTTCATAATTTTCTGATCTATGTTCATTACGCTGGTGTATTTCCTCTAAACTGTGTGCACACACACTGATGCACACCCACACAACAGTTTGGATGAGCTGTTCTAGCACAGCTGGCGTAATGCATTCATAATATTTCCCCTGCAGGGCCTTTAATGTGAGTGTGCGCGGATAAGCAAAAGAGTCAGCGGTGATCCTGCGGGCCTGTAACGGATGCTGGCTGTTTGCTCTGTGACGAATGGGGGATAATGGATCTGATTGTGGCAATGATGTTTGCTCCCGTCCGCCGCCTGTGCTGAAGGCGGTCTCTGGGAACACTGTGTCACTGTCGGGCACTGTTTGATAGGGTTTGTTACTGGGCAGTCTGTCTGTCAGCATGCTGGGCTCACTCTAACCACCCCAAATCGACAGAACAGAACTGTGGGCTTCAGCAGCTCAAGGTCAGTCTGTACCCAGTGCCATCTGACGCGGACTGGACAACAGCTGCTGACCGGACAGCAAGAAACTATAAAGCATGGAAGCAGCAAACAAACACACGCATACGTTACTGCCAAACATGAATCACACTGACACAATGCATGCACACGTTAGGGTAAAATTAAAGGGATAGTTCACCCAAACATGAAAATGTGATGTTTGTCTGCGTACCCCCAGGGCATCCAAGATGTAGGTGTGTTTGTTTTTTTCAGTAGAACACAAATTAAGATTTTTTTAACTCCAACTGTTGCTCGTATAATGAATGTCAATGGGGTGTTTTTATATGAGAGCCACTATGAGAGTAAAAACCACATAGACATGCGATTCATATAAAACCCTGCGCCTTGTGGCGACACATTGATGTCTTAAGACACGAAACGATCAGCTTCTATGAGAAGTAATGGCCTTGAGAATACTGGATGAGATTTGTCTGATAGGAGTTAAAAAAATACTATAATACTGTTCGGTTTCTCGCAGACCCTGTCACAGGTTCACCGCTGTTCCTTCCTTGGACCACTTTTGATAGATACTGATCACTGCAGACCAGGAATACCCCGCAAGAGCTGCAGTTTTGGAGGTGCTCTGACCTAGTTATCTAGCCATCACAATTTGGCCAATGTCAAACTCACTCAAATCCTTATAATTTCCCATTTTTCCAGCTTCTAACACATTAACTTTGAGGACAAATTTTTCACCTGCTGCCTAATATATCTTACCCTCTAACCGGTGCGCCGTGATGAAGAGAAAATCAGTGTTATTCATTCACCTGTCAGTGGTGGTTGTTTATTGGTGGTTGTGTATATATATATATATATATATATATATATATATATATATATATATATATATATATATATATATATATATATATATATACACACCTAAAGGATTATTAGGAACACCATACTAATATTGTGTTTGACCCGCTTTCGCCTTTAGAACTGCCTTAATTCGACGTGGCATTGATTCAACAAGGTGCTGAAAGCATTCTTTAGAAATGTTGGCTCAGGTAGGATAGGATAGCATCTTGCAGTTGATGGAGATTTGTGGGATGCACATCCAGGGCACGAAGCTCCCGTTCCACCACATCCCAAAGATGCTCTATTGGGTTGAGATCTGGTGACTGTGGGGGCCATTTTAGTACAGTGAACTCATCATCATGTTCAAGACACCGATTTTGAAATGATTCGAGCTTTGTGACATGGTGCATTATCCTGCTGAAAGTAGTCATCAGAGGATGGGCACATGGTGGTCATAAAGGGATGGACATGGTCCACCACCACCAGCCTGCACAGTGGTAACAAGGCATGATGGATCCATTTTCTCATTCTGTTTACACCAAATTCTGACTCTACCATCTAAATGTCTCAGAAATCGAGACTCATCAGACCAGGCAACATTTTTCAACTGTCCAATTTTGGTGAGCTCGTGAATATTGTAGCCTCTTTTTCCTATTTGTAGTGGAGATGAGTGGTATTTGGTGGGGTCTTCTGCTGTTGTAGCTCATCTGCCTCAAGGTTGTGCGTGTTGTGGCTTCACAAATGCTTTGCTGCATACATTGGTTGTAACGAGTGGTTATTTCAGTCAAAGTTGCTCTTCTTTCAGCTTTAATCAGACGGTTCATTCTCCTCTGACCTCTAGCATCAACAAGACTTTTTCGCCCATATGACTGCTGCATACTTGATGTTTTTCACTTTTCACACCATTCTTTGTAAACCATAGAAATGGTTGTGTGTGAAAATCCCAGTAAATGAGCAGATTGTGAAATACTCAGACCGGCCCGTCTGGCACCAACAACCATGCCTTAAAATTGCTTAAATCCCCTTTCTTTCCCATTCTGACATTCTGTTTGATTCAGTTTGGAGTTCAGGAGATTGTCTTGACCAGGACCACACCCCTAAATGCATTGAAGCAACTGCCATTTGGTTGATTAGATAATTGCATTCATGAGAAATTGAACAGGTGTTCCTAATAATCCTTTAGGTGAATAATATATATAATTTATTATGTTGGTAGGACAATGAAACATTTAGATTTAGATTATTGTTTGTGTTCTATCAAATGACTAGTTTGGTTTGCACGTAAGAGAGAGAAAGAATGCAACATACCACAGTGACTTTTTATAATGGAGATTCAGAGTCATTAATTTCTGGTATAATGGAGGAGAACGAGCCTGCTGTACAGTGAATTGGATGTGGGTCAGAGAAATGCAGCATATCTAGGTCATACTGAATCGTACAGAGGCTTAAGCCTTCTCTCATTCTGGCTCACCTATTAATAAAGCCCATAGGGGAGACACAGATTACAATTCTGCCTGTGACGCTCCAAATTCACAAATCACAATCTCATTATTTAGCCAGACAACAAAGCTCAACTGTGCACTGAAGAGGTAAATCATAGGGAATATCTATTATATACTGGCTGCTGATGCTTGATGAGTGTTGAAATAAATGCTCTGGAATTTAAAGTGATAATTCACTCAAAAACTAAAATTCTGTCATCATTTACCCGCCATCATGTTTTCCAAACCTGTATAATCTTCTTTCTTTCCCGAACACGAAAGTAGATATTCAGAAGAATGTTGGTAACAGTTTTGGAGACCACTGACTTCCATTGTATGGACAACAAAGAAAGTCATACAGGTTTGAAACAATATGCCAGCCCTCACTTTTCCTCCCTTTCTGTGACAAAACACCAAGTCATTGGGGGAAAGGCTGTAGAATGTTGCAACGGTTGGTATGAAAGTTCCCTTGGTTAACAGGGAACTCTGATAAACAGGACAGAATGAGGTTGTAATATATCCTCTGGAGAGATTTTAAATGTGTGAAAAATAAAGAGAGTAACAACAGTAGCAAAACGATTTTTAACGCAAAATCATGTCCTGCCATAAAAGGACTTAAAGTCAGCATGAAACAGAAGTTGCGATAGTCTTTTCTTTCCCATTATGACGTATATTCAATTGAAAAGTTTTCAAACAAGAAAAAAACAACAGCATAGGGCTGTACTTGATTAAGGGTTTGGTATTGCTGCGATCTCATGTGAGTGACAGGTCGTTCCAGCCTCACACAGAAAAACACGTCAGAGAAAAGAGGTCATTGCAAGAGGGAAGGGACGTTGTTTTGGTTAAAGATTACAAGGCACATGAATAAAAAAATAATGTTGTGCATGGATAAATAATTTATAATAAAGAATATTCTATGAAAAAAAAAAAATGTCAATTTTGATTTCATGTTGACTTTAAAGCCACATATTTTTTTCTGTCAGGATCTTTATCATCAAATATGATTGATTGACTTTTAACATATAGTTTGGATTGGAGGTATGATTCCATTCTGGGCAAGAACTCCCTCCACATCCATGCAGCCTAGCACAGATAAAAGCAAGGAGAACAGTGATAAACCCTCTTAGGGTAAACAGAACAGAACCAACATGATGTATTGCAGATGTCATTAATGTTCAAATTAAATGTAAAAAATAGTTCAGGAATTTTAGTCTGATTCAAGGCGAATTAGAATATCAAATCCTGATTGTAAGAGAGGAGGAGCTGGGGGTGGAGGAGAGTAAATAATCTCTGGAGAAACGCAATAGCTACTGATAATACTAAAGAAGCTTATATACATTTACGATGAATTGACTTTCCGTTGAGCTTTTGATACATAAAAGGTCATGGTAATATAAGAATATCCTGTAAGTTTCAGAGCTGAAAACTTCCTTTTAAGTCAAAGAAAAGCTTTTATAGACGCCAGGCTCAGCAAACGGTCCTGTACTTCATACTGACGTCATTGCGCGACGAAATTCCGCCTCTAATCGAGTTTAATCGCACGTCTTAGACGTTTAGCCGCACGTCTAATCCAGTAGCCTCACACACCGACTCATGAAGGGCTTGTGCTAGCTGGTCAACAACAATAAACATGCCGAGGAAGATTAAAGCTACACTGTGTGATATTTTTCCCACATTTAGCGGTGAAAAGGTATATGACCATCCAGTGAATATTAGTTTCTGTTCCTCTCAATTCTGATTTCGTTTTAACTCCTACGGTGGCCGATTTAGTCTAAGATTAACATGGCTTCCAGTTCGACCTCGTCTATGAGTGCCATTGAGTGTTAAAACGCAGACGGCGAAGCTTGAATTTATGGGTATGTCCCTCTTTGGCTAATGTACTTTCAAGATGGAGGGGCAACATGGCGACCGGCATTTGAACCCCTCACCCGTATATTTTTAAATGGCATATTATAAACTTACGAGAGTACTTTATTACTTAAAAGAAGTAAATATACATTAATGAGCACATATATTTTTGAAAGAACTAAGTGTTTTTAGCTAAGAATAAATAAAAAAATGTACACAGTGTAGCTTAAAGATATTGCGCTATTCCTGGATGTGGAAGAACACAGTCACTGCATAAGCTTCCTTCGGATCCTAATATAAGGAATGTGTGGTTGAACTTTATATTTAATGAAGTTCCAGCTCACGTGGGGAAGAGAGTGGTGTTCACTTCAGTTCACTGTGGAATCTTTTGTAAACAAATCTTCGGTCGATGCTGGATTTGGATCCGACAGGAATGGTGCAACACACTTATGTGAGTAAAACACGTTTTTTTTTTTTATGTAATAGTATTGCATTGTTATAGATCATTTTGCTTATGTGTACATGTCTAACAGAGCATACCTCAGCACGCTTGACTCAGACACGTATGGGCCAGGGCTCACAAAGGCCAGAATCTTATTATATTCCGTTCTTGTTCTGCTAGTCTCTCTCTCGAGTTGACATCTGAAGGGCAGAGCGGTTGGTTCGCGCTTTTATTGCGGGCTATGTGTAATATAAAAATAATAGTCCAATCAATCTTGGGTGGATGAGAAATAAATCATTGTGTTTGTTTGATAAAGATGTTTACGAGCCCTGTGGTCGAGGAATCATTCTGGTTGCCGCTCCTCTCTCACTCTCTCCTCTCCCTTGTGAACTGACAGGGGAGCTGAAGCTCATTAAATATGCAAATCTTATCCAATCCAAGACGTGGGCGTTTACTTCCAAGTCTCCAGTGCGTCACGCCAACCAAAACCCTGCGTTTTGGAGAGAGCCTCAAAGCCACTGTAGAAAATGACCTATTACTTATTAGTTGTGATGTTTTTGAATGTATAAAATCCCACGAACATCATTAGTTGACATCAGATAACAGTATAATTTTTGACGACACCTTAAAATTCGATGTCTATGTTGTTTTTCCAACACATGCACAGTTGGTGCTTTTGTAGCCTAGTGACAAGTATGGTCACACCAAAAAAATGGAAATGGAAGACAATGAAAGCCTCAATTGAAGATTTCACAGACTAGCAGACCCTCGCGCGGACGTGGAAAGTATAAGTTATAATAACAATAGCTTAAGTGGTGTTCAAGCACCTGCCCTTTTGGCCTGACAAGATAAGTGCCCATTTTCTTTATATTAGGATTTATTTACATTTGGTCCCTAGCATCAATTCTCAATTAACTTTGTGCAGGACAACTGCATTTAATATCTAATTCTGTGAGAAAGCACAAAGCCCTAGCCCTTCCCTCTCTTCGGCATCACCATATAGGTACAATAACCGTTTTACGTTCATCGCTGAAAGCAAAGGTAACAATTGAGTTTGCTCTAAATTTCTGCACCGTTTCTCAGTAATGTGAAATGAAACGACTATTAAAATTTCTCAGTAAAATCAGCCTGATTTAGGGAATAGCCTTCCATTAAGCTTAAACAAGCAAGCTATTCTGGTGATGGCACAAAATAGAATTGTGCAACGTCGAAAATGCAGCTAAAATTAATAAAAATTCCCCTTTAAAATTCAAGAAATTAATTTATGTTTTTAGCGTTTATAATATAATATAGGTAAGCAACATCACACAAGCTATTTTCTATTGCTATATTCCAAAAGATATTCTTTTGCAGAATATCTGCACAATTGCAAATTACACAACAGTTCAATAACCAATAAGTATCGTATATTAAGTATCGACAACACAACGTTGTCAATTTGAAGCCTGGCTCCGTCCTCCTACATACATCCGCTCAATTTTAATTTTCCTTCAGCACTCTGTCTGGGATTGCAGTAAATATATCTTTTGGTTTTCTGAGATAAAATTTTTACCATTCCAATCAGCGAAAACAGGGACCAATATTCAGTTTAAAATATGTTAAAAGAGCAATCCAAATTTCAAATATTCACCAATAAAAGAGTGCAAAATATGAACTTTCTTAAAAGTAAGATTTAATCAGTCAAACAAACGTCTCGGTTACGTATGTAACCCTCGTTCCCTGAGGAGGGAACGGAGACGTAACGTCAGTGACTGACGAATGGGGGTTTCGCCTAGAAGCCAATCATCTTCGAGATCTTAGAAAGCGCCCAATGGCAGTGCCAATGCCATGGGCATGCGAATTTGCATACGTAACTCCGCCTACCCACCTGGGTATATAAGGAAGTAGCTGGCATGAATCGCATTATGTTACCTGCTGAGGAGCCAAGACTGAACTCTCGGCCGTTCCAGCGGTACAGCGGAAGTGGCAGTGGGACGTTACGTCTCCGTTCCCTCCTCAGGGAACGAGGGTTACATACGTAACCGAGACGTTCCCTTTCGTTCAGTCACTCCGACGTAACGTCAGTGACTGACGAATGGGGGTCCCAATACAATCACGCCACTCGGCTGTCTTCCAGTGCCCTGCGCAAGCGTGAGAACCCTGATGCAAGCAGAACGGTCAAAGGTCTCTACTTAACGCAGGAATACCAAGGTACACTGGGAGGCATATTCCAGGAGGAGATATGCGCCAAGATGCCAACCTGTAGGGAGGACTTAGGGAAACACGTATGACCCCGGGGGGCTGCATACGGAAGATCACTGGGGTACCAGCCGAAGGTGGATTTTTAACCCCAGGAGGTGGCAAGGTTGCCAAGGGAATACACCCGCTCAGGGAGGCTTACGGTGGAAATACACATGTGGGGGTCGCCGGAGGGGAACCATGCACATGGGGCACCTGGCCGGACACGAGTGTCTGGGCTAAGGGCAGACTTACTGGCGTCGGCGTCGTCAGTGCTGGAGGAGCTCAGGGCTCTCGGGGAACTCACCTGAGAAGAATATCGCACGTATCCAGTCCGTGGAGTGGAATGGCGAGCATGCGAAGACACCTGAGCCAATCCATTACCGGCCATTTGTAGAGGCGAGTACATAGTCGGATACAGGCTCCACTCGGAGGTTATAAAACCTGGCGAATGTGTTTGGTGTCGCCCAGCCTGCAGCTCTGCAGATGTCTGTCAGCGGAGCGCCATGTGCTAAAGCCCAAGAGGAGGCCACACTCCGGGTGGAATGGGCCCTGACCCCAAGGGGACATGGGCGTCCCTGCTGCTGGTAAGCCAAAACAATGGTGTCCACTATCCAGTGAGACAGCCTTTGCTTCGAGAGAGCCTTCCCTTCAGCTTCCCACCATAACAGACAAGAGCTGGTCTGAGGTCCTGAAACACTGCGTCCTGTCTACGTAAGCGCGAAGGGCGCGTACTGGACAGAGCAATGCCAAGGCTGGGTCTGCCTCCTCCAAAGGCAGCGCTTGCAGGTTCACCACCTGGTCTCTGAACAGAGTGGTGGGAACCTTGGGCACATATCCAGGCCGGGGTCTCAGGATCACGTGAGAGTCAGCCGGCCCGAATTCCAGGCACGTTTCGTCAACCGAAAATGCCTGCAGGTCCCCTACCCTCTTGATGGAGGCCAATGCGGTCAGGAGTGCTGTCTTCATAGACAAGAACTTAACATCTACTGACCGCAAAGGCTCAAATGGGGCCCTCTGCAGAGCACTTAGAACTACTGAGAGGTCCCAAGAGGGTATGAGAGGAGCACGAGGAGGAAGTAGTCTCCTCGCACCCCTCAGGAACCTGATGACCAGGTCGTGCTTACCTACCGTTTTCCCGTCCAAGAGGTCATGGTAGGCGGCGATAGCGGCCACATAAACCTTCAGGGTGGATGGAGACAGCCTTCGATCCAACCCTTCCTGGAGGAAAGAGAGCACGGACCCGATCGGGCATTTCCAGGGGTCTTCTTGGCGAGAAGAGCACCAATTGACGAAGAGGTTCCACTTCAACGCATAGGCCTGTCTCGTGGACTCGGCCCGAGCGGAAGTGATGGTAGCCACCACCGGAGGTGGTAGGGTACTCAAACCTGCCGCGTCCCGTCCAGGAGCCACACGTGGAGGTTCCAAAGATCGGGACGCGGGTGCCACAGGGTGCCCCGTCTCTGAGAGAGTAGGTCCTGTCTCAGAGGGATTGGCCAGGGAGGGGCTGTCGCAAGGAGCACTAGTTCTGGGAACCAGGTCCGGCCGTGCCAGTGCGGGGCGACCAAGATGACCTGCTCCTTGTCCTCCCTGACCTTGCACAGAAAATGTGCAAGAAGGCTCACTGGGGGAAACGCATACTTGCGTAGGCCCCGCGGCCAGCTGTGCGCCAGTGCATCCGTGCCGAGCGTGCCCTCGGTCAGGGAATAGTACAGGCTGCAGTGGGACGAGTCGTGAGAGGCAACAGAACTACCTGTGCGTCCCCGAACTGATCCCAATCAGCTGGACCGACTGGGGATGGAGTCTCCACTCCCCAGGGATTGGCTGAACCCGTGAGAGCTCGTCGGCTGCACGGTTCAGGATCCCCGGGATATGGACAGCACGAAGGGACCTCAGGCGCTTCTGACTCCATAAAACGAGATGGCGGGCGAGTTGAGACATGCGGCGGGAGCGTAGACCGCCCTGGCGGTTGAAGTACGCTACTACGGCCGTGTTGTCCGATCTGACTAGTACGTGTTGACCCTTCAGCAACGCTCGGAAGCGGTGCAGGGCGAACCGTACTGCCAGCAACTCGAGGCAATTGATATGCAGGCGGCTCTGGCTCTCTGACCAAGAACCGGCGGCTGCATGTCCATTGCACATGGCACCCCAACCCGCGGTGGACGCATCTGTTGACACAACAACATGCCGGGAAACTCGTTCTAAGGGCACTCCTGCCCGTAGAAAGCTGAGGTTCGACCACTGGGTGAGTGTCTGTCTGCAGGCCTGAGTCACTGGGACCCGGAGCGTGCCAGACTGCCATGCCCATCTCGGGACTCGATCGCGAAGCCAGTGCTGAAGCGGTCTCATATGAAGCAATCCGAGCGGCGTCACCGCGGCTGCAGATGCCATATGCCCCAGGAGCCTCTGAAATAGTTTCAGTGGAACCGCACTCTTGCTCTCTATCTGCCTGAGGCAAGTCAGCAGCGACTGCGCGCGCAAGCCGGTAAGCTGCGCGCACATGGCGACCGAGTCGATCTCCATACCGAGAAAAGAGATCCTCTGCACGGGGCAGAGTAAGCTCTTCTCCCAGTTGACCCGAAGGCCCAAACGAGCTAAGTGGTGGAGAACCAGGTCTCTGTGTTCGCACACCCGGTCCCGAGAGTGGCCCAGTATGGGCCAGTCGTCGAGATAGTTCAGGATGCGAACCCCTTGTTGCCTGAGTGGCGCAAGGGCTGCCTCGACAATCTTCGTGAAGACGCGAGGGGACAGAGCTAGCCCGAATGGTAGTACGGCATACTGATATGCCCGCCCTTCGAACGCAAACCGCAGGAACGGTCTGTGTCGCGGAAGGATGGACACATGGAAGTACGCGTCCTTCAGGTCGATCGCTGCAAACCAATCGCATGGACGAACGCATTCGAAAAGGCGTTTCGCAGTCAACATCCTGAACGGAAGCCTGAACAGGGATCGGTTCAGGACGCGAAGGTCCAGGATCGGTCGTAACCCACCGGATTCTTTGGTACAATGAAGTAAGGGCTGTAGGAGCCGGACTTCATCTCGGCTGGAGGGACGAGCTCGACCGCAACCTTCGCCAGTAGGGTCGCGATCTCCGCACGCATGACTGGGGCATTGGACCCCACCACGGTGTACCGGACACCCCGGAAGCGGGGAGGAGCTCGCGCGAACTGAATCGCGTAGCCGAGCCGGATGGTCCGTGCGACCCAGCGGGCCAGACCCGGCAGCTGTAGCCACGCTCCCAGGGAGTGTACCAACGGGGTCACACGGAGCACTGGCGTACCCTCGGTGGGGCAGCGAGGCAGCGTTACCGGCCCGGACTCGGGTGGCGTAGCGGCCCGGTGTCGGGGCGGCGGTAACGGCTGCGCCCTGACAGAGGAGACCAGGGAAGGACTCGCGTTCCACTGGGGTCTGCTCTGAGAGGGGGCTGACGACAGAGAGGGACGAGAGCGGCGTGGCCCGGGGGCGGCGCACACTGCCGTCACCGGTCTCTGGGTGCTCAGGGATGGGTTAATCAGTTCTTTCTACAAAGGTTGCTGCTGACCCGTGGGCCAGCAGCTGGACAAAGGATTCTCCCCCGGCCCTCCACCGGGGGAAGGGGCGGACCTGCCACCATCCCATGAAAGAACTGCCCATCCCAGAGCTGTCCGCGTCCGGAGCGCCGCTGGCCTATTTTCAGCAGGCTGCGGGGCTGGCGCGGACTGGGACGGCTTCCTACAGCGCGCCCTGTGGCGTGGCCAGGGTGAAGGCTGCTGCTGTGGCCACGCGGGAGGGGGTCGCAGGAAGTCGCCCAGGCGGCGAGGAGGCTGAGGCAACTGTGCCGGCGGCGCTTAGGTGCAGCAGCGGGCCGCCGGGGCAGATGGCCTCAGTCTGCCTCTGGGGACAGCCAAGAACTGTTGGGCGCAGTCCCTGACTGTGCCGCCGATAAGGCCGGCCTGGGATATGGGCGAGCTGAGGAGGCGGGCTCACTCAGCCGTCCCACATCGACCAAGTAAGGCCAGTTGTCTTTCCCGGACCACAGCTGTGGACATCTCCTGACCCAGGGGGCGTGTGGTCACCTATGCCGCGCTGGGCGGGATCGGTGGCGGCACGCCTTCCTCGAGGCAGTGTTACCGGCCCGGACTCGGGTGGCATAGCGGCCCGGTGTCGAGGCACTGGTAACGACTGCGCCCTGACAGAGGAGACCAGGGAAGGACTCGCGTTCCACTGGGGTCTGCTCTGCGAGGGGGCTCGTAAGCCCTGGATCAGCTCTGTCCTCGTGCATACGCATCGGGGCGGCAGCTTACCCCATAACACTGCTGGACTACGCCACCGAAGTAGACGAGCCAGCAGGCTTGGGAGGGCGCTTAGGATAGCCTCACCGCGTCAAGTCAAAGCACTCAGTGGACACCGAAGTGCGCAACAGAGCACCTGACCGAGGGGGAGGGACCCCAGTGTACCCTTAGGCCGCGACCCCTCGAGGGCAGAGAAGGCGGAGGAGGCCACCAAACGGTCGCGGGAAGACCCGGAGATCTCCCGGACCGCGTGCACTCCTCATGCATCTCGGGAGCGAAATGGCATTGGGGGCGGGGCCCGCAGCTGTCGGGTGCCACCTCCAAAAACCAATCGCCCAACCGCGAGCACTCGTGACAGGGCGGAGATTCACACCAGCCCGAGGCTCGCGGCTGCCCGAGATAACATGGCTGTCAACTCTAGGTCAGATTCTACAGTGCTACCACACCCGGAGGCGGAGCATAGCCGAATCGTCATCCCCAAAGGACTCTAGCCCACCTTGAGATGCGGCAATCGACCTCTCGCCGCTATCTGGAGTATGAACTAAACGAACGGGGCGTCAGCAGACGGTCCCGCTGTTTCAGTCCAACACTCACTGGAAGCGATGTGCAAGAGGGCGGGAGTGGCCCGAGGAATGATCGTCGGGGTTCTTAATACCACAGCACCGCCCTCAGGTCACCCTGGCCACCAGCCAAAGTACCACCTCTCTCGGAGATGGTAGATCGGGGTGTGGCAGAGGGGACTCTCTCTCTTTACAGAGATCATTGAGTCTCGACCACAACATCGCGATGGTCATGTTCCCACAGAGGGAACACAGCACATCCACACTGTCCGAACATGCTGGGCCCAAACACGTCGAGCAGTGAATGCGTCCCAAAGACAGCAACAGATATCGACCGCACCCGGAAGTGCGCGGGCAACCCGTCTTGAAAAAGACGTGCCACACGCAAGCTCTTTTTGTGAGAGGAAGCTCTGCAGAGTGCCGAAGCGCCCAGGGAAAACACACACAGCTGTTGCAGATCACTGCACAGATCAGCAGGCAGGCAATGTGAGATCGCTGGAACGCGCCGTTACACCAACACCCTGGAGAACCGCTCGTCTCGAAGACTGAAGAGAGGACTTCAGAATTCAGGCTTGCCGGAGTGAAGAGATGCTCTTGGCTCCGAAGCAGAAACATAATGCGATTCATGCCAGCTACTTCCTTATATACCCAGGTGGGTAGGCGGAGTTCCGCATGCAAATTCGCATGCCCATGGCATTGGCACTGCCATTGGGCGCTTTCTAAGATCTCGAAGATGATTGGCTTCTAGGCGAAACCCCCATTCGTCAGTCACTGACGTTACGTCGGAGTGACTGAACGAAAGGGAACAAAACAGTTGGGAAGTATTTTAACAAAAACAGAAAGTATCTAACCATTTAAAAAAATACACAACCTTTATTAGCTGCATATACATGAAAAATGTGATAAATAAATAATTTGCAACACTTGATAGAGGAGAAACTTAATCGACAAGAGATTGCTGTAGTTTGCTCCAGCTATTGGACTGCAATATAAATACCACTTAATGCTTTTTGCTTAGCCAGTGTGTATGAGGCAAAGACAGCTGCCTCAGTCTGTTAGGCTGTCATGGGAGCTGTCAGACGGATTTGGTAAACATAGAGAGAAAGTACAGCAAGTCAGTGTCAAAATTTCTCATCTCCACTGTCTAATCCAAGACGACTTGAAGCGAGAGTGCAACTATCCGCTTTCATGTTTACTGCTCCTAAACTTTATAATGAATCTGAGATGTTTGTAAAACCACAACCACTCAAAACAACCGAACACACAAAGAACAATATGTACAAAACCTTAGAGCACCTATATTATAAGAATTTGTCAACACCCATTGTCCAACATAAATTTAGCAAATACTGTTGGAGAACAAAAACTCTCATTTTATGTTCACAATAGCATACTTCAATACAACTCTTACTATTTCTGCTGTATGCAGCATGCATTGTACATGGTATTTACATGTTCTGTATGCATAAACTACCTGGACCTGGACTGGTCAAATTACATGGCAAAGTGTGCGTTGTAGACTAGGCGAATGCGCAAGACATAAAAAGCAGCAGCAGGGCAGAGAGACTTCTCCAAACAATTTGCAATGGTAAAACTTACACTATTTGCATATATTAAATATGAAGTTCTGTATATTTGTCCTTGAACAACATGAACAAGAAATTATATCAAACATTCACTCATTATCTGCCTAAACTCCAAAAAAGCAAGACATTTAATGTTATAAATTTTATACAATTTGAATTTTCCAGGAGTATACTGGGTAGAGCATAATTACACAGTTCACAACAACATTGCAAATCAATAGTATTAAGGGGAAAATATATACAAAAATCCAATTATTGAATTGTCACAAATACAGTATTTTTGCTGTACTGATTTAAAAGGCATCATATTACTCAAATGCATTGACTATTTTAAGGGTGCATTCACAATTGTAGTTCGGTTCGTTTGGTTCATATGGTCTGGACCAAAAAACAAAACATATAGTCCTGGTCCGCTTAGCGTTCACACTGGCATTTTTAACAGCGACTTTAAAGTTACAAAGGCATAGGGATACGGTCACATCTCCGCGTTTGCCCTTTCATTCCGGATACACTGATCTTTCCGCGTTGTCTAATCAGCTGACGTGTAACGTCGCATCTTGTGACATTACGTCCTGTTTTTGTTCGTTTACATGTCTTTGGTTAGTGTTGTGTTCATATATCAATCGAACTGCAACAGAGTTTGTTTGGAAGCGGACCGAAACCCATCTTTTTAGGGGTCTCGGTCCGCTTGTATGGTGCGCACCAGGGTTCGGGTGGTAGCGTTCACATATGTTCAAATGAACCGCACTAACCAAGCAATCGCACCCGGCTTCGTTTTAATCGAACCAAACATGACAAGTGTGAACAAAGTATGTTATCCCCCTGCCTTTATTAAATTTTTTAAGAGTTCAAAATGCAACTTTAAATCACTTCTTTGTCACTTTTAAACACACAGAAGGTCTTCCAATGTGATACTGTTAGCTGAAAAAAAAGGCCTCCAAACAAAGGTGAATGACTCATTGGGGTTGAAAAAAAAATACAGTGGTTCCCATTCTCACCTCAAAGACAGTTTCCTGTCATGGATGGGCAGCCTTTTAAAGACACCATTCCCATGTCATTTAACCCAGATTAAAGGGCACAGTGGTGATAAACCTCTGCGCTTTGGATACCACATATCCCAAGCAAGTTAAGCGGGGATTAACGCCAGAGATCAACATTATCTAGACCTCTGGGGTTTTAGCGGGTCAGGGGATGCAATAGCAGGGTCCATTTCCACAGGATTTTCCAGATTTGATCCCACTCTCGCTATTATGGCTGGCAGGCTGAGCCCATGGGATGAGGCATTGGCCCTGTTGCTTAATCTAGTGTAAGTGGTACCCATGAACCACTTCTGTATGTCTCCCTCTTTCAACAAGAATCCACCCATCTCCCTGTTCAAGCCCAAATATAGATCACCTAAAAATCATTGACAAAGATTCTCACTTTGGTATAATATGTACTGCCAGGCACAGATGGAAAGCGCTGCAGGCTGGAATCATTGTGCAGCTGTTGAATAATGCTGAATGCTGCAGCTGTTACTCAAATGATGTATACTCAGAGCACAAATCAATATTATAATTTATTTTGCTACAATAATTATTGTAGCAAAAAAAATAATAATATGAATTTGAAAAATATAAATAATATGAATAATATGGATGCAGCGTTTCAGACCATAGTAAAAGGTGAAAACATATTATGTTTTCCCCTTTTACTATGGTCTGAAACTATGCAAAATGACAATCTCTAATTAAACAACATGCTGATTTAACTTTGGCATGCACAACACATCATGACAATAAATATCATTAACAGCTTTTATATTATCTGTATTGGTATGAAATAATTCATCCAATACTGATTTTTTTTTTTTTCATTCCACACCAACTGAAATATTTCAGGTCTTTTATTGTTTTAATACTGATGATTTTGGCATACAGCTCATAAAAACCCAAAATTCCTATCTCAAAAAATGAGCATATTTCATCCGACCAATAAAAGAAAAGTGTTTTTAATACAAAAAAAGTCAACCTTCAAATAATTATGTTCAGTTATGCACTCAATACTTGGTCAGGAATCCTTTCCAGAAATGACTGCTTCATTGCGGCGTGGCATGGAAGCAATCAGACTGAGGCACTGCTGAGGTGTTATGGAGGCCCAGGATGCTTCGATAGCGGCCTTAAGCTCATCCAGAGTGTTGGGTCTTGCGTCTCTCAACTTTCTCTTCACAATATCCCACAGATTCTCTATCGGGTTCAGGTCAGGAGAGTTGGCAGGCCAATTGAGCACAGAAATACCATGGTTAGTAAACCATTTACCAGTGTAGATTTGGCACTTCATCTCCATAAAGCTTTTCAGCAGATGGAAGCATGAAGTGCTCCAAAATCTCCTGATAGCTAGCTGCATTGACTCTGCCCTTGATAAAACACAGTGGACCAACACCAGCAGCTGACATGGCACCCCAGACCATCACTGACTGTGGGTACTTGACACTGGACTTCAGGCATTTTGGCATTTCCTTCTCCCCAGTCTTCCTCTAGACTCTGGCACTTTGATTTCCGAATAACATGCAAAATTTGCTTTCATCCGAAAAAAATACTTTGGACCACTGAGCAAGAGTGCAGTGCTGCTTCTCTGTAGCCCAAAAGTGGCTTGACCTGGGGAATGCGGCACCTGTAGCCCATTTCCTGCACACGCATGTGCACGGCGGCTCTGGATGTTTCTACTCCAGACTCAGTCCGCTGCTTCCGCAGGTCCCCCAAGGTCTGGAATCGGTCCTTCTCTACAATCTTCCTCAGGATCCGGTCACCTCTTCTCGTTGTGCAGCGTTTTTTGCAACACTTTTTCCTTCCCACAGACTTCCCACTGAGGTGCCTTGATACAGCACTCTGGGAACAGCCTATTCTTTCCGAAATTTTCTGTGTATTACCCTCTCGCTTGAGGGTGTCAATGATGACCTTCTGGACAGGGTCGGGTCGGCAGTCTTACCCATGTTTGCAGTTTTGAGAAATGAACCAGGCTGGGAGTTTTTAAAAGCCTCAGGAATCTTTTGCAGGTGTTTAGAGTTAATTAGTTGATTCAGATGATTAGGTTAATAGCTCGTTTAGAGAACCTTTTCAAGATAGCTAATTTTTTTTTAGATTTTTGGGGTTTTCATGGAGCTGTATGCCAAAATCATCAGTATTAAAACAATAAAAGACCCAAAATATTTCAGTTGGTGTGCAATGAATCTAAAATATATGAAAGTTTAATTTTTATCATTACATTATGGAAAATAATGAACTTTTTATCACATATGCTAATTTTTTGAGAAGGACCTGTATATATAACTATTTTCTACTATATCTAATAGTGTTTTAATGCTTGATTGCATGTACAATTTTAAAATTGTGTAAATGTAAAATTTACTGTTGTTGATGTAAAATTGGAGATTTTTTGGTATATTATAATAAACTTTCTTTTTTCAGGAAAACAAAAAGAGCATTTCATCAATATAACACTACAGTTCAACTTATTGGCGATCACATTAATTATTGTTGACTAGGGATGCCACAATTCTCAATATAATATTGAACGTTCAGGTACGACATTCATGGTTCAGTATGCGCTTGTGAATTGCAATTTTATTTTTGGTTTTGCATTTAATAAATTATTTATATTTCTCTCCGTTTTAAATATTTCTCTCCATTTATTTTGGCTCTGTTTGAGTGTGCCTATTAGTCTTTGAGCTGACATAAGCAAATATTCAATCATATGCACTAAAATTAGGGGGTGTTTGGCTGCGTTTTAAAGCCGTGCAGGTTAAATATGTAATTTGCGTATTACATGCGCTGAACTTGCGCACCTGTCAGACACATGTAGGGTGACCACCTGCTATAATAAGCCCAAGGGGGGACAAAGGGTATGTTTCTGAGGGACAATGTGGGACACTGCCTGGCGCAGCGGTGCCCCACCCCACGGGCAGACAGGCAGATAGTGGTTTACCCATTTCTGGCACATAGCACCTTACATGGTATATTAATAATACCCTATTCCCCTAAACATGTAGGCTAATTGCTGATGTTTGCTCATTAATAGGCCAACCAATGTGTATTTTTAACATAATACTTTTAACATTCAATGAATTGACAGATGCACTTCCACTTACGATTTACTTTAGCTATTTTACTTAACTTATTTTTCATTATAATTTATTCACTTTAAATAAATTATAATATAAAATTATAGGATTAACAGAAATTGTAGTTGCTCAACACCACAGGAACAGTATTTTTTTTTAGTTAAGTTAAAGTTAAACTAAAAGTAAAGTTAACGCCAGAGGTTCACGGAACGAGAAGGGGAGGAAGGATGGTGAACTTCCATGTTAGTAAAGTCTGCACTGCAAAAAAAAGCATTCTTACTTAGTATTTTTGTCTTGTTTCAAGTCTAAATATCAAAAAAAAAAATCTTACATTAAGAAATATTTACTAGACATGTAAAAATTATTGTCTTGTTTTGGGAAAAAATACCTGAAAAATTAAGCAAAATAATATGCCAATGGGGTAAGAAAATGGGGTAAAAAAATCTTGTTTTCTGCTTGAATTAAGATAATTTTTCTTACCCCATTGGAAGATTATTTGTCTTATTTTAAGCAAAAACTCTCTTAGTTTTGAGTTATTTGTTCCCAAAACAAGACATTTACTTTTGCTTGATATTTTTTTAATTATATTGTGACAATAAACAAGTCACCCTAGACACATGTGATTACTAAGTAGTCCTACTACGCTAATACTGTCAAATACACAGAAGGTTAACATATATAAACACAATTGGTTATGTCTCAAGTGAAAGTAAAATCGAGTGTGTCTGTATATGACAGATGTGAGCAGGTCTTGGCAACGCAGCCTATAGTGATTGTGAACACCTGTCCTTAAAGTGACAGTTCACCTCTAAAATTATTTTAATAAAACAACAAAAGACAAAGAGAAAATCACTCCCTGCTCTTGAATAAAGTAATAATACAGTGGCTTTTAATCAATGTATACTGTATATTGAAGACTATGTAGTTTTAATTTTAGCCTAACTTTATTCATTCAATTTCATACTTAAATGCTGCTGTACATCTCTGAGCTGCCACTTTAAATCTTTATAAATATATATATATATATATATATATATATATATATATATATATATATATATATATATATATATATATATATATATATATATATATATATATATATATATAGAATGTATACAAGTTTTTAAAAAAAAGTAAAGTTAAGTTTAAGTAAGGTTTTTCAAGTCTTTTAAGTAAAATAAAGAAAGAGTTTTACAATAAAAACATTTTCTCCTTAACCTCTTTTTCTGTTCCTGTCGCCTAAAAACAGAATAGCAAAAAAACTAACCGAACTGAAAACCGTGGTTAAAAACCGAGGTATGTATTGAACCGTGGACTAATTGTATTGTTGCATCCCTATTGCTGACCATAAAAATCGTTATTGGAAATTGGTCAAAATGTCTTATACTGGTGAGTTTCCACATTCATAGTTCTGTGCCAGCTTATTAAACTGCTTTATGAAAGAAGCAATTTAGTCCCAAAGCAGTAGAAGGACCAGTCTATGGACCCAGCAGCAATGGTGAAAAACTCATAAGCATTACCATCATGCTAACTCCCACTTCTCTCCTCTCACTCTCGAATATAGCTCATATGCATATAGATTCCTAGCTCTTGCAAGGTTGCTTCTTCCTAAGAGTGAAATTGTTAGTCATGCTCTCATAAAGATGCAATCTCGCATATTTTTTTCTTCTCCAAAATTCATACAGAAAATTGTCTGATTTTGCTTGATGGCTAGAGCTGGAGGATCGAGTTTAATTCTTTGCACTAAAATACGAGCAGATCACATGAGCATTTAGAACGGGGCCAGTCTCATTTTCAATGCCAAGTGCTATTTGTATAATGTTTCAAATTTTCTCCACAGAGAAAAGATAATATCTCAGCCAGAGCAATATCAGATTTTTAATAGGAACAGAATAAAAAATTTGTGATATGAAACTTTAAAATATATGGTTAAAAGCACTTTGGCTATATCAGATGTCTCAAGGATCACAAGTTATAACTTGATAAATTGCATTATTATCATTAGAGGAGAGCTGCGATGGACTAATACTGTTTTAATGTGGACCACTGACATTGACAGCTGTGCAAAAGCAGGGCCAACTCAAGGATGTATATCAGCATGGGTATTTTTCCTCAGGGAGGGATGTAATAAAGCTTATTTTGATAACCCAAAACTCAGAGCCGCCCGTTGCTCATCTAATTGGAAGCGTTTATGTGAGCAGCAGCAGGAGAGGCCTTCGTTCTCGCTCTAGAATTAAAATGCTAATGCACTCGAAGCAAACAAAACAAAGCCTTTCTACAACTGGGATTTGCATGAACTTAAAAGTAGCCATGAAAGTCAATACCAGAGGGCACTAAGATTAAAGACAGAGTATTAGGCCAGCGTACGACAGTGCAAAGCCTTCTGACAGGAATCTAAAAACCATGCATGAAGCTAAAGGACTGATGCAATGACAAAGGCAACATTTTTTCACCACTTTGAATCTTACTTTCTTCTCGTCTTCTTTGCAGCTTCCTTTAGCCTCCCTCTGGGATGACTGTAGGAGGGCGAGTGTTTATGAGTGGGCTGTAGTTGCAATAATGGTGGATGTTGTCTGTACCAATGATGCAGGGAGAGGTATGATGGGTGTGCTATTCCACATGCACAGCAGGGGCATCCCCAGTGGGCTAGAGCAGAGCCAGCGTCACCAACCTGGCTGCAACACACAGATCTAACCAGCTGAGACAGTGCCTGACTGAAGGTCACATCAGGAAGAGAGAAAATGGCAGCATAGCAGGCAACCTGCCGATCAATACTAATGTTTTAATTAGTCAGTAATACGAACTATGTACCAGTTAATATACAATAGCCTACCTGGGATGCTTCCTGATTAAGACACAGAATTAGCTATGACTATGTGTTGAATTTATTTTTAATTATTAATTATATTTCTTCACCTCATGTTTTCTGAACCCATACAGTATGACTTTCTTTCTTCTGTGGAACACAAAATGTGAATTTTTATCAATATACTCAACAGTTCAAAAGTTTGGGGTCAGTCAATATTTTTCTTTTCTTCCAAGAATCCATAACACTGATCAAAATAAATAACTTGATCATTGATAATTAGAGTTGTGATGAAATTAGAATGTCATTTCTTATTGAGGTGAAAAGCTGCCTCACAATATTGCAATGACGCAGTATAAGTTAGAGAAGAATATGCCACCTCTACGTTTACATTGTCACTGTCGTTTTGCTTTAATAAAAACAACAACAACAATTAATTCAGTTGGATAACGGTTGCTTCAATTCCATCCAGCTCATCTAACATGAGCTGCATATTGATACGTCGTACACAGTAGGAATCAGAGTTGATTGACCAAGTGACGACGAGAGTAAGTGGCGAGATGACTGACAAGACCATGGCGGAGGATTCGTTGAAAACAGAGCCTAAGCATCCGACACCGCCAGTGTGATGAGAGTATGGGCGATCACGAAATGACAACGCCAAAATCCCTGATGCATGTGAATATCTCCTGATATGAAAGCCATCTTAGGCTGGACTGTGTAGTTGTAACCATCTCTTAGCTCTTTATCATGTTTGAAGAAAAATTTGGTCTATTTGCACTTTGAGTATTGAGAGAGTACTTTGATTATGGTTGCACTTATTGTTTGCACTTAAGCAAGTATAAAAACTGCAATAAAATAATTAAAAACTTTGATATTGATTTTTTTCTATAATGTTTTATCTATAAGTTTTATCTAATTTTTATCTATAAGTTTTTATTTCTATAATTAATTTGTGGAGTTCAAACATTGTAGAAGCTCATAATTCATGTACAGTAAGGTCTGAAGAGTTGAGATTGTGGCAAAACCTTTTACAGTGCTTGTATTTTGTTGTCTTTTAATGTATATGATAATTTATACTCAGAAAAGGAAATGACATTCATTACAGGGTGATCCAGTCAAACATTACACTATGCACCTGCAGACTATTTTGCATGCATTTTGTCATTCGGGATTTCTTAAAAATACTGTGTAAAAATCTTTTCTCATTCTCGTGAACTCAAACTTGTGTCTCGTCTCGTCACACCCCATATTCTGATAATTGTTGTCAATGCATTATCAATTATCAATACATTTATTTAAAAAATGTAATCTTTGTAATGCATCCTTGATGCAAAATGTATTCATTTTTTTAAAGAAATTAAATAACTTATTACCTAGTCATAGCCTAGAAATGTAGACGCATCCTAGCGGCAGCAAATCTAATCTGCCGAGACTACATGTCGATACACGTTTGAGCTGTAAAAACCAAACTCTGGTCAGGCCAATCACATCGTGTATAGAGATGGTGGGCGGGGCTTAACATAATGACGGCTGAGTTGCGCTTGTGTGCTACTAGTAAACACAGAAGCTGGCGGACGGAGGTCTTTCAAATCAGCTTTGACCGTGACTCTGGAAGACTTGGAGTTAAGCTTTTCTCTGAGAAAAGAACGGCACTGAAGTCATTCTTAAAAAGGAAGATGTGTTCGGAGTTTTCAGAAAATAAAAGCTCTGTAAAAAGGTCTTTATGAAAGTCATCCATAACATTTGATGATGAATCTTTTCAATGAACAACCCTGCATTTGGTCTGTTTTTATTTATTTATAAAAAGCTATTGTATTATTTCAGAAAACTTGCATTATAATGCACATTTTTTACTTTAATGATGCTTTTTGTATTTTAGTCACCGACAGCCAAAACAATGTAGCTTTTCATCAGTATTTATTATTTCTCGTTATTTTGTTCCGCTTGTGTGGGCTGGGAGCTTGGAAAAAAAGCTGGCTGGAGGGACCACAGGGCTACTGTGACATTTAAAGTGTTGGATAGATGAGCAATGTATCATGTATCTGAGTGAATTGAGGGGAGGGACTAGAGAGCGCAACTCTATGGGAGTGCATTTTTAAGGACACAGAGTCCTGCGACCTGCAGGCTTCTGCATTGTACATGAGATTTTAACATCTGGGGAAAAGCAGCAAGACACATATGGTGCATTTCAATATTTTAAGTGATCTAACTCTAATGTACCACAGGTTCTCTTCAGGTGCCGCACACCACTACCTCAGGAAAATTCATTCGGAAAGATTCTGACAATACTAATGCTAAAAAATATTGATATTTATGAATTCATTCAGGGGCTTCTATACATATATCTCAGTCTGTCTCATCCACTGCATTACATTTGTCACAGAGCATCATTCCCTACATATGTCTCAATTCCTAACAAACACAACAAGGTGCAACGATTTCCAAAGAAAGGACTTTTTTTTTTGGAGGTAAGGTTAAACAAAATACTACCTTCATGTTCTTTTGCTACGTGTTGAAAGTCTTGTGACATCATCAGTGTAAGTGGACACAATTTCCTGTGTCGGTAAACAGTTTAGCTAAAGGTCAGTCCGAATTAGCAGAGGCCTTACATGCGCTATGGTTGAAGGGACTGCCTGTCCCTTACTAAGATGTTTAAATGAGGATGGTGGCCACTTAGCAAACAAGATAATGGTCTGGTTTCACAGACAGGTTTTAGATTAAGTCAGGATTAAACCTTAGTTTAATGAGGACATTTATGTAGCTTTTATAAATGTGCCTTGCTGATGTTCATCTGGATTAAATACAATGGCACTGACATATTTTAAGATATAAGTTGCTTTCAATTAAAACAGCTCAAACATGCATTTTAGTCTGTAACTATAGGCTTACGGCTTGTCTGTGAAACCGGGGGTAAATAAGTCAGTCGAAAGAAGGTTAACGTAATCACACACATTGCCACAGGTTTCACAATACTAGTCTTGTATAATATTTACAGCAATAACAAAAGTTGAGTTTCTGATTAAAAATTTGCTTAATAAAAAAGTAACCGCAGTCCCTTGAGCATGCATTAACATTCAGGAACAATTTTTCTCATATTGAATCGACTAGCATACCTAATTTATTATTGGATTCGTTTGCACAGGGTTGAGAACGATCCCTGATGGCTCACAACCTTCCTTTATGAAATTCGGTGTGAAGATGTATCGCTGTAAGTCAAGTGTATGTATAAAAACATTTCAATTCTCATTCATGGATGACATTTCTGGCTCTCTGAGTAGTAGTTTACATGCTTTATATTTTGTTGTGCTGTAACTCAAGCTGCCAGACGAACTGAGGAGAAAAGTGCTCCCTTTAAAACAACACTGCTTAATCAACTCAGTGTCAAGATAGCCCAGTTGAATCACAACTTGGAGCCGCGTTGCCATGGTTTCTGTCTCGACCCCCAACTAGCTGCCTACAGTTTGGTTTTGTTTGTTTATTCCTCAGGATAAAACTGGTATCAACATTACAAGTGTGTGAAGTAGTAGGGATGTCAATTCATACAAATTCTCATAACTGATCATTGTTTAAATTAAGAATCAGTTCATTGTTATCCTTAAAGGTGCCCTAGAATGAACCATTTTTATTAACCTTGCCATAGTGAAATAATAAGAGTTCAGTACATGGACATCACATCCTGTGAGTCTCAAACACCATTGCCTCCTACTTCTTATGTTAATCTTGTGCATTAAAAACACCATGGAAAAATAGGCGAATCTCAACATAACCCCAACTGTGACATAATAGCTGGGATCATTAATATGTACGCCCCCAACATTTGCATATGCCAGAACATGTTCATTGTCAGGTGGAACTGTTTAGCCGGATCATCGGGAGTTCTGCAGGTAAACAAGCGCCACGTGAGAATAGCGAAAAGATCATGGACACAAATGTCATGTTCCAGACTGTGAAGAGGACGTGAGGACTTTTCATACCGGACAGTTTTTCTAACCTGGGACAATATCAAGCAAGCTTCGCTCAGCGTCTAAAACTGAAGAAAGGGGCAATTGCAACTATATCCCTTCAAGCAGTAAGTAGTGATTTATCCACTTATTGACAGTTTAAACAATTTCTGATTAAATTGAAAGTTTCTTAGAAAGACAGCATTGTCTAGATAACCCAAGATGCTAGTAGAGTAACAATAGCAGGGTTTTTCCAACATTGAAAATTTTTTGGCAGCCACCAAAACATTATTGGTATTTAATTTTTTTTTTTACAAAATAAAAATGCCACGGATGATTCAACGAACATGTAAACACTATATACAATGCTTTTACACCATGTTTTTGTTTGTAAATTCACAAAACATTGGTAAACTGTAGTGGATTACATTTCAAAGCAGGTCTTGAATGAGCCTAAACACAACATACAACAATCCCTGCATCCTAATGTACATAATATCCACCCTACACTCAAAAAATTATATGTTTTAGAGTGTATCCGCCCTAAATAGTATTTTAATATAAACTAAATAAATGTCACATCCTATTTTAGGATGGATAGTGTGCTCATTGAGATTCAAGCAGTGTGCTGCTTGGCTAAATCTATAGGACTTGCGAGATCCGATCATGTTGTGATCATGACGCAGTGTTTTCCAACTTAATTTGAAAGTTCAATGAATGGAAACTGGATCTCGGGTATAGTGGGTGGTTATAGTGGGTAGGGACGATGTGCAGAGATCAGTCGGACACTGTTTTAAATCTGGACAATGCTAGGATTGGTTTGATCACTTGGATTGACAGGTCTTAGAATAGAATAGTTAAATATGAAATAGAAAATATGTATTACTTTTTTATGGCATTTTTACAAGTAAGTAGATTAGTTCTTATGTTCAGTAAAATCACTTGTTTGGAGTTTTTTTGGACCCTTGGTTAATTATGTTTGAAATAAACGACTAGCCTACCTAATCCATTGCATGGTTTGAAAACATTAGGTGTGTTTGACTTGAAGCGGTGCTGTGCAGACGGATCTGTGTATGACATAAAAGTACCGCAAAAATGATTAGACCAGACGTTCTGTATGCTTTTGAATCACTCTAACGGTAGTTTAAGGTCATACACCTTCCTGACCTCTGTGCAGCACCGCTTCACAAGTCAAACACACCTATTAATACATTTAGAATCGATTCAGTTATTATCGATAAATCGTTAGCATCCCTATAAGCCAACACATAAACCACAATAAAAAGGTGAGATACAAATCATCATTTTTCTTACCTGAACAAATCAGTTTCATCAACATGTACTCCCTGCCACAATCTTTCTTATAGTAACATCTTAAACGATTGACCAAACAGGTTCCAATTTTGACTTTCTCCTTTTTGCAAAGAAGGATGATGGTCTCATCTGCAGGAACAAGAGAGATATCAAAGGGAGAGAAAGAGTGACAGAACGAATGTAATAAGTATGAAAGCGACGATCACCCAGATGTTTAAGCACCCTGTGGCTACATCCCACACAGGGACCACCAACTTTATTTCAATCATATGACCACATACCCTAAATATTTATGACAAGGGCATCTCCATTCCAACAAAAGCCAAAACACATCAAGTCAGTTTAGAGGGCATTTATGCAGACAGATACACCATCTACCCATCTCTTAAACACATTAGCTTGAATACAATTATTTTACAAATTTTACAAATATTTCAGATTTGTTAAGTTTCATTCTTGTATTTTCTATTTTACACAAAAATTGAGATGATTAGAAAATATGCATTGAGCTTAAAACAATTGCTGCTTAGTTTTGAAATGGTTAAAAGCACATTATTGAATTAAAATATCCACATCCCAGACATCGAACCCTCATTACACTCGATCCCTGGTTTTATTTTGCAGAAACCATGGAGACATCAAAGGTGCTTTAATATATATAGTATTTTATTAGACAGGTTAGCAAATGTTTGTATACATTCATCAACAGAAAAACTATTATTTTTTTATATAGCTCAATACAGTCTTATTGCCAATTAGTCTGCCCTCTGAAATTGCCGCATCGACACAGAATAATTGTTTAATCGACACGTCATCATCAATAAACCCGTCTCTGGCGTGATCCCTTTGATCTTTTGAATATTCAGATCTAATATGACTTCTGATCTGTAAGGTTGCCAGAATAATAATCATACACTGTTTGTTAATTTGTCAGAGTAAAACTGGTACCCCGACTGAGCCTGGTTTTTCCCAAGGTTTATTTTTCTCCATTATGCCCTGATGGAGTTTTGGTTCCTTGCAACTGTCGCCTTTGGCTTGGTTTGCTCAGTTGGGGACACTAAATTTCCTAATTGTTATGTAATTACTAAACTAAATTAACTATATCAACTAAATTACTGATCTGCCCACATTGTCACGATATGATCATTTAAATGAGCTAGATGACATCACCATTTTCTCCAGAGAGGCTGTACAGCCAAATCAAATTACGTTGCATTATTTTCCTGTTAACACTGTGAAGCTGCTTTGAAACAATTGGCATTATAAAAAGCGCTATAAAGTTGACTTGACTTATTGTTTAAATCTAGTTTTCTTGATTTACTCCAAGTACCATGTTTTACCATGCCTAATAATGATCTTACTGTAGTGTGAACAAGTGTCTCATAGCAGCGAATGCATTATAGCATAACTTTCAACACACTCAAATGTATGTAATATGATAAAACAGTGCCATAAATATAACATGAAAATGGAATTTAAACAGAGATACATGTGATGTAAAACATCTTTTTCTGGCTGATTCCCTGGGCAATAACTAACAGAAAACCACTTCAAGTATAGATTTTTCCCTTGAACTGCAGCCAAACTGTGTACATCTTTAAAATGGAACAACAGCTGATAATCTAATGGGATATATAAAGTGTAGGCTACACTAAACTCCGGATAAGCTAAAGCAACAATTCCTAATTATACAGGACTCGCAAGTGCATTTGAGAAAGCATGCATAAAAGATTCAAATAAAATAGTCTACTCACATGCTTTGGTGTAATTCTTGCCAGTCTTGATTATATCTGAAGTAGTGAAAACAAGAGGACAGTGCAACAGGACAACTGGAAATTAAAAGGGGGAAGAGAGACAGAGGGAGTGAAAGCGAGAGAGGGGAAATTCATTTAATTATTTCAGTATCATAGGCTATTATTTTATTTGAATTCTACATCCCTGCTGGTAGAGTTGCCTCTGACAGCATTACATCTCATGGGATCTCAGATGTGTGTGCAGGTGCAATCATTCTGAATCAAGGGAGACCAACTGAATAGAGCAACAAGCTACCATGGAGCCTGGCTAATAATCCAACAAACTAAGTGCAGTAAATAGTGACCTGTATTTTCTAACATTTAAGTTAGAAAACTCTTTTAGATAGATAGATAGATAGATAGATAGATAGATAGATAGATAGATAGATAGATAGATAGATAGATAGATAGATAGATAGATAGATAGATAGATAGATAGATAGATAGATAGATAGATAGATAGATTATTTTAACAGTGTACATTTCAGCGAAAGAAAAAAAAGTGGTGTGACTTTAAGATAAGGAACAGGTGAAGTAACCTACTTACTTACCCGCTCGCAGGAGAGAAAATAGCCCCATGCAACTTAACCGTCAGTGTTTCTCGGATTGCTCTGAAAAGCCCATATGGACTCATTCAGAGCTGCAGCTGAATGTTAGTCTGCTACCCTCCTCAGAGGTGTTTTAGCCTACCACAACCACAGCCCTGCAAATCCAGCTCCTCTACATGTCTTAATATCTCGCGCGGTCGATTGCCTTGTTGCACTGCATGCATGTGCCGCCGCACATCAAATCATCTGACTGAGCTGCGCAGACGCCGCTTTACTCCGAAACCAAATTCCAAAACGAATTCACGTCACTTTCATTACAGAGATTGTTAATATAACGGTAAACATTTGCTGTATGTGTATCCTCGCCTGCTCGCCACCTCATGGCTGAGTCTCCTGGCACTTCATAAGGCTTTCTGAATAAAGAAATGAGGGCAGGTGATGCTGTGTGCCATTAACAGCGCGCGCGCGCGCGCGCTCGAGAGAGAGAGAGAGAGAGAGAGAGAGAGAGAGAGAGACGTCTCAGAATAAATAGATATAATAAAACTTAAACACTTTACATTTGTTGCTTTAACAAGCTAACGCGTAGGCTAGTGTGAAAAAAACTATTTTGACGTAAGAAAGTAACTTTAAATTTTTTTTTTTTTTTTTAAATGTTACAGAAATTTCTGTTTTGTAGTTAAACACATAAAATTATGTTTATTGTGTTTCTGTGTAGATATATGTAATCCAAGTTGTTAGTGCTAATGTTTTAGCTTAGCTGTAAGGTGGGCTAGTTCATGGCTATGACTCTGGGTTGTAACAGCAAGACATACTTGCTGAGTCACACACACACTAGGGTGACCAAACTGTTTTCCCAGGACATGTCCTGTTTTCAAGTTCTATCCTGGTCCTAATATAACAATTTTCTATCCATACAAAGTGGGCACACTTTAAATGTATTGAAATTAATAAGGAAACTTTGAGTAGGCTATCATTTGAGTATCTCATTTCCGGGCTAAGTGTCCAGGTTTTCGGTAATCAAAATATGGTCACCCTACACACACGCACACACACACACACACACACACACACACACACACACATTCAAGGGTCCAATTTAAACATTTTACTATGGCTAATGCTATAATAAACATGCTTGTTATGGTCAATTACTATTACTATGTTGTATGGCCCAAGACAAATTGTTGCCTTCTTATTGTCCCGGGACATTGACTGTGGCACGATGGCCAATCAAATTTCTCCTTTTTATCCTCAGCTGTTCTTGTTTCTTCTCTTACATCCTCAACTCTTCTTGTTCCATTTCCTCTTCCTATACCCTTCATTTCTCCCCTTATCTCTTTCTACCTCTTCCACTGTTCCTCTCATTACTACCCTTCCTCTACCCTATCCACCACCTCTCACTCTTATATATGGAAATAAAATAATGACTAATGTTTTTGAAACAAAAAAGCATATTAATTTGCTCTAATAATAATAAAAAAAATTTAAATACATTGCATGCATTTTATGTTTAGAGCTTGCATTTGTATGGACTGGAATTCAACATGGTTGTATTAACTGTGAATATTTCAATTAAAAACATTTCATACTGTAAGGGTGGATCGCCTACAGTGGTTCAGACTGCAGGGTTGCCGAACGACTAAAGAAACGTTATCAGCGTGATGGTAGAAAACTGTACATTTCTTGTCTATAACCACCCACTGCAACTTATACCAACGACAGAAATAAGCGCAGTTACAATAGCAAAATATGTGGGAGAGTGTTGCTTTAATGTGACTATATTGTATTGCAATAGGGAGCACTTCAAAGTCAATACCAAATCAAAACTAGTTAGCAAATCATTTATAATTGAAAGAATTTAATGACAAAATCCGGTTATGGTTACACTTAAAATAGTTACAAAATAGATGAATGTGATGATAAAAACTTATACCATTAATCGTACCCAGCATGTATAGAATGTTACCTGAGAGATAGAGAGAGATAAAGAGAGATAAAAAGATAGAAAGAGAGAGAAAAAGAGAGAGCAAAGAGAAGAGCCAAAGAAGGCCCCTAGAAGCGACAGCCAGAGCAAAAGACAGCGTCAGAGGAAAGACCCCGAGCAATAGTTGCAATCTTCTTTTATCCATCCCTTGACCATGTGACTGAAACCCTGAGACATTCAAACTGACCAATCAGACCAAACTTCCCCCACTGTACTACAGGTGTGGCACCATTTGGCCTACAGGCCCTCAGCATCTCTGTGTCTTTAGGAATCCCAAACAGCCCCACTGATAAGAGAGAGGGGGGTGGAAAACAGTAAAACAAATGTCTTTGTTCAAAGTCAAATATCAAATATCTTTGATTATTTTGGATTCTTTCAATACACATTTTCATTATTAAAAATTTAATAATTCAAATTTCACTTCTAAAATCGTCACTCTGTTTAAAAATACAACCTGTAATATTCGAATATTTTCGGCCCATTTTATTTCGGTTCAAAAATTTGCTTCCACAAATTCAGTAGTTAAAAATTTGTCAGAAAGTTTGATGTTGCACATAGCTCATAACACACAATGCTTTTTTCAGTTGTTGTAATACACACAACACAGGAAATACCTATCTCAACAGATATTTGCCTAATTTAAAACATGCATGTGTAACTGAGAATTTATCAAATAATAGTTTTGTTTGTTGTGTTTGGGAAAATGGTATGTGCAAATGATTGTGATTTTTTTCATATTAAAATCTTGGTTAGCTGTGTGAACTACTTTCAAAACAAAATTTGATAATTGTGTGCAGTGTTTTGAAAAAAATATGCATGTGATTTGTAATTTAAAATGAAGGCAAATGTACAACCTGTTTAGGACATTAACAGAGTGGCCAGATCACTGTTAACTGTTTTGAGAACAGACCTGAGTTTGGAGAAATGTGTCAAATTTAAGAAAAAGTGTAATTCCAGTACATTCTAAAAACAAAATTAAAGTGGGGCCAAAGCTTTGAATTGCTCTATACTGATGAATGAACAAAATTGAGTTGAAATTCAGAAAACAATTATATATAAAAAAGTACATATATAGTCCAATGCAGCCAATGGGTCCTTCTCAAAAAAGTAGCATATTGTAATAAAGTTAATTGTTTTCCATAATATAATGATAAAAATTAAACTTTCATATATTTTAGATTCATGGCACACCAACTGAAATATTTCAGGTCTTTTATTGTTTTAATACTGATGATTTTGGCATACAGCTCATGAAAACCCAAAATTCCTATCTCAAAAAATGAGCATATTTCATCCGACCAATAAAAGAAAAGTGTTTTTAATACAAAAACAGTCAACCTTCAAATAATTATATTGAGTTATGCACTCAATACTTGGTCAGGAATCCTTTTGCAGAAATGACTGCTTCATTGCGGCGTGGCATGGAGGCAATCAGCCTGTGGCACTGCTGAGGTGTTATGGAGGCCCAGGATGCTTCGATAGCAGCCTTAAGCTCATCCAGAGTGTTGGGTCTTGCGTCTCTCAACTTTCTCTTCACAATATCCCACAGATTCTCTATGGGGTTCAGGTCAGGAGAGTTGGCAGGCCAATTGAGCACAGTAATACCATGGTCAGTAAACCATTTACCAGTGGTTTTGGCACTGTGAGCAGGTGCCAGTTCGTGCTGAAAAACCAAATCTTCATCTCCATAAAGCTTTTCAGCAGATGGAAGCATGAAGTGCTCCAAAATCTCCTGATAGCTAGCTGCATTGACCCTGCCCTTGATAAAACACAGTGGACCAACACCAGCAGCTGACATGGCACCCCAGACCATCCCTGACTGTGGGTACTTGACACTGGACTTCAGGCATTTTGGCATTTCCTTCTCCCCAGTCTTCCTCCAGACTCTGGCACCTTGATTTACGAATGACATGCAAAATCTGCTTTCATCCGAAAAAAGTACTTTAGACCACTGAGCAACAGTGCAGTGCTGCTTCTCTGTAGTCCAAAGTGGCTTGACCTGGGGAATGCGGCACCTGTAGCCCATTTCATGCACACGCCTGTGCACGTTAGCTCTGGATGTTTCTACTCCAGACTCAGTCCACTGCTTCCGCAGGTCCCTCAAGGTCTGGAATCGGTCCTTCTCTACAATCTTCCTCAGGATCCGTTCACCTCTTCTCGTTGTGCAGCGTTTTTTGCCACACTTTTTCCTTCCCACAGACTTCCCACTGAGGTGCCTTGATACAGCACTCTGGGAACAGCCTATTCTTTCAGACATTTCTTTCTGTGTCTTACCCTCTCGCTTGAGGGTGTCAATGATGGCCTTCTAGACTGGGTCAGGTTGGCAGTCTTACCCCTGATTGCGGTTTTGAGAAATGAACCAGGCTGGGAGTTTTTAAAAGCCCCAGGAATCTTTTGCAGGTGTTTAGTTAATTAGTTGATTCAGATGACTAGGTTAATAGCTCGTTTAGAGAACCTTTTCATGATATACTAATTTTTTGAGATAGGAATTTTGGGTTTTGCCAAAATCATCAGTACAATAAAAACAATAAAAGACCTGAAATATTTTAGTTGGTGTGCAATGAATCTAAAAGATATGAAAGTTTCATTTTTATCATTACATTATGGAAAATAATGAACTTTATCACAATATGCTATTTTTTTTTTAGAAGGACCTGTACAATGGATGTATAATATCTGGTGAAAACATTTTTACTGGTTAACTGCCATGCGATCAATTTATTCTTCACTGTTCTTAATGTCAGAAATAATTACATAAAACCTGAAAAATGATATTTATATTACTTACTTTACACAAAGCTGTGTGTCTTACAGGAGACAAGGCATGGCAATGGCTGATAGGTATCACTCATGGCTGGTACGTCTTGATGGTCTTGACATGGTGGTTGGGACTGTGAAAGCTGCCAAACTAAATATTAGTAGAGAGACTAGATGAGGGTGCTTAAAAGTGCATTGAATATTGGCATTTATACAAGTCTTGGGATTTTAGTAACCTGAGGAAATAGTTTAAAAGTATAGGAAACAGTCACAAAGGCATTGAACAGTAACAGAAGAACAACAACAGCACTGTGGTTTGATTCAACGGTATAGCTGTCATTGTCTTTTACATGCAACTCAGGAAAGCCCCATTCACTTCACTGGTCTTTCTGCAGCTGTTAAATCTCAGTGGAGGTAAAGTACAGCAGGTCAGCATTTTCTAAGTGCAAGTGTGAATCACTTTCTCACACTAGTACAAGATCACACCGCTGGGATTTGAGAATGCAACAGCTCAGCAGATATAAATGGGAACAGAATGTGCATAAGCCATTAGATGAATTGCCATTGCTTGTTTCAAATCTCAACAGCCCCTCATTCTTGGCATGAGATGTTCTGCACCATGCATCACTTGCTTTGCATAATTTAGTAAAAGAGACATGTATTATTATTATCATACTTAAAATTTATAAGCCTTTTTAAAAGTCGTGTCTGTTTGTGTTTCAGAGCTGTATATGTGTTTGTGTCACACACACACACACACACACACACACACACACACACACACACACACACACACACACACACACACACACACACACACACACACACACACACACACACACACACACACACACACACACACACACACAACCAGCCTAATCCTACCCAAGAGCCTGTCAAATGCACGCCATAAAGTGCGTATTATATGCACGCGGAAAACTGCATAGCATTTGCACGCCAAAACTAATTTTGGCGTATCCATTCCACGAGATTTTACACTCCTACTATCGATACGCATTACCACGAGATCGTGTTGCACAATTAAATATGTTCTGTAGACAGAGATGGATATTTAAGGACCACAGTCTACAGCCAGATTCACTCTTGAAAACTGCTCAATATTACAAATCATGATATCACTATATCATCAATTTTCAGAATGGCTCCTGCATTATAAGTGGGTTTCAGCTAGGGCTGCACGATTTGGGGAAAATATATAATTGCGATTATTCTGGGTAAAATTGCGATTGCAATTTAAAATGCGATTATTGTTATTAATTTTTTTTTACAAATGAAAAGTATGTGTATATAACATTTTGTGTTTTTATATTAATGTGACTAATAATAATAATTATGATTATTATTACTGCTAAAAATATTTTTAAAAATAAGAAATATTACCATAACAATAACATTTTCATAATTACAAATAAAAAAGAGTACGTCAGAATAAATATAACAATATAGAATACTTTCACAATTACTTACTCAAAATAAGTACCTGTACTCAAAGAGTATGCGATTTTGGACAAAGCCGTAGTCTTTTAATGAGATCACACTTACATATAATCAGATATAGCATAAATTATACAAATTTATCATGCTTCTGAAAGAGTACTGATTCTCCTAATCAAAGCACATGCAAGCAGAAACATATGATATTATATGTAATCAAATGCATATGTAAAATAACCTGATCACCAACATTAAACAGCATATAAATCAAAACCCCATAATATAACCGATTGAAATGTCGACCCAGGATGGCTAAAAGACTGTTAAAGCTTTTGGGGAGTTGATTGACTGCATCCATGTTGTGATCATCATTTTGAATCTGATCCAGATGTTAAAAGAACCTTAGCTGTCATTATGCATAATGCTTGTTGGTCTGAAGTGTTGAGTTGACCATTACAGTAAATGCACACAAGACACAAACAAGAGACAGAGAGACACATATGCAGTCCCTAATGATTTTGTGAGAGAGAGAGAGAGAGAGAGAGAGAGAGAGAGAGAGAGAGAGAGAGAGAGAGAGAGAGAGAGAGAGAGAGAGAGAGAGAGAGAGAGAGAGAGAGAGAGAGAGAGAGAGAGAAAAGGGGGATGCATGCCCTTTTGAGTGTGTAACAAGCACATGACATAAGCCAAGGAAGACATCTGATCAAACTCTCTGTGAGGGCATCAGAGTGGAAGGTACATTGTGGCTTGCTGAGAGAGAGAAAGGGAGAGAGAGAGAGAGAGAGAGAGAGAGAGAGAGAGAGAGAGAGAGAGAGAGAGAGAGAGAGAGAGAGAGAGAGAGAGAGAGACAGACAGACAGACAGACAGACAGACAGACAGACAGACAGACAGATAGATAGATAGATAGATAGATAGATGATGGATGGATGGATGGATGGATGGATGGATGGATGGATGGGTGGGGGGTGGTGGTGGTGTGTGTGTGTGTGTGTGTGGGGGGGGGGGTTGTGACAGGAACTAGCGTTTTTGTATTATATAACATTCTTGTGCATGAATCTGTAGGGTAGCCAATTTATCATTCTAGTAAGAAGGGGTATGTTCGTTATGTTCACTCAGAGTGAAAGTGGAAGCGAGAGAAGACATACAATACCAAAAGGTTAAAACAAGGGAAGGAATTTCCTTTGATTTACTGACCTTTCTTAAACCTCATTGCAAACCACATTGCTTTCCCTCCTGAAAACATTAAATGGAATCAATTTCTTTTCCCAAACCATTTACCTGTATGTATGAAATGGAAGAGACGAGGGTGGATGAAACAGATGCACTTAAAATATTTTACTGAATATTTTAGTGTGTCAGTGCCAGTGGGAACATTAAGAAGAGTCTGATAGAGTGAGAAGAAGCGGAGGAAAGTAGTGTTTGTTCCCCTCTTTTTTCATGAAGTTAGAGGGTAAGTGTGAATATGCGGGCTGTGAATTAGCAAGTACAATAAAAACACATGATATTACTCAGAAATGTTTATTTAAAAAATAACTTTCAAGATTTACAACACTTATTCATTTCTCATGCTTGGCTTCTTTCTCCTCTTGTTCATTTTTTCCCCATCCTTGCCACAGATGAATCATAAGAAGGAATCCCATGTCTCTAGCTATTCTGTATTATGTATTAAAAGAAAATACAGTACACCCAGAAATGTCCCCACCATTTACTTGTCTTTTACCCTCATGCCATCTGAGATGTATAATTTTTTTCTTCTTCAGATGAACACATAAATAATCTCTGGAAACTCATTTGGGTTCCTAAAAATTGAAGCATCAAACTTATACAGCAATAACTGCAGTAATCCAATCCCAATGGATGAATCAATGTCTTCTGAAGTGAAACGATAAGTGTTCGTAAGAAAAAGACCAATATTTAAAGGTGTCATGAACTGTGTCACAGGGTGTTTTGGTGTTGGGTTCATGTTTCATGATTCATGTTTTTTAAGTTTATCATGTTCACTGTCATGTTCTGTCATTTACTTCCTGGTTTTATCTTGTGTTCTATTGTCATGTGACTCCATGCCCTCATGTGTTCCTGCCTTGTGTTCCTGTGTCATGTTAGGTGTGTTCAACATCGGCTGCAGCTGGATGCATGCGATCGGCGAGAGTAGCCGAGTGCAGGCGGGAAGGAGCTGCAAACGGAGACGTGAAGTCGGGCACTTTCTGCTTCCCGCAGTGACGCTTGCGCTGTGTTTGCAAACTTTATCAGAGCTGAAGTTAAATAAATGCAATATTTCTCAAATACACAGATATTTCAAATGACATTTTCATTCAATACTGTGATGACCCGGCTGTCAGCGCTAGCAGCCAGGTGTATTATGGGTATTTGTTAGTTTGGAGTTGATTAATGCATTATTCAAGCGATATGGTTGAATTTTTGCTTAAGTAAAGTTATGTGTGTTTAAAAGTTATGTTCAAGTTAGTTGGTTGGGTTTAGTTCATTTACTGCTTATGTAAAAAAGGTGGCTCTCACCATCATGGAGAAAGATGTATAGGGGAAGGACATGGCGATATGGCCCTGCCTGTGTAGTTCTTAATCTATGTTCAGAATAAATGGAGAAATAAGCCGATATTGCCTCCTGCTGGGCTGTTCTGACTGTGCTCTTATTGTCAGAGACACTCATGGTCGTGCGGTGTATGGGACACGAGTGCTCATATTTTCCGTTAGCAATTAGCCTAATGCAAGTTTTATAGCTTAGCTTAGCTCCGTTTAGCCCCACGTTCCTCAGTATAACTGCCAGTTATTACAGTGATTTTGGGTGTTTAGAAGACGTCGTTATGGAACAAAGTATAGGCGAATTCGGGCGTGCCATTCAAGAGAACAGCATCATGCTACAGCGTCTGACTTGCGAGACGAGGTGGAGGAGCAGGGCTCCACACCTGCCTGACGGTGCCAATGTTCCCCGGACAGTGTACCGCTCCTCTAGTCACGAACTTCCGGCCGGTACACCGACACTTCAAATCAATGGCCGGCCCGGGCCACCTCACACGATCACCCGCTAAGCTGCCACGATATGGCGGGTTGACGCCCCTGGAGCCCTACCTGGTACAAGTTGATCTGGCCACTCTCCATGATGGATGGAGCTGCAAGGAGACATCGACTCACTTGGCCCTCGCCTTGGAGGGTCTCGCGGTCCAGGTCCTCATCGATTTGTCCCCTGAAGAGCAGTGTGATCTCCAGGGCCCTAACCGCTGCTCTCCATCGCCGTTTTGGGCAGAGAATCTCCGCAGAACAGAGCAGGGAAGAGCTGACTAACCGGTGTCGACGTGCAGGAGAGAGCGTGGGCGCTTTCGACATCCGGGTCTACGTACGGAACAAGCCTGCAGTCTCCCTCTAATTTACTGAAGCTTTCGCGCCTCGATCGCCCCCCGGTGACCGGTCCCAGTATAGCCGCCCCTTTGTGTTTTCTAATGGACGCGAGACAAACTAAACAATAAAATACACTTCAAATATTTTTTCCCCAAAGTTAGTTTATGTCATTGAAGGCAGTTATCATCACGATGATTTCATTTCAAGTGTTCGTTTTTAAAATAAGTTTAGTTTTAGTTAGTTATCTGACGCTTTAAAAACGGGGGGTGTGACGTCATGATTGACAGCTGAGACTGACGTCTTCTCTGAGTGAAGTTGTCACTGAGGCACTAACGGACTTTTTTCGGAATTTTTGGGAGCAGATTGGTGCTTTAGCTTTAATTTCTACATTTCCATAACTGTTTATTACACACCAACATAATTAATTGTTCTGCATCTGCGAGAGTAGGCGGGGTTTTGATATCGCAGCTGTACTTCCTGCGCTCTACTGCGCAACTCCGGTCCCGAAATCGTTACTGCACAGTCTCGGAACCCCCTACTTGCACCCCCGCCTGAAAGCTTCAAATATGGCAAGCGGAAACGGATGATGTCGAGTCGTCCATATTCTTTTACGGTCTATGGTACAGAAAGGCTATCCTACCTTCCCGGCGGCAGCGAGGGAAGAGCTGAGCCTCCACGCTTTCCTACGGGGCCTCACACCTGAGCGGCTCTGCCAACATGTCCGCTTGTTGTCACCCAGAGATCTGAGTGAGGCGCTGAGAGAGGCTAAGCGAGCGGAGGAGGTGCTACAAGCTGGTCCTGGGGCAGGTCGATCTTCACTCCAGCGTCACCTGACGAGAGCAGTTGAACGGGAGGTGGATGGGGCCCGGTCTGAGGAGGAGGAGGTCAGTCGGGTCGAATCAGCGATGACTTCCCAACGGAGGTCGAGACTAGAGCACTGCTACCGCTGCGGTGAACCAGGGCATTTCGCCAGGGACTGTCCTGCCCCAAGACCCCAGCCACGGGGAACGCCACCCCCGGGAAACGACCTTGGAATGAGGCAGTGAGGGGACCCTCACCCCGTTCTTCAGCAACCCTCAACAATGACTGCCCTACTGTGGGGCGCTGAGGGATTGCCAAAGGACTGTACCTGGACTGTGTTATTGATGGGCAGCCCTGCAGCGCCTTGGTGGATACAGGGTCCACCATTTGCTTGCTACGAAAAGGACTATTGTCAGGAACGGCCGGTCCTCTTCCAAGGGACTGGACCCCCACCAATACCGAACTGCTCACCATTACAGGTGAAAGGACTGTAATGCCTGGAAAGAAGCTGTTGTCTGTGGTGGTGGGGATGAGCCAGACGAGCCAAGAGTTCTGGCTCGCCAACATCAGAGATGAATGCATTGTTGGCTTGGACTTGTTGGCCCACTGGGGAGCACGTGTCGACATGTCAGGGGCCGCCCTCTGCTTAGATAGCGAGTCCGTGCCGCTCCGGTCGGGCCAGAGCCATCATGGAGAAGCTGCTGCCCCGCATCCGCCGCCCAGACATCAGAGTTTGCCGGCTACGGACCCCAGCTGCAACAGAGAGACTCAGGAGGAGCCCCAAGGGAGTACTGCAGCTCAGACTATTGCATCCCAGTCACTTACACCACACGCTTCATTCGCCCCCCCCCCCCCCCCCCCCCCCATCACCTGAGACTGTTGCTGCTGTGGAGGAGTTGGGGCGGTGAAGCAGTGAGCATCTGAGTCCGCCACAGCAGGAACAGCTAGAGAGGAGGCATTGAGAGACTTTGTGGACATTTTTGCAGCCCGTGAGGAGGACTGTACCAGAAAAGCTCTGGTGCATCACATTGACACTGGCTCTGCTGCCCCCATTCGCTTGCGCCCCCATAGACTGCCTCTTGCTAAGCGCCAGGCTGCCAAAGAAATTATCCGAGAAATGGCAGCTAATGACATTATTGAGCCCTCGGACAGTCCTTGGGCTGCACCCATGGTCATGGTGCGGAAGAAAAAAGGGGGGTGGCGCCCTTGCTTGGACTTTCGACGACTCAATGCGGTAACCCGCAAGGACTCACACCCACTGCCGCGCATTGGCGATGCATTGGATTATGTGGCTGGATCCTGTTGGTTCAGCTCCTTGGACTTGCGCAGTGGGTATTGGCAAGTAGAGCTGGCAATAGAGGCCCGGCCCAAAACCGCATTTACAATAGGGCAAGGACTGTGTCAGTTTAAAGTGATGCCTTTTGGACTGTGTAATGCAACAGTCATCTTTGAGCGGTTGGTGGAGCGGGTACTTAAAGACATTCCCCGCACCTGCTGTGTGGTTTACTTGGACGATCTGTTGGTCCATGCCAAAGACTTTGATCAGGCTGTCCACAACTTACTGGAGGTCTTTACAACCATCCGTAATGCTGGGTTGCGGTTGAACCCGGCCAAGTGCAACCTACTCGCCTGCCAGACGCAGTTCCTGGGGCACGTAGTTAGTGAGAGCGGGGTGGCTACTGACCCAACAAAGGTGGCAGCAGTGAGGGACTGGCCCCCACCAACCAACATCACTGAGCTGCGGAGCTTCCTGGGCCTGGCCTCCTATTACAGGAGGTTCGTTAGAGACTTTGCAACCATTGCCAGCCCCTTACATCAACTGACAAACAAGAGCCAGCATTTTGGGTGGTCTGAGGACTCCGCAGTGGCCTTCTAGCAGCTAAAAAGCGCTCTAATCAACGCTTCTGTCCTGGCCTACCCTGATCCCGACCAAACATTCCTCATGGACACTGATGCCAGTAATGTGGGGGTCGGGGCCGTACTCTTTCAGAGGGGGGAGAACGGAGAGTGAGTGGTGGCCTACTATAGCTGCAGTCTTAGTTGCCCAGAAAGTAACTACTGCGTCACCCGGCGGGAGTTGCTTGCGGTGGTCCTGGCGGTCCGTCACTTCAGGCCCTACCTCCTGGGCACCAGTTTCACACTGAGGACCGACCACGCTAGCCTCACCTGGATGCTGAATTTCCGCCAGCCAGAGGGTCAGGTGGCAAGGTGGTTGGAGATCCTCCAAGAGTACGACTTTGAGGTTCAGCATCGACCAGGGCGGCAGCATGCTAACGCTGACGCCCCCTCCAGATGTCCATGCTTCGCTGACGAATGTCAGTACAGCAGTCACCAGGAAGAACGAGATCTGGGGCCGTCGGCGGCAGCTGTAAGGCCGGGTGACAATGGTGGAGATGGAGAGCCATTTACCACCGAGCAGCTGAGGCAACAGCAGGTGAATGATCCAGTGTTGGTGAAGGTGAGGGGGTGGTTGGAGGCCCAGAGGCGTCCAGACTGGCCAGCCGTTTCCTCCCAGGGGCCTGAGATCAAGACACTTTACTCTCAGTGGGGCAGCCTGGAGCTTCATGACGGTGTGATCTACAGGCGGTGGCAGGCGCCGGGAGGGGGGAATGACCGTTCTTGTTCTTGGTTCCCCATGCCCTGCGGCCGGAGGTCCTCCGTTGGGTTCACGGGGCAGCTGGAGTTGGTCATTTCGGGAACTCCAAGACAGAGCGGCGGTTGCGGCAACGGCTCTACTGGCCGGGATGCCGGCAGGATGCAGAGCTGCATGTTCATTGCTGCGATGTTTGCACAGCACAGAAAGGACCCAGTCGACACTCTCATGCACCATTGCAACAGTACCTAGTAGAGGCGCCCATGGAAAGGATTGGGGTGGACATCTTGGGTCCGTTCCCCATCCCAGAGGCAATTGGCACATTCCTCAGTATAACTGCCAGTTATTACAATACTTTATGTACTGCTTAACCCCTTACGATTCAAAGATCATATACAGCCTCAGATTACTATTGTTCAACATTCACTGCTCTTTAAACATATTACTTTATCTGGACAAACTCAGTATCATCAGAAAGATTAAAGACTCCAGCTTCGATATTTGAACACTGTTTATGATAAAACTGGGTTGCAGTGACATTAATTTCTTAATTTATGTCAGGAGTGCATTATTATCGATCCGTTATGAATGATTATCAGACGCACGTTCATTCTCTCTCGTCTGCACTAGCTCATTTGTGTTCACGGAGATCGCAAAAAACATCTTTCAGTTTAGCTCTTAGTTCTAAAAGGCTTATATTTGGAGAAATATTAACATATTATCACATGTTTGCAAAATATTTTGTCATACAGAATACCATTTCTATTCATTTCTCACTGAATTATTCGATATAAAAGAGTTAAAACATGATTAGTTCACACGTAGAAATGTAGAATAGCCTCGTTCTTCACAGAGCCCGAATAAGTAAGTGTCCGAGACAGGAGGTGCACATCGTGCAGAGGGCGGTGTTCAGCAGTTAGATGACTGACAGATCAGAGGGCGAATGAAGGCCTGATGAGTCATATCTGATGCATATCATTAAAAAGAGACACAGAGAGAGGTCTGCACATGTTTTAACTCTTTTATATCGAATAATTATTTTGCATCCAGCCGCAGCCGATGTTGAACACACCTAACGTGACACAGGAACACGATTTTCAATTGTTTGTATGTTTTAGTTTGATAAACAGGACAATATAGCATCGCGACTACATGAAAAGAGGTTTTACTGTTATATATAAATGTTTCGTAAGCATTAGTGGAACAGAAGGTTTTAGTAATTACATATAAAAACACGTTTTACTCACATAAGTGTGTTGCACTATTCCTGTCGTATCCAAATCCAGCATCGACTGGAGATTTGTTTACAAACAATTCCGCAGTGAAATGAACCCAGCCAATACGTGTATGTGGGGCCCATGTGGATTAAACATGGGCTACAGGGGTAAAGAGTGGGCATGGGCTCAAAATGGGCATCTTATCTGGGGCCTACTTGGGTGAACTAAGTAGGTTCCACATGGGCAAACCCAGCTAGGCTCCCCATGTGGGACCTAGTTGGTTCACTAATGGAAAATGAATACATGGGTTGAAAATGGGCTACTCAGTGGTCTAATTCATTCACAGTCAAGACAAATGCAAACACAGTCAATTCCAAAGGTTGATTACATGGGTAGATAGTACACGAATATGCACCCTTGAAAAACATATATTGTTATTTGGACACTTGAATACAATTAATGTGACTTTAATCTAATCAAAATCTAAAAATGCCAACACAATAGCAATTTTACCAAATGTTCTGCCATATAAAAGTATCAAGAACCCAGGTGGGCCCCATATATCAGCCCATGTGCAACCCCTTTGGGCCCCACATGGGTGTGTTGGCTGGGAAGTGAACACTACTGTCTTCCCCACGTGAGCTGGAACTTCATTAAAAATAAAGTTCAACCACACACGCCTAATATTATGATCTGAAGGAAGCTTATGCAGCGACTGTGTTCTTCCACAACCAGGAACAGCGTAATATCTTGCTATCTTCCTCTGCATGTTTAAAATGGTTGGCTATAGCATGAGCCCTCCATGAGTCGGTGGGTGAGGCTACTGGATTAGACGTGCTGTAGAGGTGTGTGTTTCGTTGCGCAATGACATCAGTATGAAGCACAGGACCGTTTGCTGAGCCTGGTGTCTAGAAAAGCTTTTCTTTTACTAACAAGGAAGTTTTCAGCTCTGAAAATTTGAGGATATTCTCATATTACCATGAACTTTTATATATCAAAAGCTCAAGGGAAAGTTGATTTCTCAATTCATCACCACTTTAAACATTTTTAAACTGCAGGCTATCCCTTCCGATCAACAATCGTCTGTGCGTGCATGAGAGGGTTTAGTTCACGCTTGATGTAACTTGAAGCATGACATGAGTTCGTGGAGACATTAATGTTCACAACAGTATACAAACAATAACATGATATGTTAATAGCAATGAGAAAAACAAGACAGGACGTTTCAGATGAAACTGGAAAGAGAATGTCGTTCCTTCTTAAGATCCATCAGTGGACATAACGAAAAAGAAGAAGGGGAAAAAGAAGAGGAGAAGCCAAGCAAGAGAAACAAAAAAGGGACAAAACGTGCTTCTTTATGTCAGGACGTTAGTATTTGAAATAAAAAAGTTTATTTAAAAATAAAATAATTAGAAATGTAATAAATATGTTTTGAATTAAGTTATTTTTCAAATAACTATTTCAGAGTGATATCAGATTGTGTGTGCTTTTTTATTGTATTTACTCTGTACCCATGAAACAAGAGGGGAACAAGGACCATTTTAATTTACAGTCCAGAGATTCACATTTACCCTGTAACACGGATCTTAATTAATAAAAATAAATAAAAAATACTTACAGTATAAATAATTTTTTAATGTTCCTGGTAGTTACCCCTTAATTTCCCAAATATTACATACTGTTCCCTTATCTTTATAGTTATACTATAATTACCAAAAAATGTATTCTCTTTTGCCTACCAAGGCTGCATTTGCAAAACACAGTCAAAATTAATAAATCATTCTATTGTGAGGATTTGGTGCTCAAGAAATGTCTCTTATTATTATTAGTATAAATACATACATAAATAAATAAATAAATAAATAAATAAATAAATAAATAAATAAATAAATAAATAAAAAAATAAAAAAATATATAATAATAATAATAATAATAATAATAATAATAATAATAATAATAATAATAATAATAAAATAATAATTGTGCTACTTATTTTTTTTGTGGAAACCATACATATAAATACATCTGTATTTATATGTATGGTTCTGTATTTCTCTGTATTATTTTTACAAAATATAAATCTTGTAACATAATGGATGTATTTACTGTCATGTAAATTACAAAATTACATTTACATTTACATTTAATCATTTAGCAGACGCTTTTATCCAAAGCGATTTACAAAAAAGGGGAGAGCAATAGAAGCAACGAAACAAACAAGGCCAACAACCTGTAAGAGTTGTAAGAAGTCTCAATTAATTAGCACAGTACACAATTTAATTTTTTTTTTATTTTTTTTTATATATAGCCATCTACAATAGCCACCTACAACAAAAACTCACGTACGCAAAATACAGAACACTGGATTTTGATAGCCATGATAACCCATTAGGACTAAGGCTGTTGCCCCAGCTGTTGTCGTTAATGCAGATTCAGATTCAGTACTGTCACTACTGTCACTCTTTCAAAATGTAGCCAATGTTTAAAAATCACAAACCTATAGGCCTGATGCTCTTTTTTTTTATTGTGCTGCATAAATTAAATTGATTGTCTGTGCTTTAAAGGAGTTCAAAATAGACACATCATCCCTTCTGCAGTGTTGATATTGTGCTGTCCTCTTGTGTTCACTTTGTCAAACTGCATTTAGAGTGAAAGATTTATTTCTTATTTGGAATCCTTTTTTTTCTTCAATAAATAACAAAATGATTTATAAATTATGAAATGCGACTATGTTATTTGCATATTCTCTATATTTCCTTTGTATCTTTGTTCATATATGTTTAAAACTGTATAGGGCTGGGATGGGGGGTGTTTAAATATTCTCATAAGGTTGTGATATAGTTTTAGCCCATTCTTCTAGAGAATAGTTTTGTTTAAAATGTTTATTTGACAGTGTGTTTAGTTAAAGCATAGTTCCTCCAAAAAGGAAAATTACCCCATGGTTAACTCACCCTCAAGCCCAATTTGTATTAGACTTTTATCTTTCAGACAAATGCAGTCAGAGATATATTAAAGGGTTCCGTGATTATGATTTAATTTAGTGTGTAATGTTGCTGTTTGAGATAAACATAAACAACATCACACTGTAGAAAATAAATAAATAAATAAGGTACCTGGTTTCCTTAAAATTTTGAGTTCATTAAAATTAAAAATTTGAGTTAGTACGATTAATTTTTTTAGGAATTGACAACCTTTATTCAAATATATTTTTTAAGATTTTGTAAGCATATTACGCAATTGTGTGTTTTATTTGTGATGACGCAGTGCAACATGCAAAAATGTGCTATTTTCATGATTTATCATTTTTTTATGTGGTTCAGAAACAATAATATTGAGTTTCTATATATTAAATCAATTTCCTTCATTGTATCAACTCCAATTTTTAATTTCAAGAAACTAAAAATTTTAAGACAACTGGTTATTTACTTTTTTAAGTTAAACCAACAATATATTTAACAGTGCAGCAAAGTTACAGCGCTCAAAATTTCATGCTTAGGGAGATATTTTCTTTTACAGAAATCGCTTTTTAAGGACTACAACAAATGCCTGGTAGGGACTACAATGAGCTTTTTATCAGGTTGGGGACATCACACACCCTAAAATGTACATAAACTCTGCCCCTGGGAAACAATGCAACAAAGGAGTTGAGGCCATTTTGGGCTGAGTTGTTGTAGTAGAGTGCTATGCTGTCTGTTCTGTCGCCATTTCTGTTACACAGTCCGCCGTGTTTATACCCTCGCTAGAGCAGCTATAGTCATAAAAAGCTAGTTTAAATCATCCATAACTTCTGTTTTTGGCTGTAATGATAAACTCCCGGCATCGGAACCCCCGAGGATGCAGTGGATTAAATTAATTTGTGAAGGGAATGTGCCCAATAAATTAGCTGTTTGTGCGAATCATTGTACACTGGACTGCTTTGCAAAAAAAGGGTTAGTAAATGCAGATTTTGCACAAAAGTTCTTTCTCAAAGAGCAAATCAAGGATCAAATCCAACTCTTCGTGATCCAACTTCATATGTCACATCATTCATTAATTATCTATCTAACCAATTATTATTGATCTGTAGTATAAGTTATGTTCCCACCCATTACTACTTTCACAGATGCTGACACTGTCATTCACCCCCATCCTCTCCTCCATCAGGTGGGTCCCTGTCCATACATCAGGTGGTAGGCTCAGCTCCGGAACTCATCCGCTAGCCTCCAGATTTGGACTATGGACTTGACTATGCTATTTGACCATACCAAAAAATGGTTATAATTTCATTAATTCGATACTACTTCTACAAACTGTTAATAAATCTTATTCAAATGTTTTCTTGTCTTTCGAGTAGAACATCTAAATTTATAGTGTATGTGTTTGCAAATCGAATGTGCTAATGTGGCTAAAGCTACCATTATCTCTTACTGTATTCACAAAGACCAGGGGTCTCATTTATAAAACATTGCGTAGGATTTGCATCACAGAGAAAAAAAAAAAAAAAAAAACTCAATGAAGTAGAAGTCATCATTGGCGAGGTGGAAAAGAGGAGAAAAATGTTGTTAGGAGGGCACAGTGTGGGCATTACTAATGCCAAAAAGGCACTTGCGTGGCAAAAGGTTGCAGACGCCGTAAATGCTGTAGCTTCACAACCTCGGACCGTGGCCAAAATAAAAAAGAAATGGTCGGACATCAAAGTCGAGGCAAAATAGCGTCTAGCGCTCCAACGCCAGAGTGTGTCTGCCACGGGTGGGGGAAAGGGGACACCGGAGCTGACCCCTCTTGATGAGAATTCCTAATTTTCTTTCTGAATATAGTTGAGACATATGTAATGTTATTTAAAAAAATAAAACAAACAAAAGGCATATGAATAAATACCATGATTCCGTTGCTGATGAATAAATTTTTACTATGAAAACAACTTTCCCCAGTGGACAATTAATACTATCTATAATTAATAATTAATCTATCTATTTATCTATCGATCTATATACCTTACATAGTGGGCTCTGCCGAGGGAAAGACACGGGCTCGCCGTAGGGATACGTACCGTGGATAATATGCATGTGGGACCGCCGTGGGGGTCACAACATATGGAACCCAGCCTAACACAAGTTCCACCAATGTATACAAGTGTAGACCTGGCGTCTGACGCTCCGCCACGTCTGACTGCCATGGGTTGCGGAGGACTCGACAGAGTTCGCCATTCTGGGGAACTCGACTGGAGCATATAAGTGCACGTATCCATTCCATGAGGAAGGGAGTGGCGCAGCAAGCCGACACTAGAATGGGCACTCCGGTGCTACCAACTATGAGAAGTGAGTACACGGGAAGATGCCGGCTCTACACGTAGGCTATAGAATCTAGCGAACGTGTTGGGTGTCTCCCAGCCCGCAGCTCTACAAATCTCTGTCAGCGAGGCGCCACGAGCCAGCGCCCAGGACGAGGCTACACCCCTGGTGGAGTGGGCTCTAATCCCGAGCGGGCAGGGCACGTCTTGGTCTTCATACGCCAAGACAATGGCATCCACTATCCAGTGGGCCATCCTCTGCTTGGAGACAGCCTTTCCCTTCTGCTGGCCTCCGTAACAGACGAAGAGCTACTCTGGGGTCCTAAAGCTTTGCGTTCTGTCCACATAAGTCCGAAGAGCTCGGACAGGACAGAGAAAAGCCAAGGCTGGGTCTGCCTCCTCCGAAGGCAGCGCTTGCAGGCTCACCACCTGGTCCCGGAAGGGAGTGGTGGGAACCTTGGGCACGTATTCAGGCCGGGGTCTCAGGATTACGTGAGAGTTGTCCGGCCCAAATTCCAGGCACGATTCGTCAACCAAAAATGCCTGCAGGTCCCCTACCCTCTTGATAGAGGCCAATGCAGTCATGAGTACCATCTTTAGAGACAGGATTTTTAACTCCACTGACTGCAAAGGCTCAAAGGGAGGTCTCTGTAGTGCACTTAGCACCAGAGACAGGTAGAAAGGAAAGTACGGCAAGTGCGTTTGAATGAATTCAAGCAGTTCAACACTGACTGGACGGTCAGGGTGACCGAATCCAGCTCCATACCGAGAAAAGAGATCCTTTGCGTAGCGCAGAGTTTGCTCTTCTCCGAGAGTTTGCCCCAACTGGCTGAGGTGCTTGAGCACCATGTCCCTGTGTCTTGGACAGATGTTATTGTCACAGGGGAACCCCCCCATCCCTCCTCCAAGGGAGGAAGTGGTGCTGGTGCCACTTCCTGTAGAGCAGACTCCTCCATCTCTGGGTGGCCCGTCTCAGGGTCTCTTTCGACGACACTTGCCACCTGGCTTGGCAGCGGCCTGAGCGGGCTGGACGTCCTTCCCGTGGGCGGCTCCACGCCTAAGCCCGGGTGGAGGCTGCTGCTGGGCTGTGGCGGAAGCGGGGCCGGCGGCGGGCGGACGCCCTCAGCGACGAACAGGCGGAGGTGCTGCCGCCGGCGGCGGGGTAGAGGCAGCAGCGGACCGCCATGGCAGGATGTGCCGGGTGGCCTCCGTCTGCTTCTGGGCGGCCGAGAACTGCTGGGCAAAGCTCTCGACCGTGTCGCAGAACAACCCAGCCGACGAAATAGGGGAGTCCAGGAACCGGGTCTTGTCGGTCTCCCTCATATCGGCCAAGTTGAGCCAGTTGAGAACCAGCGCGGCCCACCCCGAGAAACCAATCGTCCCACCTAGAAGGTTTGGGACGTGGTGGAGGGTTCTACTCAAGCCCGACCTTTTCGGCGGCCCGGGAAAGATTAGCCGTCAACTCAAGGTCTGACTCAACCATTACCACTCTCCCAGAGGGAGGTAGTACAGCCGAATCTTCATCCCCAGAGGACTGAAACTCCCCCTTCGATGCAGGACACCATCAGACCCCGGGAGAGGGGCCGACGGGATCCTCTGGAAGCACCACTGGTTGCAGCGCTTGTGAGGGATTAAGGTTCCGCGAAGGTTCACTCGACGGGTTTGCCCTAACCGTGAACCTCAGGTCACCCCGGCCATCCGTCGAAGTAGGCCTATTCTGCTGGGCAGGAATAGACCTAAATCGAGCTATGGGTAGGGGGACTCCACCCTCCCGAAGGTGGGTGAGTCTCAACCTAAGCGCCGAGATAGTCATGTTCCCGCAGTGAGAACATGAGCTATCCACAAACACCGCCTTAGCGTGCTCTAAGCCCAGGCACGTGATACATCGCTTGCGACCGTTCGGAGGGCGTCAGGGAACGACCGCATCCAGGTGGAAAGACATCCTGAAAAGTACGGCATGTCACCCGTGTAGCTCTTTTTGTGAGGAAATCTGCTCTTTTAGTGCTGAAGCACCCAGGGATCGATCACGGCAATAACAGAATAACAGCTTTTGTTTGCAGCCTGTTTCTGCTCTCACCAAAAAAAGGAACACGCCCACCGAAACCAACTGTGTGTGGTGTGTGTGTAAGTGTAGTGCTATTTGCTCAGTTTCTCAAGTTTGCTGTTAAAACAGCAGCTCTCTCAGCAGCAGTGAGATCACGGTCGCCCTGTCTTGTGCCGTCTGGGATTTCCCCCAGCACATGCTTTCTCTCTCTCTCTTGCTAGATAGAAGGCAGTCAGATGCTTCATCAACACTGTTTGGCTCCGAAGTGAATGACAACAGTGCGTGGCAATCGCTTCCACAGCAAGGCGGAGTGCGATATGCAAAGCATACACGGCAATGTTTATTGGCCAGTTTTCTATATCTCGAACCTGATAGGGGCTCCTAGAAGTGATCCCAATTTGTCAGTCGAGACATACGTTATAGTGACTGACTGAAAGGAGACTGCTTTTGCTGTCGGCTGTTTTATATTGAAAATGTATTAGAAAAAATGTCTCTTCAAGCAGATACCAGGAGCTGCAACAACATGTTCCTTGAATAACATCACAGTAAAGAATACTTATCCTTTGGCGTTGATGTCTTCAGCCTTCGAGAGGTTACAGGGAGCATCCATATTCACGAAATTGGATTTACGCAATGCTTATCATTTGGTGAGCATCAGGAAGACTGCATTTAACACACCCATGGGGCACTTTGAATATTTGGTCATGCCCTTCGGGCTGTCCAACTGTCCCGCAGTCTTCCAGACACTAGTCAATGACGTGCTGGGAGACATGGTAGATCAGTTTCTTTATGTTTACCTGGATGACCTACTGATTTTTTTTCCCTTCTCTCCAGGAACATGTCCAGCACGTCAGACTAGTGTTACAGAGGTTGCTAGAGAATGGGTTTTTTGTCAAGGCGGAGAAATGTGCATTTCATGCACAGTTTGTACCATTTTTAGGTTACATTGTCTCGTCCGTGGGAATGCGCATGGATCCCGATAAGGTTAGGGCTGTGATAGATTGCCCAAGTCCAGATTCCTGTAAGGCCCTACAGAGGTTTCTTGGGTTTGCCAATTTTTATCTGCGTTTTATTTCGCAACTTCTGCCAGCTAGCCGAGCCTCTGACTTCTTTGACCTCTACCCGAGCGGCGTTCTGGTGGTCGGTTGCAGCCGAGACTGCATTTACCAACCTGAAGAGCCGCATTGTTTCGGCTCCCATTTTAGTGACCCCTGATCCATCACACCAGTTTGTGGTTGAGTTCGATGCATCAGAGGCGGGGGATGGGGCGGTTCTATCCCAGCGCTCTTCCTCGGATGATAAGAAACCCTTGCACATTTTTTTTCTCATCGCTTGTCGCCAGCCGAACGCAATTATGATATGGGTAATAGAGAGCTGTTGGCAGTCAAGCTGGCATTGGAGGAGTGGCGTCATTGGCTCAAGGGTTGTCGGGGGTTCCTTTTATCGTTTGGACCGACCATAAAAAGCTGGAATACATCAGATGTGTTAAGAGACTTAACTCCAGGCAGGCTCGGTGGTCCCTTTTTTTCAGACGTTTTGACTTTTCTCTTTCATACCGCCCGGGTTCCAAAAACATCAAACCTGTTCGAAGGTCAAGACGGCCTTAGAAGGGGTAACGCCTCCGCCTGCTGGACCCCCGAACCGATTATTTGTTCCGGAGGGAGTTTGGTCTGACGTTGTTTGATGGGGACACTGCTCCAATGTCGTTTGTCATCCAGGGGTTAATAGAACCAAATTTTTGGTTAAGCAACGATTCTGGTGGCCCGGTATGGCTCGTGACATCAGAGATTTTGTTTTGGGCTGTTCAGTCTGTGCTATGGGAAAGACAATTAACCGCCCACCCGATGGGCTCCTTCAACTTCCCTTCGAGACCCTGGTCCCATATCGCTTTAGATTTATTACCACCCTCCCAGGGCAAGATGGTTGTTTTAACCGTTGTGGACCGGTTCTTGAAGATGGTACATTTTATTCTCTTGCCCAAATTACCTTCAGCCAAGGAGACCGTGGTTGCTGTCATCGATCACGTCTTTTGTTTACATGGCCTTCCGATGGACGTGGTCTCCGACAGGGGACCCCAATTTGTGTCTAAATTTTGGCGATCATTTTGTAAATTATTAGGGGCGACGGTTAGTTTGTCTTTGGGATTTCATCCTCAGAGCAATGTCCAGACTGATCCTTCCTCCTGGAGTCAACTCATCTCATGGATTGAGTATGCACATAATTCATTACCAGTGTCAGGTACGGGCCTTTCGACTTTTGAATGTAGTTTAGCGTACCAGCCACCTATCTTTCCCAGTCTGGAATCCGAGGTCGCGGTCCCCTCTGTGCACGCCTTCATCCAGAGGTTTCGACACACTTGGAGTATAGCCCGTGCGACTCTGCTCCAGGTGGGTAGACACACCAAGGCCCAAGCCGATCGCCACCGGTCTAAGCCTCCCGTCTACGTTGTGGGTCAAAAAGTGTGGCTTTCTTCTAAGAACCTTCCTCTCCGCTCCGTGAGTAATAAGCTAGCCCCATTAATTCATTGGCCCGTTTACTGTCAACAAAGTTCTTAGCCCGGTGACAGTCCGCCTCAAACTACCTCCCGCATACGGGAGAATTCACCCCGTGTTTCATGTTTCCAAATTAAAACCTGCTTTTCATGCTCCTATTAATCCGCCTACCCCATGGGGAACCAACTTATATGGTCAATCGTATTCTGGACGCCAGACGGAGGGGACATGGATTCCAGTACTTGGTGGACTGGGAAGGTTACAGTCCGGAGGAGAGAAGTTGGGTTCGTTCTAGGGACCTCCAGGAGGCGCTCCTAGGGGGAGGGGTACTGTCACGGTTTATGAATTCACCGTCTCTTTTCTCTGTGTCTTGTGAGGTTGTGTTGGAGTTGTGGCCACTGATTATGGGACTCATCACCTTCACCTGCTGCACTCATCAGTCTCACTATTTAATCCGGTCTCTCACTGGCACCCATTGTCAGATTGTTACAGGCGTTTCTGGCGTGGCTTGCTTCGGCTTCTGTTATCCTGGGAGATTATCTCTGTTCTGGGTCCAGGATTTCGGCCTCTGGTTGTCTGCTGCTTCCCTGCCCCGCCGTGTCGTTTGCCTGGCCACCTGCACCTGACCTCCACCGTGGTTTGCCTGCCTGTGCCCTGGAGCCTGTCTCTTTGCTACTTTTCTGCCTGTTATCTGAGTCTTGTTTATTGTTGACGCTCATCATCCTGTATAACAATAAACCTCAATAAATCTTTTCACTATTGGATCCTCCTGTCTCTCATTACAGCCATGACAGTCCTCATGTTTGTGGTCTATCACATTTTAAAAATCTTATAAGACGTAAAAAAATATTTGGTAACACTTTACTTGAAGGGGTGTGCATAAGACTAACATGACACCTTCATAATCATGACATGACACGTGTCATGAATATGAAGGAGTTTTTATGCATGTTTATGACAACTGTCATTAAGTGTCATTCGCTTAATTATGTCATTTTTAATGCAATGATGACATTTCGGAGTTGTCTTTGTTATGACAACTTGACATAAACCAATACATCATAACCTGTCAGTGTCTTTGTCATGACAACTTGACATTACCAAGACAACATAACCTGTCATAAACAGACATGAAATGACATAGCAGATTAATTATCAAATTTAAGAAACTACTTAGCTTTTTGGGTTTACATTACATTAGTTGCTAGGCAACGTGGGGGAGAGGATGCTGGCGTTGTCTGTTCGCCGCTTCTCCACCCACAAATCATGTTAACTTTACTATTAAATTTAGATTATATTATTTAATTTTCTTATGATTGTGACTAGTCTAACAGAGCTACTATTGGGACTGTTGCTGATTGCTGGCAGCCACTGAGAGGACGTTGTTTGCCGTTTTTTCACCGCTTTTCTTCTGTTTTTGTTTGAATTTGTGGTTGGTTTTGGTTTAAAGAACATTAGATGTTGCTCTCTCTTCTGGGTGTCGGCTGCTCACTGGTGGTCTCCCTCGGGCTTGAGCTGCATGGTGGCTGAAGTTTGCACCAGGCTAGCGTCATCAGCGTCCGGCATGATGTTGAGATGTCATTTTTACTTGTTATTCATGTATTGTTATTTTTTCCCTTTGTTGCACTTTGACATTCTTCGGAATGAAAAGTGCGTTATAAATAAAATCTTTTATTATTATTATTATTATTATTATTATTATTTTTATTATTATTATTAAACTGTCATGTGGATGGTTTTGACGTTGGCTGTCATTAGGCTATTATAATGTCATGATTTTTTATAAATTTAATTTGTCATTTACATGTCATTAAGTGTCAATACTGTGTCAAATTATTTCATAACATTGTCATGAATATATTTCTTGACCTAAACTACAGTGGTACAAGTTGAATTTGTCATTAACATGTCATTAAGTGTCAATACTCTGTCAAATTATTTTATAACAGTGTCATGAATATTTAGCTTGACCTGAAATCATAGAGTAAATCGTAAAGAGTCATTAAAAACTATTAATATAACTCAAAATGATAGAGTGGCATAGACATATACACCTATATGATGATGTCTATGGTGGCACCACTGGTTATGTGTACGCTGTAACAGTTGTTGGCAGAGCCTCAGTCAGGTTAGTTTGTTTAGGTGTTTAATGTCAATTTAGTTTGCAGTAAGTAAAAACAATTCACAACAACGTTATTTTGGGTTTAATGTACTTTATTTAAACTTTCGCTCACTCTTTAACGAAAAGTTTGAGTTTATTCTTACCATTTCTTTGTTTGTCTGTTTGTTATGGCGGAGTCCCGTGTGCACCATCAAAAGGGGTTCGGGCGGAAACGTTGGCCCTATATATAATGTTCCGGCCTAGGCTCTAGTCGCAACCATTCCTTGTTCAGCCCGGGGTGGGGCTCTAAAGACTATTCCTCTTATTTTTATGCATCGGAAGATAATTTATAAAGTGAAGTCATTTGACAAGGTGTTATTTTTCTGTGTTTGTTTATGTGTGTATATGATGTTGATATATATATGTTTATTTTGTGTAATAGCCATTATTTGTGTACGTGTTTTCCCCTTTTTGCGTTAATTGGTGCTGGTCACCTGTGTATAAATTCATGCCTTGTGTTTTTAAGAGTCAGTTCTGTGAGAGGGCAGGTCTTAAAAATTAAATGATTGATTTTATTTCTCGAACTCCTTTTTCATATTTTTAAGACATTTGAAATTGTCTATTATCTAACCTTCTGTTGAAGCTGGTGGAGGAAACTTAAAAAATAAAATAAAAAATTATGAACTGAAAAATATGAATGATGCTGTTATTAAAAAATAATTTGACAGCGTATTAACACCTAATTACATTTTAATGACAAATTAAACTTGTGCCACTGAAAAAAATGTATGACATTATAATGGCCTCAGTCAACATCAAAACCAACCACATGGCAGTTTAAGGTTAACCCTATAAGCTAAGTAAGTTTCTTAAATTTGATAATCTGTTATGTCATGTTTATGACAGGTTATGTTGTCTTGGTAATGTCAAGTTGTCATGACAAAGACACTGACAGGTTATGATGTATTGGTTTATGTCAAGTTGTCATAACAAAGACAACTCCGAAATGTCATTGCATTAAAAATGACATAATTAAGCGAATGACACTTAATGACAGTTGTCATAAACATGCATAAAAACTCCTTCATATTCATGACACGTGTCATGTCATGATTATGAAGGTGTCATGTCAGTCTTATGCACACCCCTTCAAGTAAAGTGTTACCGAAAATGGTGATGATAAATCATAATTGGAGTTCTCAAGCGGAAATGTATGATTTTTTTCCTCATTATATAGCATCATCTCTGTGGTCATTTTAAGAAAGCCGTTTGCTCTGTGAATACTATGAATGGCTGATTTTTGAAGCCTCAGGAAGTCCCAGCTGGGTGTCACAGATGTGTTAGGCGTGACATCACTGTGGAATTTCCTCTAACATGCTGCTATCTGTGTGATCTGTTTGTCTGCGCGATAAACAACAGATATTGTGAATTTCACCTCAAGACACAATCTGCTAGCCAGACAAAATTGGTTTAATGAGACACACACTCTCATGTCTTTACACTCATTGTTTATAGGTTAAAGAGCCCTTATTTCACATTTTGTCATTATAATTTGACCAAAAAATGAAGGATAGTGAAAGCATTTTATGGAATATGAAGTTTATTGTTCAAATACAAAATTGGCAGTTTAAAAAGAGAAAACAAAAAGAACATTTTAACAATAGAAACAATAGAAAAAAGGCACATATTGTTTTCCCTCAAACACACACACACACACATAAAATAACCACATATTGAAATGTTTAGTCTGACTGCCCAACACTGACATCTACTGGACCTTCTCATTAAATCTCAGATCTGTTTGTTCAGGAAAATGTTCATACAACACGCTTGAAACATTATGCCATTATGTCAAGAAACGCTAATTCAAAGCATACACAGTAAGAGGAACTATGATTACAATAAGGAACAATCACATATACAGTCTACTGAAGGCCCCATCTTATTTTATTTAAATGGTTCCTGTCCTTCTGTACATATTTTAGCTTGAGAAATATGATACATCATTTCCTTCATGAGAATGTGTCTATGATTTTCACTCAAGTAATAGTCTTTGCCCAGCAGTATCCAGTCTACTTATTAAACATCTAATTCTACAACCAGAATGTTAAAGATACATTAGAACTATGAGATGTTCCCTTAAAATAATTTAAGAAAAAGACAACATTCGACAGCACCTTTTGTCTTGAAGGACAATGCTTTATGACAAAGACAGTGTGATTTATGTTGTTCTTCAACATTTCCCTGCTCTCCTAAGTTTTCTTTCTTTATCCCTCCAAGACAAGAAAACAGGAAAAAGGTTTCAATCTGTTCCTTCACTTGAAAGATAAGGGAACAGGAAGTGTGTTTCCTTGTGCTCACACAGACAGGAAGTTGACATTTCAGTGATGGAGCTGGTCATTTTAAACAAGACGGTAGAAGAGTGCTTGGCGTGTAATTCCCTATAGGAAAGGAAGAAGGTGGCTTCCACATATTGTGCCCATGGTTAATGGGGGAAATAGATTTGTGCACAGAGGTAAATATTTAAGGTATAAAGACGGTTTACACACCTTTTTCAATGAAAGGAGACCCTTTTGTCTATTTAGTCTTGAATGAAGGACACAAAATATTGTAAAGACACTGGCTGGCCTGCTACATGTTTTGGTTTTAACTATTATCAAAATAACATTTTGCAATTTCATCTTTGCATTATCCTCGTTTGATACCGTTAAATATATAGCCACACTTATGATTCACATGGTAGTACAGTTATTGAGACAACTTCTCGCATTTCAACAGGCATACAGCTCACTACATGTTTCCTGAGACGTCTGCAATTGCCTTATAATGGTCGACCTTTGAGATTTGGGCTTTACTCATAACAATCGATGTGCTGATGATTCCTGTCAAATAAACTTGGAGTAGCCTTTAATTCTTTCAAAGTATAGTTATCACCACTTCCTCTGTTGCTCCCATGGCAATACAGTAGTTTTCCTGATGAGAAGAGTCTGCCAAACAATGCTGGCTCCACAATTACTCTGACTACGAGTCCAGAAAAAAACTTGTATAAAGAAGGGAAAAAAGATAAACACAAACAGGAATACAAGATTAAAAAATGAAAAAGACCAACAGTCATTGGTACACTGTAAAAAGAAAAAAGAAAATTTTCTACTGACTGATCACACCTACATTTTCCAGTTGGCCAAATTGAATTTCTGTGAATTGCTGAATTTAATTAACAGAAATTCAATTTGGCCAACTGAAAATTTAGATCAGCCACTAGAATATTTTCAATTGGAGACCTGAATTTTTTTACAGTGTAACTTTCAGGCTTTTGGCGAATTGGATGAAAATAATCTCAATTTCGTATAATCTCATTTGAATGTTTTTATGAGGATTTATCGCTCCCTGACAAGTTTAGGGGTGGCCAATTTTTTCACTCGAATCTTATCATAATAATTTATAAAAAAAGAAATTATCAGTTTGCCAAAACATAAAATGGTTATGTTTTTTCATGAGATTGGGTTGAGTAATACAATATATGTAATAAGAACAAAATATTTCATCCACAAACTGGTGAGCAAGAAAGAACAAATATATTGGGTTAACACAAATAGTCTTGGTTACATATGTAACCCTTGTTCCCTGAAGGAGGAAACGGAGACCTATGTCGGAACTGACCGACAAATTGTAATTGAGATCCCATTTCGTCAGTCAGTTCCGACGTACGTCGAACGTGACCGACTGAAAGGGAATTCAATTTTCTATAAAGATGAAACAGCCTAAAGCTGAGTTTGTCCAACCATGTGTCCAATGCTGCTTTATATAAAATCCACCTGGACAAAAACCAGTGTAAAAGACCAAGGCAAGTTTTTCTACTAACAAACACTTATTCTATGAAAATTACAAATACAGTAGTGCTCATCAAAGTTTTTGAAACATTACTTGAAGGAAACAAGTGTTGGCACATCTTAATCACTTTCTTAAAGGGACCCTTGCAAAAAGAAGTCCCTTGAAGAGAAGACAGCAGTCTCCATGTGTCCTCCTAGGACGATGACCACCTTTTGACATTGGGCTTCAGTAGGAGCTATCGGTATCAGAGCCTTCTACTCCATAGAGCTGAGCCAGGGTCCTGAAACGAGGTCCCCACTCATTTAAGAAGTCGTAGTCATAGTCCAAATTGGACCCACTGGAGGATGAGCCCAAAGAGCTGAGGGAACCGGCCAGGGATTCAGATCCCTCATAGCCGTAGATGTGTAAAGTATCGTAGGGAATCCCGTCACGGTCATGATCTGCTTCGTCCTTCTTCACCTCGATCATCACGGCCATGTCACCCTTACAAGCAGGGGGTTTCTTCACCATTGCATAAAGCGAAGGCCCCGTGGCAGGCCGAAAGCTGCTGTCGTGACAGGCGGAGGTCAGGATGGAGACGTCATAACCATTCGTGTCCATCTCTCCGCCCCCCTCCTCGTCATATCTCACTAGCTGCTCGTGGATCTCGCCGGACGACTTGGTGACCAAAACCTCTTTCTGAAATCGCCTCCGCAACACAATGAGGATGATGATGACTATTATGATAAAAGAAATAAACACAATATCAATATAATCTCCCTTTTTTTGCTGTCTTTTTTTCACAGATAATAACATATTCCTGGTTTATTTCTGTAATTTAAACTCATCGTGAAATTCTGATTGACAGTACAAGTTGAAAAGAACATAAGGTGGATCCTGTGGGAATTTTAAAATAGCCCTGGTGTTGAAAGTCTCTTATTATAAAGGGAGTACATGAACCTTAACACTTCTCGTGACTGCAGATCAGTGAATTGTCTTAATTGTCATCACTCCTGTTTCACACATCTGGAAATGCAAGCGCAAACTTCTACTTCAGAAAAGGTGTGCAGACGCAAGCAAATATCAAATCTCACACTCATAAAAAAATACAAAATCTGTCTCTGGGGTACCCTTTATTTACTGATATACTTTTTATTTATGCACCCAGCAGACGCTTTTATCTAAACGCGACTTATGAGAGAGGAATAATTTGCGCCTGTACTAATATGCAACCTGTAGGGTTGAGTAAGGTATAAAAGAAGTATAACTTTTGTAAAGGTAACGCGCTAGTGACAGCTTTTGTACCTTTTTATCTGAGAGTGCACAACATCTCATCACATACAGTGATCTAACAAAAAATGACAATGACAGAGAATAAGGAGCTAAGTGCCTCTCTTACATGCTCCTATTCGGTCCCTGGGTTATTTATACAATCACACCACTTAAAGGATCCAAAGATTGTGAATTAAATAAACACAGTCTCCACTTGGGAAATTACAGAGAAAAGCCTTTCCTCAAATACAGGGTTTAAAATGTTTGCATGTATTATTAACACCACAGCCCTCATGTCATTTCATGAATCCTTTATAACCTGTTTTTTGCCGGTCTTTAATTAAATTATACTTTTGTTTTTTTTTAAATTGTGTTTCTCTTTTTCCCTTAAAAAGAGTGAATAATTTTGTATTGGCCTTTGCAATAGAAAGAAAAAAAGCAAGAGAGATCAGAGATAGGCCTATGTGTAAACATACCCAGGATGGTGACGATGCAGAGAAGAATGGCCAAAAGGGCGCTGACGCTCACTCCGGTCTGGGCGTAGGCCATACAGTACTCCATCTGTCGACCCGACTGACATGTGCACACTTTAATCGGGAGGAAGTTACTGCTCTTCTTTTCACCATCAGAGATTTCGATTTCGAGGACATGTTCCACTGAGTCCTCTGTACTGAAACCTCCATGCTTCAGCACAATGCTGGCAGTGTTATCTACAATGAATATTAATAATCAAAGAGATGCAGTCATTCATTTTGCTCTTATTCAGGGCAAATGACTGACTGTGACACAGGTGCAAGCTAACAATTTTCATCAGCAGTGCTATTGTTGTCATTGAACTCTGCTTTTGTTTTCCATTGATGCTTGGAGGGAAATGTTGCTGAGATTCTTGCGACAATTCAATGCAACCAGGCCTAAGAATATCCCATTTCGCACAATAGTAGGAAGAGTAAATCTTCACTTTGGCATTCTTGTGGCGTGGAATGAAATGCTGTCTTCATACAACATTTTTGGGGTTGGTAAGATGTTTTGGCAACACTTTACTTTGATGGTCAACTTTAGACATTCTATTACATAAGTGACTTTGTAAGCAGAATTCAACTTACACACCTAACTCTAACTTAACATTCTACAAATACTTAAATGAGAGTTAGCTGACATGAGTTACTTATAGTTAGTAACATGTATAACGTGGACAATTGAAATAAAGTGTAACCAGATTTGTAAATGTTTTTAAATAGTCAATTATGCTCATCAAGGCTGCATTTATCTGATCAAAATACAACAGAAACAGCAATATTGTAAAACTATGTTAATACTTTTAAATTTGTATTTATTCCTGAGATGACAAAGCAGATTTTTCAGTCTTCAGTCAGTGTTATGTGATCCTTTAAAAACCATTTAAATGCTGATATAACATTTTTATTCAAAAGAAAACTCCAAGACCGTTTTCTTTGTTCCAGTCAATGCACCTTAACAATCTACTTTGGATTCCTTTCTTCTTGTTTCTGAATCAAAATAGTAATTACTTCATTATGCTGTGTGGAAAGAAACCAGCGTTCTGAACATTTTCCTCAGTCTGGCACATTTAGAACATGGAGTATCATCATAGATTCATTGTGCTGAGCTGCTGCTTTCAGAAAGCTTGTACCTAATGCATTTTACAGTACTTTTGTGGGTTTATTTCTATTCTTTTTATGCCTGATTACACTAAGAATAATCAACAGTTTACTTTGGAGTAGTCCAGAGACTAAGGATAAAACAGTCTTGACGTCCCTCATAGAGAATGTGTACACGCACTAGAAACATCTCTCACCTCTTTTGCTTAAATAATACCAACCTTAGCCTATAATTGGAGAGCGATTAATTCTCTAGTCTATGGATTAATTTTACACTGTAAAAAAAAGTCACAGCCTGAAATCTTTAAGTACAATCGACTTGGATGCTTAAGTTATTTCAACTTAGATTATGTTAAACTGACTTTAAACACGAGTTACATCTTGTGTAACTTATTAAAAAAAGTTAAAACTTTCTTAACTTATTTTGATGACTTAAAACAATGTAAAATCATATGTTGTCATAACTTATTGAACAGAAAATGTATTGAACTTGGATTTTTTTTTTACAGTAATGAATTTACTCACCTTTGTTATCAAGAAGGGAAAAGTTTGAGCTCTTTTTTGTCAAAAGGAAACGGAACCTGCCTGGATGTTCATCCTTGTCATAGGCACCAATAGTCCCAATGATCTGCAAGAGGGTAATAAAATAAATAGTATGGAAATATATATTTGAAGGAAAGTAATTATAATTTTGATAATATGAAATGCATTTGGATAATTCCTTACTGTTCCAGGTGTATCACTCTCACAAACATACACATAGCTCCCATTAGTTAGTTCTGGTGCATTGTCATTAATGTCAAGAACCTTTAGTTTAACCACTGCATTGGACTTTAGCCCTGAGAATCAGAGAAGAAGGAAAAAAAAAAGCATTTTTTTACCAATTGTCTTTGATGATGATGATGATGATGATAATAATAATGATGAGATGCCTATTTTATTGTCAATTAACTACTATTTGTCTATAAACTCATTAAAAAGTTCATACTATTCTTGGCTATTTGGTAATTCTTTTATAAAAAGAATTAAAATGCCAATTTTTGCAAGTAACTTAATTTGATTTAATTAAACCAAAGCACTTTTGCAAACAACAACAATAATTAGCTCAACAAAACAGGTCCCAGAAGAAACATTCTGTTGGATTTCTTGAAACAATTTCTTGATTAGATAATTTAGCTAAATCAGCGAGCTTGTGATCCCTCCACATTATTAACACTGAAATCCCAATAGCTCAAGATATTTTGAAAACAAATGAGTTTTTTTTTGTATTAAATGTTTAGAAACACTTACATTAATTATGTTCCAAATTTATAAATGAAGGCTTAATTATTGCAACATAAATTGTGCTTATGCATGAATTAATAATTTAATTTAATTTTAATAATAATATTATAAAAAACGTATACTTCCAATACTGGCATTTGTGTTATTTTACATTGTTAATATTGTTTTTATGACTTCGCTATTTTTCTAAAACAAGGGGAAAAAAAAGAAAAATGGAGTGTGTGTAGACACATTTTGATTGTTTGTGTAAATTAATAAATTGGTAAGTTGTGAAAGCTTTATATCCTACCATTTAGGTTATCCTCATGTGCTGTAACATGGAATGTGTATGAGGATTCCTGCTCTCTGTCCAGTTCCCTCTCCAAAGTCAGAAGTCCTAGTACAGCATCCACATGTACAGGACAGTTTGGGTCTTCAATAGAGTACCTAAAGGGATCATTAGATTAAATACCAGTCTTATTTCCATCTGCTTAACATTTATGATATCGCAGCAGATTACAGAAAGCCTTTCATCTTTTTTGATATATGAATAAAAATAAAGTTCAATTTATACCGTATTTTGTGACCGATAGTATCTGGATCCTTTGCTGAAACAGCTCCAATTAACTTGTTGTTGATGGGACCCTCGTGGATGCTGAAGTTGTACTCAGTTTGGTTGAAAACAGGCGGTTCGTCGACATCAATTACATTGATGGAAACTTGGGTTTTCTTCAGCAGGTTTGGTCCTTGGTTGTCTGGTGATTTAGACACTGTGAGCTCGTCCACGTACACGGCAAAACTATACGTCTTTACTGTTTCATAGTCAAGAGGCTGTAAGTGATTAGAAAGAAAAATGAGCAAAATAACAATCAAGACACAAGAGCACATTTCAACTTTGATTGAAATTTTGAACAGCATTGCCAAGTCTTACAATTCAAAACCTCTTCCCCTTGTTTATTAGGAGAACTTTCAGAGCATGACTCTGCATCACGTTACTTAAAACCAGTTTATATTGCTCTAATGCTTTGCCAAGAAAGCAAATTCTTCAAAACTTGAAAACCAAACAATTATTAAACATGAAGCATTGGTGAAATTTACTACTGAACACATGTCAATGGAAGAAAAAGCACTGAAATGTGGGCCCCCATATGTGTTTTTGTTTGTTTTTTGAGAGAATTGTTTTCTCCTGATAGTTTTGCAAATACCTTTTTCAGACATGTGTGTCTTGTCTTTCTTACTTTACATTCTTATATATTAGGACATGCTACATATATGAAAAAGAAAATCTCCTGGCATTCAGAACTACAATGCATGCCTCTTTGAACAGAAATTCTTTTTTAATGTCTTACAAAATCTCTTTTCCCCCCCACATATTGTACTCTGGCACAGGTCTATTGATGATATTTTAATGTTATGGTCATCTGAAAATCAATTGCTACAATTTCATAGCTTTCTCAATACATGTGATGAAAATGTATCTTTTATTATAAGTAAAATGTATCTTTTATTACTATAATATAAGATATAAATGTATCTTATATTATAGTAAAATTACATTAAAATCACTCTAGTAAATCTCTATATTCTAATTGGTATATTGTTTGTATTGAAATGTGAATTTTCTTAATCAAGCCATTTATACCTAAATAAGTGTGTGGTGTGTTGATTGCTTAACTGTAAACTATAAAAAGTGTGGTGGAAGAGTTGGTCGTTGTTTTAAGGTTGTTCAGGGATGTTGAAAGTCTTTGGATAATGTGTTTGTATTGAAATTTTAGCCTTAATATGGCTGTCTTGTTTTAATTGCGATAGCTGTTCTCATGATTGAACTTGGCCTGCTAACAGGTTACAATCATTTGTAACTATGTTTGACTTTGAGTACTTATTGAGTTGTTGACTTTGTAGGTGTGGGCTTGAAGAAGGTCTTTGGTGAAACGTTGCTACTTTTAAAGCCACATCCACCCGAAGCCAGAGCTTTCCCTATCCAATCTTTTTTTCTCAAGAAATATCTGCGGATCAAAACTATGGGGAGTGCAGGGCAAAACCTAACACGGGTTTTAAATTTGAAAAAGTTTTAAAAATTTTCCACACACGCCAACATGATGAAACTTTGTGTTTTTACTATTTGTCATATCAACATTATTTAGAGAAAAAAATTGCACCGAAATAAAAATAAAAAATAAATATTTGGAAGATACAACTGAGCATTCATTTAACCATAGCAAAAGTACATTTCTTATGTTTATTTTTCATCTCTGTTTTTTGTGTGTTTTTTAAAATAAGATACATCTGATTATTGTAATCTTACATGTTATTTAACAGTTGAGATCATTCTTTAATGCGCATTTAACTAGCAAAGACACAAGGTGCAGTTTAAATCCCAGTAGCACAGGTGGGGTGCGTTTTAACACTGCGTTACAATGAGCCCCTATTAGAAATTCTTTTGAGAAACACCCACCCAAACCCTAATCCTGCCCTTAAAATACAAATACAGTAATTAACTGATGCAATATTGATGTGCGCATGCACAGTTGCCAAAGCTGTATCCCTTTTACAATTTGGTCTGATGACATCACGTTTCACAATATATATATGGATTGGCTCTACACACGAAAACGCAAGGGTGTCGGTTTCAGATTTATCCACTCTGGGACCTGGTTTAAAAAAAAAAAAGTTTCAGTCACCTAAAACGCTACCCGTCTAGATGAAGCGCTGATATGATACAAATTGTTTACGTACACAGCTAAACGCATCTCCGTGTGGACGGGGCCGTAATCTTTTCTAAATAAAGGAAGAATAACAGTGTACGGATCTTTATATTTTTTATGCAGAATTACAATGCACCAATCATAAAGTAGAACTAATTTAATGCATGCATTTTATTTATTTATGTATTTTTGATCTGTAAAATGCAATTACATTATGTATGGCTGTATGTTTTTACATTGTATTGTTGTAAAATACTTTGTGCCAGATTGTATTTTTGTGCAATAATAATAATAATAATAATAATAATAATAATAATAATAATAATAATAATAATAATAATAATAATAATAATAATAATAATAATAATAATAATAATAATAATAATAATAATAATAATAATAATAAAACAGCATTATAAAAAAATATATTAAAAAATTAAAGCTTGAAATACTTACCACTTTGAGGCTAAGAATTCCATCTTTCATCTGATCTCGTTTGATGCCAAACACTTCATCATATTTATGTTGTATAGTAAAAGTTGGATCTTTGTTTTGTATCTCGTCTTTGTCCTCCACCTCTAATTTTCCAATTTCAAATTCGGGTTGGCTGTCTTCCCTCACATCAAATTGGTAAATTCCTGCTGGATAAAATGATGTTCTGTTGGCATTGACCCTAAAAGTAATGCAGTCTTACAAAATTTACAAAATATTCAGTTACAGTTTTTAGGTTAACTTGCCTTTCTTGAAGGTGGCAACGTTGTCATTTGCATCATTAATGTTGATGGTCACAATGGTAGTAGCAGAATTCCCACTCAAACTTGATGGTAAATCTTTGCATTGCACAGTAATTAGATACTGACTCTGTTTCTCGCGGTCAAGATTGATGGTTTTTAATTGGATTTCACCTACAAAAACAAAGACATTTATAATGTTACAAAATCATTTTTACTTCATAATATTTTATGAACTTAGTAAATGATGTTGCTTATAATAGTTTACAATAAAATATTAACCAGCACATATGTTATTAATATTGACAATAACAATACATGTTTATTGAGCAATTAAGCAGCCTTAAGTTAGATTTTTAAAGGATTACATGACACTGAACACTGATAATGATGCTAATATTGTGAATGCACTCATAGGAACACTGTAAAAAAATAAAATAAAATAAAATAAAAAAAATAAGGCCCCAACTGAACATTTTCTAGTGACTGATCACATTTACATTTTTTAGTTGGCCAAACTGAATTTCTGTGATATAAATTGCATAAATTCACAGAAATTTAATTTGGCCAACTGAAAAATTAAGATATGATCAGTCACTAGAACATTTTCAGTTGTGGCCTGAATTTTTTTTTTTTTTTTTTTTTTTTTTTTTTTTTTACAGTGAATAATTTAAATTTTATTTAAATAGAAAAATAAATAGTTTAAATTGTTAAAATATTTCACAATATTACTGTTTTACTGTATTTTTCATCAAATAAATGTAGCCATGCTGAGCATAAATTACCTGTGTCTTTGGTAATATTGAAGAGGTCTGTCCCATTTTTCAACTCATACACAATCTTTCCATTTGGAGAGGTGGGATCATCAGCATCAGCTGCATTTACTGTCATTACTACAGATCCTGTAACAATGTATAAAAACAAGCATAAAATCATAGTGGTTCTGAGGGATTTTGCTTACGTTAACTTAATACTTTTGATAGAGCATAGAGCTTAGCTGGCTGTTTTAGAGTACTGCAACATCCGCATTTTATAAATCCATGGTTCAAGCTAAAGTTGTACTATGTCATTTGTCTTTACTTCTATTTGTGAATCTTTTCAAGCATTTGGCAACCATGGTAAAAAAAAAAAAAAATGTTACTCTGTTACCTGCTTCAGAGAGCTCGTTGATAGATCCAGAGAGGTTAGGTGGAAAAACAGGGCTATTGTCATTTATATCCAGAACGATGATTACAAATGAATCATTTTTGTCCAGAGGCTTTTTGTTTCCAATGTCGATTATTGAAGCTGAAAGCCTGTAGTCACCTTTCTTCTCCCGGTCCAGCTTTGCATTGACCAAGATATCCCCATTGTCATCTACAGTAAAAATGTCATTAGCACCTTCTCCTGAAAGAACAAATCTTGAGTTATCGGAGGAGCGTGTATTCTCCAGCTAAACAAGAGAAAGAAAGGGAAAAGTGGGATATAAAAATAATGATGAACAAAGATGATAAAGATAAGATCAATTACCTTTTGATTTCGAAAAATTCATAGATTTAGCATAATATTCAAACTATATATATATATATATTGTATTAATCATAGTTTAGAACCTTTACCTTTCCAATTTTTTCAGGTAGGTTTTCAGGCGACATTTCCTCAAACACATAAAGTTTATCCCATTTCCACTCTCTCTTATGTCTTTGGAGTACTCTGCTCTGCATGGATGGTGTTTTCAGAGCTTGCTGGACATCAGCTCCCATGCTGAGGGTACATAAAACAACCAGGATACCTGCCCAGCATCCAGGCTCAGTCACCTGCCTCCAGGCAGACAGTTTCATCATCTGTGGACCATGTGAATGGAACAAGAAAAAAAAAAAAAACTTTTATAATACATAATAATAGTGCAAAGAAAGAAAGAAGCTTAACTATACTGTAGTAACATTAAAATTAGCCTAATCATTTGATACAATACAATTATTTTGCATGTACAAAAAATACCTGCTCATAGTATCATAGCTGTAATTAATTTCTGTAATATTCATCTATAACACTGTTGACTCTTCCCTTGCACCTTAGCCAACTCTTAAACCATACCACCAAACTTGCCCCTCGCCAGATCCCACGTCAAGAGCAAACAGTGTTGGAAAGGTTAAATGTAATAGGTTACAGATTAAAAGTGATCTTGTTTAAAATTTAATAATGTTTATTTTAATTATGTTGAAAAAAAAAGTGTTTTTCAATTTATTTATTAAAGTAATATAACTGATTATATTTGAATACTTTTTTTATTTTTTTATAAATTTGTCTAATGAAAACAAATGTTTTCAACTGTTAGTCATTTTCAGAAATCTAAAGGTGCACTATGTAAATTTTAATGACATCTAGCGCTGAGGTTATGAATTGCAAGCGCCCAAATCTCACCCCTACCTTTTGAAGCAAACATAGAAGCTACAGTGGGCGACACAGGACAAAAATGTTATCTTCTGAGACAGCAGAGTGTAGCTAGCTCTCTATAGAGCAGTTTTTCCGTTTAGGGCTACTGTAGAACATAGCTCCACAAAATGGCAACTTCACTGTAAGGGGATCCACGGTGTATGGAGATAAAAATGGCTCATTCAAAGGGAATAAAACATAACAGATTTTAAATCATAACAAGAAATAGTTTAATAGCCATGATACTATTTTTGTTACCAAATTGTGGCATAGCTTGTAGCCTAATGCTTTCACCAATTTAATAATGTGGATTGATAATCAGCAGATCTGGTACGCTGCAAATACAAACAAGAGAACCAATCAAAAGCATCAGAATAGCATCACTTTACACAACATATCCTGCCTTTAAATGACAGGATATGTTGTGCAAATTAAAAGCAGGAAAAACACCCAAGAAAGAAAGAAAGAAAGAAAGAAAGAAAGAAAGAAAGAAAGAAAGAAAGAAAGAAAGAAAGAAAGAAAGAAAGAAAGAAAGAAAGAAAGAAAGAAAGAAAGAAAGAAAGAAAGAAAGAAAGAAAGAAAGAAAGAAAGAAAGAAAGAAAGAAAGAAAGAAATCATTTGTTATCTCCGACTATTAAATCCCTTCATTAAATTGTCATTAGGGTTCCTCCTGTCACACAATCTTCTGACTGTATGCTTCTGAATCATGGGAAACCGCACTCTCTGTGTGACTCTGTAAAAGCCTACTAATATATTATCCAGACTACTGTGTGCCTGGAAACTCAGAGGATATTCCCAGATAACACGCTTTAGCTTGATGAACCATTCTTACGTTAGACTCATTTAGATGATGATATTAAGATCAGGTGGATTATGCTTTTTAAGTGTTCCCAAATTGCTAAATATTTGCCTGAGGGCCTCATAAACTCTTCCACTCAAAATTATTACTTTAGGTATTTCACATTAGGTATAAAATTCCCTGACTTCATAACAATGGGTTCAGATGTTTTCGGGCATTGCATAAGAAATGTACTATGCTTCGAGAAGCTCAGATGTTCCTGTTTATTCATATCAGATTTTTAAAAATCAAATTAAGAACAAAAGGGAACTGCAGTTCATTATCCACTATTCTGCTAAGCTATACAATTTCAAAGAATTATTATACTTGGCAAAATAAATAAATAAATATTTGATTTTCTGCAAATGTAAGCCAAATGTCCCAATACACTCTTAGAAAATAAGGTTCAATGGGATTCTGCATGGCTGTTTTGTGAAGAACGATTTATGCCAAACAATTTTCCTTATAATTAAAAATATAAACATGAAATAAACTTTAAAAAAGTAATTATATTAAAATAATTGTTCTAGTGGGAAAGTAAGTTCGAGCTGTTAAATTCATCAAAATTAATTAAAATACAAATTAAATTTAAACAGAAAGAGTTCATTAAAAAATCCGTACAATTATATGATAGGAACCCTTAAAAGGTTTCTATATATATATGAAGTTCCTGACAAAACAATTAATTCAATTTTGTCTTCCTTTTGTTGGTTTTATTGGTAGGCTACAAATGCAGCCATGTTGTTTTCTAAATGTTGGTTACTCTATTTTAACTTCTTGTTGTGTAAACTATGAAAAGGCTTTTGTCTATGTCTCATATTCAGTCAGAAGAACTTCTGGTTTTTATATTGCATTATAAAAAGGAAACAGAGTAGATGATTTCCACTCAAACAAGTATATGAATACTTCTTTATTAAATGCAGTGCTATCAATAGCTTTCTTGCTGAGACTCATTATAATTTCAGTACATTGACATTGAAGCGTTTTTAATACAAAAATGGTTCTTAACATTTGACATTATTGAAAAGAACACCATTTCCACAACAATTGCAGTTTGTGTGTGTGTGTGTGTGTGTGTGTGTGTGTGTGTGTGTGTGTGTGTGTGTGTGTGTGTGTGTGTGTGTGTCTGTGTGTGTCTATGTGTGGGCTTTAGATTAAAATAGGTTTAATCACGGAGCAGCTTCCAGCAATCTGCAGTCTGCCTACTCTCTCCTCTAGGAAATTCAGCCTGACATACATCAGCTCTCCCCTTCATTCTATCACATATATTCCAAGTCACAAGTTCCAGAAACCTGTTAAAGGTGTCACTCTCTGAAGTGTGTGCATTGCACCTGTTCTCACCTCTGACTCATCTGGAACACCTCTCTTCATTTGCAGTATATGTTGCATAATGCCAAGCATACAGCTGACATGTTTTATATTATTTATAGACTTAACTGTGCTGTTTTACATGACCTTTAATAATTAGTATCATCAGCTTTCATTGTCTGTATAATGAGGACTGATTTCTACATCTCTTAAACATTATTCCTACAGGGGCATATGGGATGAGACATTAAGAATAACCTGTAATTGTGGTGTGGTTTCAAGAAAAAGCAGGACAGATGGTGTAAGGATTTTTTTTCTGTCCCTAAGTAAAATGTTACATCCAGATAAGTTCAACGTCTTGCAATGGGTAATCAGGCTTCCTTGGGAATTTCCTTCCTATTAGTCCAGGAAGCATCATTCAAATCAGAGTTTTGATTTTTTCCTCCTTCTTTTTTGAAAATACATATTAGAAATATAATTTCATATCATTTCATGTAAAGCACACACACATACAGTATATATTAACCATTCATTAAAATATATGAAAATTTCAACTTAACTTGAAAAAAAAAACATTGCTTTGACTTAAAATATATTACTAGAAAGACAAATACATATAGAGAGAAATCACTTACCAGAGTTTTGGTCCCTTCAACAGTCTTTCTTGATTTGAAAATCCCTACACTGAATGAGTCGAGTTATATCCTCCTCTGTTTCAGGTCAGCCGTGTCTGTTTCCAGCTGCATGTGAACCTGTCTGAGCTCCCACAGAGCTGCTCACCGGACAATCAGGCCACTCCAGTGGCAAAAGTGATCAGCCCAGCCCAGCCGTTCCTTTGGCCGCTTCCTGTTATTGTCCCTGCCTCTTTAGTCCAGCTCCAAACCCCTCTCTGGAAAATCAGATAACAGTCGCAGCCCCCTGACCACCAGTAGCTCTGTGAGAGAAGCGGCGCATTACGCCACTAAAGGAGAGAGAGAGAGAGAGCAAAAGAGACGGGGAGCGAGTGCAGAGAGAGAGAAAGAGAGACTGAGGGGGCCGGAGGTGGGAGATCATTAAGTTCCAGCTTGCTCCCTGAAAGAGGAGAGGAAAGCAAAAGTGATTTATTATTCAAACCTATAGAATAAAGAGCACGATAAACAGGTTAACGGAGTTAAACTAATCCTGAGAGATTTTCCTCAGAGTGGTATTAAATTTTTCAGAGACTGACTGTCATATCTGAATCTGTGATCTTGTCTAAACTAGTTAGGGAGAAAGGGGCGGGGGCTGAGGGGTCTACTCGTGCGTTCAGACGAGGGTTGAGTTTAGGGACTGGGACGTGCTGCGGATGTATGTATCTGTCAGAAGTGCTTAGCGTTGTGCCCCATTGATCTAAGTGGAGAGAGTCAGTTTAGTAGGATTAGTAGCACGGAATGGCCGAGTCGTTTTGACAGGGGACCTAAGATAAATACCCCTGGGTGCTTATAGAGAGAGATGCAATTGCTGAAGTGCAGCCCTGCTTGACATTTGCTTTTGTTTGTTTGTCTGCTTCTTGGCTTTTGGGAAGATATTCTTATTTCTTCGAATATGTCTATTGGCCTTCACTTTGGAAGACGTGGCTGACAGACTCCACCACAACAGGCCTCTGGTGAAAATGTCTGTCTGACCTTTGATCCTCTTGAGCCCTCAGTCAGATTGCCCTACTGAAATTTGGTTCAAATTTGGACTTCAAATCTGCTTTATGTCTTTGAAGAGTACTTCTCGTTGACCTTGTTTTTTTTTTTTAAATGCAACAAACGATTTTGATTATAATAATGATAAAAAAGAGTTTCACTCCATAGTCTAGAAACAAACAATTTCAATATTCAAAGTGGAAAACAACTAGTGTCATTTAGTTAACATGACTTAAAGTGCCCCTATTATGGTTTTTATTCCCTTCCATGCAATGTGTAATATAGCACTTTTTTGAATGTAAATGTTCTGCAAAGTTGTACAATTGAAAGTGTTTGTTTAAATACTATTATCTTCCAAAAGAATCGGCTCTGAACCGCCTAAACGAGTTGTTTGTATTTCGAATCCCGCTGCGTGATGGTTCCACGTCACTAGAAAAGACATTTGCATCATGCCGACCTATGTTGTACACTTGTCCCGCCTTCAAATGCTTAATTTTACTGACAACTGCTTCTCAAATCTTGGAGCAAAACAATTGCTCTTGAAAGATTTGAAAGAAGTTTATTTTGATGAACTTGCTCCTCAGAATCACCAACACTATCTCAGGACCAATTCTTATGTTTTTGTACGAGGTGGCTAGTTCGTATGAATTTTTGCGACTTCGTTAATATTAATTGGTATTGGTGGAAATCATACAAATTAAAGAACTCGTCAAATACGTACATACGAATTAGCCACCACAAAAAATAATGAACGAATTGCCCACAAGATCTGGTTGGAATAAAACTTGTTAGTATTATTAATTATTGATATATATATATATATATATATATATATATATATATATATATATATATATATATATATATATATATATATTTTTTTTTTTTTTTTTTTTTTTTTGCCCGGTGTTGAAAGTACGTAGTTTTGAGTTTAATATTGTGTATATGTTTCAGGCTAACTGGCTAACCTGAGAATGAGGTATGCAAATATTGTGTAAAAGCTAGGGCTTTGACCCATATATGTAAACTTTATGTAGTAACACAAAACTATAGTACAAATTAAAATAATATTTTTTGGTAATTGAAAACAAGATAGTTTTAATATGTATGGATCCTTACATTTATAGTTGATTGGATATTAAATTCTTAAATACATTTATTTTAAAAGATTAAAAAAAAATGCATGTTGTGCATTAGAAGGGGTTTGCATAGCTTGTGCATCAAAGGGTTAATGCTGAGGTGAGGAATTCCAGCTGCAACATCATGTAGCTTAAACTGAGCAGTTTATGGCTGCTCAAGTCATCCTTGCAATGGAGTTTCAGGTTGAAAAACTAAAACTAGACTCACACTCAGATTAATATGGTAAAATAAAGCAGAGCTAAAGTTTGTGGTAATGGGCATTTTGTTTCCGAATCTCAGCAGACTGGGCCATCTGGCCAATCAGAGCAAATATTTAAAAATAATGGCAAAAACAATTACCTTCCTTAACCCTACACAGGAAAAGATGATTAGGAAAAATAACAACTCTATCATTTAATCTTAAAGTATTATATACTTATATAAAAGTATTTACATTTAACCATTTAGCAAATGCTTTTATTCTAAGTCAATTATATAACAAATATGCAAGTACTGGAACTAGTCACATTTAGTCGTTATACATAATAAAATAAAATACAAAATAAATAGACATACATAATAGAATAGTAACTGTTAGTATTATTAGATCCAGTGTTGATTAAAAATATGTGTCTATAGCCTATCTTGAAAATGACTAAATATTTAGAAGCTTGGATTTGAGATTGGCAGGTCATCTACCAGCTTGGAACAGTGAAGGTAATGGTCCTTGAAAGTGATTTCATTTCAAGGTAGGAGTGACATAGGAGTGAGTTTAAGCATAGGGGCTACAGAGCCAGTGGTTATTCTGTAGGCAAACATCAGTGCCTTGAATTTGATGCGAGCGGACAATTGGCAACCAGTGCAAATTTATGAAGAGATGTGTGACGTACGTTCTGTTCAGCTCGTTAAAGACCACTCTTGCTGCAGAATTATGGATTAGTTGCAGAGCTTTGACAGTGCATGCTGGAATGCCTGCCAAGAACGCATTACAATAGTTCAGTCTGGATAGAACAAGAGCTTGGACAAGGAGCTGTGTAGTATGATCTGAGGGCATGGCACCAAGATGTAAGCAGCAGATCCTTTTACATACTGTAAGTTGCAAGGTGGGGCCTCTATGGCTCGGACTTACTTTTTCAGTACATCCCATAGATGCTCAATTGGATTGAGATCTGTGGAATTCGGTGACCCTAATCAACAACTCAAACTCGTGCTTGTGCTCCTCAAACCATTCCTGAACCATTTTTGCTTTGTAGCAGGGCACATAATCCTGCTGAAAGAGGCCACAGCCACCAGGGAATACCATTCTGCAACAATGCCTTCGCTCCCCACGTGCATCAATGAGCCTTGGCAGCCCATGACCCTGTTGCAGGTTCACCACTGTTCCATTGGGCCACTTTTTGATAGATACAGACCACTGCAGACCACAAGAGCTGCAGTTTTGGAGATGCTCTGACCCAGTCGTCCAGCCATTACAATTTGGCCCTCAAATCCTTATGCTTGCCCATTTTTCCTGCTTCTAACTCATTCAACTTTAAGGACAAAATGTTCTCTTGCTGCCTAATATTTCTCACCCACTAACAGGTGCCTAGATGAAGAGGATAATCAGTGTTATTCACTTCACCTGTCAGTGGTCATAATGTTATGCCTGATCGGGGTGTATATATATATATATATCTATATATATATATATATATATATATTATATATATATATATATATATATATATATATATATAATACACTTTAAAAAATGGTTGGTTTTTGTTGGTTTAACTTAAAAAAGTAAAGTAACCTGGTTGCCTTAAAATTTTGAGTTTTATTGAAATAAAAAATTTGAGTTGATACATTGAAGGAAATTTGTTTAATAAATAGAAACTCAAAATATTATTGTTATCTGAACCACATAAACTAATTATAAATCATGAAAATATCACTCTTTGCTAGAGAGAGAGAGAGAGAGAGAGAGAGAGAGAGAGAGAGAGAGAGAGAGAGAGAGAGAGAGAGAGAGAGAGAGAGAGAGGAGAAGAGAGAGAGAGAGAGAGAGAGAGAGAGAGAGGGAGGAGGGCAGAAATAAAATATTAAGTTAAATGGACAAGAAGCTCACTTGGAAATTTTCCTCAGCACGGGATTTCTCATTCCAGAAGTTAGGGATTCCTGAAGTTTATTTTGTCTTTTGTCTTTATTCCTGAACTTTCTTATTCTCATCTGAGACCTTTCCTTATGCCTCCTGCAGGCACAGCTGTGGTGTTTAACCCTGCCCGCTGTCCAGCGGACATTCTTTGCACCATCACCCACCAGACTGCCATGAGACAGTGGATGCCTTGTGAAGTGCGTGCTTTAAAAAATAGCAGGGTTCTTGTCGTCTCTCATTTGCCCTGGGTGAGCAGCCAAGCGCATGGAGGCCCTCCGAGAAAGCTGATGTACAGCATGTTTGAGGCGTTTGGACTGATCTTAAACGAGACATTAATGTTCACTTAACATGATCCTAAATTCACCCCGGGGCATGGTTTGGATGGAATAGCATGGGCTTGAATCTGCCTCCTTCCACTTTGGTCTTACTGAAAATGGACCCCTTTAAAGCAATCAGACTTTCATACTGAGTGCAAATGATTTAGCGCCACAATGGGGATGAAGCAATGAAAGCGTAAAAGTCTGTAATTTTTGTAGCTTTGGCAACATGTCTCAGAATAATTGTGTTACGGTCATACCAGTGAAAATTTGTTTTAATAATGAAACACAAAGAAACCCCTTCAAAAGCTAATGAGAAGCGCCTGAGGAATATGCATCGAATGCATCCTGCTGTTTGCAAGACTTCAGCTAAATTATGCAGTATGAGGAAACACAATAGCATCAAAACTCATTCAAGTTAAAAATGTTTTCGCTTTTGATGGTGTCTGAGGTTTGAAAATGGCTTTTGATTTCTTTGTATTTGGGAACAATGCAATCCATATTGTTGCAATACGTTGTCAGTATTGGTTTTGGAGATTTCAAACATTTTGCCTAATGCGATAACAAAGAAACAAATATATAGACTTATCAAAGCCGCTTGCTGATTTACTTTTCATGAAGCATATTAAATGCAAATGTTATCACTCCATTCAAAGAAG